>NW_026948783.1:622882-934323 GCF_035770615.1 Melospiza melodia melodia
GAATAACATTTTGTCCAATCAGAAAATAAGAATGGTCTCCAGAGCATTTCAGGTTTTCATCTCTTAGCCAAATCTGCCTGTTGCAAGGAGCCTGTGGGTATTAAACATTTGTCCGTGTTTGATACAGTTCAGTTCAGAAAATGGGCAGAGAGATTTCAGAGACAATATGAGAAAACACTCGTGTTTTGGTTACATTTCAGTCCCCTGTGTAGCATTTTTCTTTCTCTATGCCCCTATTTCAGTGGACATATAAGAAAAAGTGCCATTAACATTGGGAGGGGAAGTGGCATTAAAATGTGGAGATGCCCAAATGCCAAGACAATGGGGTCTGGGTAATTCTCTAGAGATGCCCTGAGGTTTGAAACAGCTCTTTGTAGGAAGCCCCAAAAGCATTCTGCCAAAGACCCCAGCTGGTCACTGATGTTTCTCATCCAGCTGTCAGGCAGCAGCCATCTCTGGTGGGCTGGAGTTTTGAGGTGTGTTCTAATCCTGCCCTTTGCTGTGTGCCACTGAGCAAAGGGAAGAGCCAGATGAGGCATCTGGCACTTGACATCAAAGTTACAAAAATGGAATCATCCCTTTTATTAGAAATCTCTCCATTTCCTCTCTATGGTACATTTCCAAATCTTCAGTGCGGGTTTAGACAACTTCTTAATGGAAATCAAAGGCAATTGGACATTTCATTCATTGTTCATGCAGAGACTGTGAAATAATTTAGTAAAGGTAGGAAGTCTGCCGCAGGGACAAGGCTCTGGTTGGAGCAATTAGTGCTGAGGGGTTGGTGGTTCTGTTTCCAGGATGCTCAGCTGCTTTGCCCGTTTCTGGACCAAGGGGCTCTGGGTGCTATTTTGCTGCTCTTGGCCAGAGAGGCTGGCAAGAAGCAGAAGCAGAGGCAGATCCTTGTTTGCAGTGAGGCTGGTGGATAAGGAGCTGTGTCTCTGTCCCGGCAGTGCTTGTGCAGGGGGTTCATGCCAGGAGCCCTGAAGTCGCCCAGTGTGATGTCCTGCCCGTGCTCTGGTCCTGCCTGGGTGTGGAGGATTTTGTTAACAGTTGGTTAGCTGAGAAAGGCCATGTTGACATAATGCCGCTGGTTAAGCTTGAAAGGGAAGTCAGCAGTCAGTGACCAATGATAGGCAAGGACATGATGCCCTTGCCGCAACATGAGGATAGGGAAGAGAGATTCTTGCTGAAAATATGCAGAAAGTATCAAAAGAATAACCATAAAAATGCAGAAGTAGGCGTAGTTGCTGATATGTAAGTAACCAATCCTGAGCTCAGCTTTTGCAATATGTATGAAGCTTATTATGAACTGTATTTAACCCGCTGTATTGATCAATAAATCGGACCTGTGATGAACCAATTGGTGTCCGGGTCTCCTTCCATCGACACAGGAGGGTGCATGTGCAGCTGAGCCATTCCTGGAGAGCACAGGGCTCTGGGCTCCCTGCTGTCCCAGGGCAGCCCAGAGGCCAGGCTGGGCCTGTGCCAGCTCTGGGCAAGTGGCTCAGGGTTTGCCCTGGCCTGCCTCAGTGTCTGCCAGCAGGAGCATGTTTCCCTGTGCAGCTGTTTGGACATTTCCAGGAAATGTGTCCCAGGAATTATGGAGCTTCAGATGCTTTAGGTTTACATGGTGGCCTCCGTTAAACTTTGCCTCTCTGTTAAACTTTGTGTCTCCATTTTGCAGATCTGGCTGGTTACAGTCTTAAGGCGAAGTTTTCTCTGGACACTTCTGATTTTCCCTCACCCACAAAGTCCTCGCCTCCCCTCCAGAAGAGCTCTCTTTCCTCCAAGCTCAGGAAGAAGCTGCCGCCTGTGTGAAGAGTGTTTGAAGAATAGGATTGATGTGTTAGCCTTGATAGTTACAGCTGTACATATGTTCTGATCTTTAGATGTAGTTTTGAACTAATGTCTTTTGATTCTGTCTTTAAGTTTTGATGACATATTTTTAATGGTATATATTTTATTTTGATGATGAAAAACAAAAATAAATAAATAACATTTAAATAAATCAGGAGGAGAATGTGAGACCATGACCTGCTAGCCTAGAGATTATGGGAGTGCATCTCATTCAGTGTGCCAGTGTCTCACCACATCCTTTCCTCATTGGGCCTCTCCTCTTCCTCTTTGGCCATGGTTTCTTTGTGTCATTTGTGCTGCTGTTTTCAACTTGTCATTGTAACAGGGCCACACATTGACATGTTTGGGGGACAATGGATCCAAAAGATCCTATCTAGTCAAAGGTTTTCTACCTAGGTGTGTTCTGTGCTCACCAAAGGCCTGAGCAAAGAAACTAAGAGAAGTGTGCCCAAATCCCAAAGCTTTGCTCCTTTGCAATCTCCCACAGATCTGCCTCACAGGTGTCTTCAATCACAATTCCATAGGTAAGAAGAGGTCATGGATTTCACTGGGAAATGATGCACTGCTTTGGCAAAGTCACCTGTAGGTATATTTACCCAGGACAGCAGTGCAGCTGTGTTGTTTTCCCCTTGTTTGCAGAAGGATGAGTGCACTGGGAGGCCAATAACAAGTGACAAGGGTTCCTCCAATCTGCACTGCAGCCTGGGTGCCGTTCAGCCCAGAGCTAGGGGATCATTTGTTCCCATGGACGAGTGCTTGCCAGTGGAATGAATTGCTGCACAGCTGGAAGAAGCAATTCTGGATTCAGCTCCAGCTCTTGGTGGGCTGCATGATCATTGACAATGATGCCCTTCCAGAAATGATTCTGCAGTTTCCTTTCATAGTCATTTGAAGCTTTTAAACTTCACATTTCAATTTGCTTTGCCTTAGGGAAAAACACTTCTGGGCCCAGTGCAAACTGTAACCTTTTGGCAGCAAAGTCCTCAGGGTTGCCAGCTTCTGATGTTACAGAATGTCACCTGGCTGCATGAGTTTGCTTAGCTCTGGGTCTAGTCCTGGTCTAGTATAACAGTTGGTAGCTCTATACCTTCCTTTCTCTTCCTCCCTCTTTTTCCTTATTTTTCGCTTTTCCCCCAGTTCCTCCTCAATGCATTTTGCTGTGGTTATTCAATAAAGGTACATTTGTTTTGGTTATAAGCAGCAACTCCCTGTACCGTGTCGATGTTTTTTGCACTCTGAGATCAACCCACAAACTACCACAAAACCCGTTTGTAAGGATGGATCATGACATTTGTATACATACTATAAAAACCTTCTATCAAGCCTTAAAAATTCTCTACAAATTCATTTCCAATATTACTGGGCCTGGCACCGCCCAGCTCTGGTGTTTGCTTCCACCACCAGTGCCCAGATCTGGAAATTCCCTTGTTCTGGCAGAGCCAAGTCCAGCAATTTTCTGGTAAAGAAAGCCAAAATCTGGCAATTTCTGCTGCCAGCACCGGCAATGCCAAGATCTGGTGTTTGCTGCCACTGCCCGTACCCCAGTCTGGACATTTCTTATTCCAACACAGACCAAGTGCAGTAATTTTTTGGAAAAAGAAGACAAAAGGCAGCAATTTCCTGGTGCCAAGACTGTCTCCACCCAGACCTGGTGTTTGATGGCACCGCCCATGCCCAGATCTCGAAATTTCCCTGTGCCAGCACAGCCCAAGTGCAGCAATTTGCTGGCACAGAAAGCCAAAACCTGGCAACTTTCTGCTACTGGGTCTGGCACTGACCACATCTTCTGTTTGCTGCCCCAGTACCCAGATTTGGAAAATACCTGGTGCCAGCACAGCGCAAGTCCAGTGATTTGCTGGCACAGAAAGACATAATTTTGAAATTTGCACGTTCTGGCTCCAGCACCATCAAGCTCTGGTGTTTGCTGGGACTGCCAGTGCCCAGATTTGGAAATTTCCTGATGCCTTCACAGCCCAGGTCTAGCAATTGGTTTTAGCTAGCTTAGGCAGAGAAGTTCCTTTGGACTGTGACTTTCCTTTCTCTTGGAATTGTTTAAACCTGCTCTGGACTCAAAACCCAGAAAAACACCGGCAGCAGCTCACACCTGTGGCCCCCCGAGCTCTGGGACACTGCATTCCAGCACCAGAGGGACTCAGGAGAGACCAAGTGAGCCAATTACAACCCACAAAAAGAACTTTTTGAATTTGCCATCTCTTCAGCACTGTCAGAGGTTTTATTTAATATTATTCATTTTTCATGCTTGTGAATACTTTACTTGTGAAATAAACTGGGGATTTTTCACTTTTCTCAAGGGAAGTCTTTTCCTGAACTAGTAGGGGGACAGGCCGCTTGAACTTGCTTTCTATACGGACTCCTTTTGGAGATTTCCTCCCAAAATTTGCCCTAAGCCAGCACAAACAGTCGCAATGAAAATTTCACCAGTGGCATAATTTCCTGGTGGAAAGTCTTGTGACCGAAGCTCGACCTTGCTCTCCATGACAGATTCTTGGGAAGAGCAGACAGGAGAAGATTCCTGGAAAACTGAAACAGCTTTCCGGAGGGAAATGAAAATGGAACAAACAATCCAAGATGTTTTCCTCTATTAATTTCTATGCTCTCCTTTTCCATGTTGCACTACTTCTCCACCCTAGTAATTCCAGATGCACTGCACCTCTAAGATCTGTGACTTAGTGATTTTTAGATGGTCTAAAATACCATGAGCCACACACAGTTTTCCTTCCCCTGTTTTTACAGGAAAGCAACACTGGAGGTGTAAATGCAGTCCTGGGGTCAGGTAGGAATCCTACCCCAAGGGAAGGTGCCCTGACAGTGTTTGACCCTCAGCAAGGACAATGCCCAGCAGCAAGCGAGGGGATCGCTGTGCCAGTGTGCAGGAGTCAGGGCTCTGCATCCGGGCTCAGCACTGCAAAGTTCCCGTGTTTGGACAGACGGAGGGGCTGTCCCCGGGGCGCGCGGGGCTCGAACGTGGGGCTCGTGGGGCGAGCGGGGAACGGACACGGGGACGAACGGCCCCGGTGCTTCAGTTGCAGCGGCGGCAGCGGCGGCAGCAGCAGCGGCGGCAGCAGCGGCGGCAGCAGCAGCGGAAGAAGCAGCAAAAACAGATTCGTTTTCTCGCTTTCTTTCTCTTATTCTCTGTCTTTCTCTCTCTCTCCCTTTCCCGCCGTCGGGCACCCTTCTCTCGAGGTCCCTTGCCCGACGTCCCTCCCCTCTCCCCGCCTCCCTCTCCCCGTGATGGGCCGGGCCATGCCCCCGGCCCGCCCCCGGCCCCGGGCGGGGCTGCCCCGTGCCCGGCCCCGGCCGTCCCGCCGCGGTCTCGCCTCCGCCCGGCTCTGGCCGTGCTGGCGGTGGCGTTGCCGGGCGGGCATCGGTGCCGGGGGCCGGGGCAGCACCGCCGCCCTTCGGCTCCGCCTGGCCCGAGCCCGGCCCCGGCCCCGAGGCAGGCTCCAGTCCCGGCCCCGGCCCCGGCCCCGGCTCCTCCCGGGGCCCGCGGAGCACACACGCGGCGCGGCCGCTCCCGCCGCCTCCGCTGCGGCTTCCCCGGCCCGAGCTCCGCCGCTCGGCAGCGCGGCCGCCGGCCCCGAGCCTCCCGTGCCGCGTTCCGAAGATGGAACGCCGGGGCATGGCCGGCCCGGGGCGGGTGAGGGGCGCTCGGGGGCCGTTGCTGGCCCCGGGCCGAGCGCTGACCGCCGCGTCCCGCCCGCAGGTGAGGCGCAGGAGGCCCGGCAGGAGCGGCACCGGCTGGGCTCGCTGCTGGGGCGCGCTCCAGGCACAGCCATGGAGCAGAGAGCCCCGAGAGCGCCCAAGCTGGCCTGGGTGGAGAAGGAGGAGGAAGAAGGCCCTGGAGCTACCCCAGCGCAGGAGATTGAGGAGGTGGTGCCGTTCATTCCACCGCAGGAGGGTGAGTGGCAGGGCTGGAGCCTGCAGCCAGCTTGGCCCCATCCCACCCCATCCCATCCCATCCCACCCCATCCCATCCGATCCCATCCCCTGGGGAAATGCCCACAGACAGGACAGAAAAGGGGCCAGGCAGACACCCCACTGTGGCCGCGCTCCATCGCCCTGGAGCATCCCGGAGCTCTCCCTGCCGGGGCAGCACAGGGCTGGGCTGTGTTCTCTGGCCTCTCCCGCAGCCCCTCAGCTCTGGCTGCGCTCGCTCTTTGCCAGATGCAGCCCTGGAGCGCACACAGGAGCAGGAACGCACCCGTGGCCTCTTCCGCAGCACAGCGCAGGTACCTGCAGCCACCCCCACCTGGGCTGGGCTTGTTGTCCCTGCTCAGCCCAGCACCGTGTGTGCAGCACTCCATGCAACATCCCTGGCTTCTTGCCCTTCTGCTACAGATGGTTGGCAAATTCATGAAGAGGATTCGGGAGGAGGAGACCAGCGTCATGGGCACTGTGCTCAGAGCATACCCTCCCATCTTCAAAACCAACACCAGTGCTGCCCTGCTGGATATGCTTGTGGAGGAGGGTCCTTCCAGTGCAAAGCAAGTAAGCAGCCTGTGGCCTGACTTCCCAGCAATTGCTTGGCCTCCCAAGCCACGCCTGCTGGTTACTGTAAGCCTTGAGGCCATGGCAGTGTGGTGGCAAGGGAAGCACTTCTCTGGGGCAGCTGGGCACATGACTCCCTCTGGCAGCTTTCCAAGTCTCCCCTGTCTTCTCCAGGTGCCCGCCATGGTGAGGTACATCCACCAGTGGCTTGTGGCCAATGATTCTGCCGAGCACAGGCTGGACAAGGCCCTGCTGAATCTCACCAGAGAACACCCGGATGATGCAGTAGTGACGCTCCTGCGTGTGGCCCCGTCCTGTGACAGGTATGGGGCCCACCTGCCCAGAGGGCTCAGGCCTCCCCTGCCCATCAGCCTGTACAGCCTGGCCCAGGTGTGTGACCAACAGAGAGTTCCAGGGCCCTCTGGCTGCTGCTTTTCCCACCCCTGGCACATCAGCCCCCAAGCCTGCTGCCATGCTCCCTTGCCGCCCCTCAGGGCTCTGTCCCCACAGGGCTGGGCTGCCTGGCTGCTGCTGGCCAGGGCCAGTGGGCAGAGGCAGCGCCGGTGCTCAGCCCAGGCCCCTGGGGATGCCCAGGCCACGGTGCTGTGTCTGAGACCCGCCCTGAGACAGAGCTCTAACCCTGCAGAGCTGCCATCACCATGTGGAAGACCATCCTGTGCTCGCCCAGGACTGCAGAGCCAGTGCAGCTGATACTCCTGGATGTGATGGGGAGCTGGCCAAAGTGCAGCACGTGCACCTCCGATGGGGACAAAACGGGTGTCTTTGGCCTGGCTGTGAGTTTCTTTAACTGGCCTTTGCTGGCCCCAAGGCTGCCTCTCCAGCAGCTCTCCATCCTCCTTCCCCCACTGCATCTCCCTGCCTCAGGCGCTGGCCTGAAACCTGGCCCAGGGGCAGCTTCAGGCCCACCAGGCCCCGTGCTCCCCCTGCCAAGGTCTCTCCGGGTCTCTCCCTCCCCTGCTCGGGCCCTGCCACACGGACACCTGGGCACTGAGCGCTGTCTCGTGGGGCTTTGTCCCTTGCAGGCAACCGTGGTGATGTGGAAGATCCTCCAGGAGCCCCGTGTCCCACGTGTAGTGACACTGTATTTCCCCCACCTGTTTGTGCATCTGCTCTTCCAAGTGTTCTTCAGCACAGAAGAGATGCCAGAGGAGGTGGATACCTTTTGGAAGAAATGCCAGGAAGAGCACGGCCTTGCCACCAGCCCCAACAGGTGCTCCATCCCACTCCTCCTGTCCCTGCCATGTGGCCTGCAAAGGAGCCAGTGCTGCCAGTGTGACCTGGGCTTTGCTCTCTGCCCACAGGTTTGCAGTGCAGACCCTGCAGTCCCTGCTCTGCCTTCTCCAGTGTGAGCAGGTGGTGGTTTCAATGGAAGGCAAGTGTGGCTGGGACACGCTGCTCTGCGTCGATACCCATCACTCTGCCGTGGCTCTGCTGGCCGGGTGAGACACCCCCTTCTCCCCATTGCTCCTGGCATTTGTGCCCTGTGCCCGGGCTGTCCCACACAGTCCCCGTGGCTGGGGCCAAAGGGACGAGCGACAGCCAAGCAGACTGGAAAAGGCTGGGAAAGGGGGTGCCCAGGAGCGGCCACACCTCAAAGGGCCCAGGTCCCCTGGCAGTGGGTGGTGGGGAAAGACAAGAACCATGTGAGTCAGTGCTGGGAGAGGCTTCCCCCCCCTGCCCCCTGGCTCAGGATCTTAATGCCATTTTCTGCCTTGCAGGGAGATGTGCCATGCATCCAGGCCCTTGTGTAAAAGCATCTTATGCTGCCTCCTTGACATGCTCAGTGAAGAGATGCCATACTGGGATTTCCCTGCCCTGGCATTCCTTGCGGAGGTGAGCCTGAAGGCCAACATGACCTGGCTGAGCTGCCTCCCAGCTCTCTGCCCTCTCAGATGCCTGGGACGGTGCCCGTGCCCTGCGCTGCTGCCTGGGCCCAGCCCCGTGCGGCTCTGGGCTCCTGCCGGCCGGCTCCCCCGTCACTGCCCTGTGCCTTGCAGGTCCTCGAGTGCCTGGACTTGAGGGACTGCAGGGACAGCATCATGGATGTCTTGTCATGGCAGCTGGGGAGGGAGCGTGCAGACATTGGCAGCCAGCTGCTCAGGGTCCTCCTCCCGCGCAGGGACCATTCCCCACTGGTGAGAAGGGGGCAGTGGCAGAAGCCGTGCAGGCAGCGTGGGGCTGGGCAACGCAGTCGCTTGGCCCTGCCTGGGCTTTGTGCGCTGGGGCAGCTGCCCCCAGCTCTCCTGCCTCCCGCTTCAGCTGCCCCAGTGCTTCAGGACAGGCCTTTGGCCTCTGGGCCCTGCGGCAGCAGGGTGGCCTTTCACAAACTTGCCTTCCACGCAGGCCGAAAGAATGCGGGGCCTGACTGAAGGGCTCGTGGAGCTCCCGCAGGTCAGGGTGACCACCATGCTACTGGACTATCTGTTCCTGGATAATGGTGCCCCAATACCCAGCCCCATGGCCCTGCAGCTGGCTAAGGTGTTCCTGCCACTCTTTGACAACGTAAGGCTCTGTGCCCCCAGCCACGGCCACTGGCTGCTGCCCGGACACTTGGTGCCCTGTGCAGATGCAGGCCTGTGCCAATGTGGTCCAGAATCAGCTGCTGCTGAGCTCTTGCTGCCTTCCTGTTCTACAGGGTGACAGCCAGGTGCAGCAGCTCTCCATGACTGTCTTTCAAAACTTGATGTCTGCTGTAGAAGAAGAAGGGAAAACGCCCCTGATGACACAAGTGTGTGAGAGCCTGCTCCCACTGCTCTTCCACTGCCATAATGAGAATCTGCGTGTGGCAGAGGTGAGGACTCGTGGGCTGCTGCTGTCCCCCTGGCAGGGGGCTCGGCTGCCTCCTGCCCTGCGCCTGTTGGACTGCAGCCTCCTCCAGGCTGCAGCTCCTGTGCCCTGGGCTCTGGGGCCATCTCCGCATCTCTGCTGTTCTCCAGACTTCTCGGGAAACGCTCCTTTGTGCGGTCAAGTTCCTGAAAAGGAAAGCTCTTGAAAAAACTGTGAAGAAAGAGAAACTCTCCAAGTTCACTGAGCTCCTGGTAAGGATGGCCTGCAAGCCCCAGCCTCAGCCTGGAGAAGGCCCCTGAGGGCGGTGCTCAGTGTGCGGGGCTGGCAGCTGTGCCGCGTCCCGGTACTGCACGCAGAGGCCGCGCGGGCTCTTCTCCAGGCTCCGTGGGCCCGAGCCGGGTGCCCACGGAGCCCCGGCCCGGCGGGGCTGCAGGGCGGCACCGTGGCTCCCCGGACAGCAGCCGGCCCTCTGCCCCCTCCCCTCGGGAGCCCTTGGCCAGCGGCTGCTGGCCGCGCCCCAGGGCTGTGCGGGGAGGGGGGGCCGGGGCTGGGCGCAGGCAGCGCCCGGCCCAGGGGCTGAGCCCGCGCCAACCCTTCCCTCCTGCCGCTCTCTGCAGCTGGCAGAGGACAGGAGCCGAGCGGCCGAGCACCTGCGCCGGGCCATGCGCTACCTCGAGAGCCCACAGGAGCCCCAGCGAGAGGCGGCCATCAGGTTCATGGGTGAGCCACGTGCCCGGGCTGCCCCTCCCCTCCCCGGCCCGCCGCAGCTCGGCCCCAGCCCCGCCTGCTGCCCCGGCAGCGCCAGCCGTGCCCTCGGGCGCCGTGGAGCCCCGCCTGGCCCGGGCATTGCTGCTGCCGCCCTCTGGCAGCCGTGCCCTGGGGCAGAAGCGTGCGGACAGGGCCGGGCTGAGCCCTGCCGGGCCAGCAGCCCGTGTGGCCACAGCGCCGGCAGCGCCGCTGGCAGGGAGCTGTGCCGCTGGGGCCGTGACAGGCTCTGTGTTCACAGGCATGGCCGGGCGGCGCCTGAGAGGGCAGCAGCAGGAGCTGCAGCTGATCTGCACTGGTGAGTGAGGGCAGCCGGCTGACAGCGGGGGCTGCTGGGGCAGCTGCAAGCCCTGCCCCAGCTGCGGAGGGCTCTGCTCCCATGGGCAGAGCACACGGAGCTTTCAGGGCCACGTGGGCCATTGGTGGACAGCAGCTTCGGGCTGATCCCCTTGCTCCCTGCTCCCTCCTGGCCATGGCAAGAGCCGGCTGGGATGGCCTTGGCAGGGGGCTCTCCTGGGCTCCCCGCAGATCCGGCTCTGACCGTGCCTCTGTTCCTCCCTCTTGCAGCCCTGGAACCCCTGACAGAGGACACGAGCAGTGCCGTGTCGCAGCTGGCACTTGAAACACTGCATGTCCTCCGGGCAATACAGCGTGGGCGATATTCCACCATCTGGAGGCTGCACAATCAGCTGCGCAGGGCATGGCGGGGTCGGCCTCGCCTGTCGGGGCTCGGCTGCTGCACTGCCAGATGACTGAGGAGGAGAGCTGATCTGGGAGGCTGTCTTTGCTGGGGCAACCTGAGCCAGGGGTAATTTTCCTTTTCTTGAAGATTTTTCTTTTCTTCTTTTCCCTTTTTTATCTAGTTTGTAAATAAATAATATAGAGTATATGTCATGATATATATTTGTATATATTATAGATTATTGTAAATAATTCAATTCTAGAATGTGTTATGATACACAGACTGCCAGGAGCTTTTCTTTGCTGCCCAGGGTCTGCAGGGCAAGAGGCAGGAAAGGGTGAAAAGGGAGCTTGTGCTCAGCAGCACAGCAGGCTGAGGGGTCCTGAGGCCCTGCAGGGGGAAAAGGGTGCTTGCGCTCAGCCAGCTGCCCAGGCGTGCAGTGGTCAAGGGAAAATGGCCAGAAGCCCCTTGGCCTTTGGTGATTCTGCTGAAGCCTTTGTGCTGCCCACAGAGCGGCTGGGCAGGGCCCGGGGCTGCGGGGATCCCAGCCAGAGCGGTGCCTGGAAATGGCCACAAGCCCTGTGCCAGGAAGGAACCACCCTCTGTATCCTCCTGCCCGTGTGGTGCTGGCTGCCTTGCTGAGGGCTCCCAGGTGTCTCTGGATGGGGCTGCTATGGAGCTGCTGTGGGGCTGCGGCGCTGCTGCCGGGCAGCTTGGCTGGGCTGGGGCAGCCCCTGAGGGGCTGGGGCGCTGGCAAGCCCTGAGCAATGGGCTGTCAGAGGCCATAAGCAGCCCTTGTTTGCTTTGGGATCACTGTGATTTTGGGGGGCAGTGCAGGGGGGAAGAGAGAAAATGTGGGCTTTCCTCAGCCATGGCTGGGTTTTTCCCTACCATGTAGGAGTTGGGCCTTCCTCAAGGCTCTGACAGAGATAAGAGTTTTTCCATTTTTCCTTGTTTTCCCTTTTTGCATCTAATCTCTTTTCAATAATGTGTTGTTTGTTTTTCCAGAGGAAGCATTCCAGGTGGTCCAGTGTGGATGGGGAAGTGCTGGGGAGCAGCTGTGGCGTGGATGGGCCGTGCCCTTGGAGAAGGCTGGGGCCATGGTTTGGGAGCAGCTTTTCTTGCAGCTGTGGCTGGCGTGAGGTGGGTCCCTGTGTGCTTGGCAGGGTGGGATCAGAGCTTTTGGGAGATGGCAGCGAGCACAGGAACATCCTGCTCTGGGCAGCTGCTGAGGGCTGGATGTGCTGTGGCTGGCTGCAGGCTGGGCACATGTCCTGCCCTCCTGCTCTGTGCCAAAGGCAGCAGGGATGGGCAGCTCTGGGCACAGCTCTGGGCACAGCTCTGGGCACAGCCAGCATGGCCTGGGCACTGCAGGCCTTGGTACAAGGGCACAGGAGCCCTCAGCTGACGGGCACTTTCTGCTTTCTCTCCTTGCAGCCGGGCTCTGCGGGTGCTGAGGCTGCTCTGGGCTCTGCCAGGGCTCTGATGGGCTCAGCCCTGGGCCCAGCTGGGCTGGCTCTGCCCTCACATTGCTCTCACAGCTCTGCATCAGACGAGCCCATTGTGAGCACAGCGCCTGAGCTTTCTGCTTTGGCAGGTGAGTGAGACTGTGCTGCAGGCCCAGAGATTGCAGCTGGGGACACACATCCAACTGGCAAGGACCCAAACTCTCCACAGTCCCAGCTGAACGCCTGGATCTGCACAGGGTGTTTTGTCTGTCCCATTCTTCCTTCTTGACTGGCTGGAATTGTGCAATTGCACTTTGTTCCTCCTCTAGCAGTGCCACGAGTGGGCCAAAGCTGGCGAGTGGGCCGTGCTCCTGAGGCAGTGCAGTCTGGAGCTGGTGGATGGAGAATTGCCCTTCTGCACTTCCAAACCAGAGCAAAAAGCCGTAAGTGGGACTTTGTGACTCTAAGAAACTCTTGGCAGTTTCAAAGGGAATGTGCAGCTCATTCCCAGGCTGAGAAGGAAGGTCATCTTGTAAAGGATTTGGGCTTTGACAGAGTTTCCATTCCCAGTCCGGCTTGGAGCTGGAAGGGCACAAAGCGATTTCCTCTTGCTTTGACCACAATTTCAAATACCAGTGTTGGGAACAAAGCCCAAAATCTTTTAAGAGGCTGCTGAGGTCAGTAAGATGGATCCATGCCATCAGCACATTTACAATGTAAAGAACTGAGTTCTCTTTTGAAAAAGATCATTTACCTCTTAATGCAAAGAATGTATCTTTGCATTTATATTTTGGTTTTTTCACTAACATTGTGTTATGTTTTTTCAGTAACACTTGGATTTTATTCTTATCTTTTACAATTTACCTATTTTTTTCCTTTTTCCTTTTTTTTCCCTCTAAATAGAAAACATGTCCTACAGAAGAAATGTCCTTTGCTCCTGGTTCCCGTGTGGAGCAGCTCCCTTCCTGCTGGCTGAGCTGCTCAGGCAGAGCCCGGCAGCTCCTGGCCCTGCAGCGCTGAGGCTTTTCCCCGTTGCTGGGCACAGACTGATGGAGCAGCACTGCTGAACACGGGCACACAGAGGGACCAGCAGCAGCTGCCTTTGGCCACCTGAGGCTCCAAGGCCCAAACTCTGAGCAGCCAGGGCTGGAAGAGACTGGCAGGATCGGATCCCTGACTCTGGGCCAGGGCTGCACAAATGACCCCACAGCAGCAGCAGCAGCAGATGGAGCTGACTTTGGGCACAGCCCCTGCCCCTCTTCCCTCCCGTGTGCAGCAGTGTCACAGCAGCCTGAGGCACCTGGGAGCCCCCAGTGCCAGCAGGGACTGGAGATGGCAGCCCTGGGCTCCTGGAGGCTGTGCAAGGAACGGAGCTGGGCACTCCCTGTGCATGGGGAGCTTCCAGATGGAAAAGGCTGCTGTGCCCAGGCAGCTGCAAGGGCACAGAAAGGAGGCTCTGGAGCACTGTATCTGTGCCAGTGCCACAGTCCTGGGCAGCAGCCAGCGAGCCCTGGGGCAACAGAGGGCACAGCAAGAGGGACAGAACCAGGCAAGGGCAGAGACTGGAGAGAGCCAGGCCCGGGAGCAGGAGCAGCTGCTCCATTGCACTCTTGGAGAAAACTCTTGGCTGGTTCAAAGCGCTGAAAGGTGTGAAGGGCAGAGAGGAGGCCACAGCAAACAATGCTCCTGTTTGCACAGCCTCCCCTCTCCGTGTCCCAGAAGGAATTGCATGGACTGTGTTCTTCTCTCCAAGCCGTCTCGTTCAGCATGAGCAGCTCAGCACCAGGAGCTGAACGAGCTGAAGCCTCAGGCCACAGGAGCTGGGTAAGAGGGAACTTTTGGAGCAAAGGAATGCTGCTAAAATAGCCCCAGCTGTATGCAGTGGATAGAATCATGGAATCACAGAATCCTTTCTGTTGGAAAAGCCCTCTGAGCTCACCCAGTGCAGCCGCTCACCCAGCAGTGCCAAGCCCAGCACTAAAGCACGTCCCTGAAGTGCCAAGGCCTGGACACCAGCCCTGAGTGAGGCCTGGACAGCAGGCCCTGAGCCAAAGGTGGCCTCTGGATGAACCTTCCAAGCAAAGGTTATCTTTGTATCTGCTCCCTGATGAAATATGCATGGTCATTAGGCCCTGTAATAGATGTAGCCACTCATTAGTGAGACATGTATTGACCTTTGTGTATTTAGAAGCCAGACAAGGCCATGAAATCTGACATCTGGCCTTGTTTGGGGCTGAAGGATCAAAGTCACCTCCCTTGGTTCCTCCTTGAGCCCTGGCCAGGCTTTGGGAGGGACCCAAGAGGAGGGTGAAAGCAGATGTTGCCACACTAGCAGTGCTGTCAGTTTGTTCATTCAGCACTGTCAGAGCTGGGCCCTCTCCCAGCGGGGTTGGAGCCTCTCCTGGGGCTGGAGGCACCTGCAGGAATTCCCAGTGCCCAGGAGTGGCTCTGCAGCCCTTGGCTGTGACAGCTTCCCCAGCTGCTGTGTGGGTCTGGGGGATGGTAAAGGCTGAGGGTAAATGCTGCTGGACCTTTCTTAATCACTGCAGGCAATCTGTGGTGGGGATGGTTGGGTGCATTGCTGAGCTGCTCCTTTTGTGATTCTTTGCTGCTTGGAGCTGCAGTGAATGACACTGATTCCTTCAGTTGGAGTCAGTGTCTTTGGTGCTGACTTTGGCCACTGGTAAAACAAAACTGGCACAGTCTGGCCAGATCCCAACAAAATGTCACTTGTTCAATGTAAATGTGAGGAATCAGTGCCATCAGAAATTCCCAGCTGGGAAGCCCTTCCCTGGAGTTCCCTGGCTCTGGAATGGGCTGAGGTTGGAGCCCTGTGTGGGCAGTGGGGCAGTCGGGTAAAAGAAGCTGCACCCCTGGATGGCTTCAAATGCACCCAAAAATTGCAAATGGAAAAGGAAAAGACCTTGTGGGTTTAGGCAGACAAAGATGAATTTGTTAAGAGTCCATTGGACACAGCACCTTCAGAAGGAACAATTATTGTTGGAATGTTCCCACATGGATCAACAGAAGAAGGTTTTAATCTTAGCTCATATGCACCTGTGCAAGTGAAATAATAATATAATAAATAAGTATATACATATTTATAGGATAATAAGACCTTCATGTTTATATTTATGGATTTATATATATATGTGTCTATATCTACATATCTCTATCTATATTTCTATAACAATATGTACATATAAAATAAGAATAATGTGAAATAGTGCTGACAATACTAATTTGGTATCTTTGGCTGCTCAAGGATGTAACACTAAATACCCTACAGAACAGGATTGGCCAGAACCCTCATGTCAGTGGTCAACTTTTTGAGATTGTATACAATGAAAAAGGAGGAAGGGAGGAAATTGGCTATTTTTGCAGCGTTTGCTGATACTGTGATGCAGAGTGCTTTGTCTGTTCCTATGAAAAATACAGTGATTAAGCCTGCAGGGTTTTTCATGTACCAGACTATGCACAAGCTGCAGGATTGGTTGCACGGGTGAAGGGGTAGTTAAAAGAGCAGTTGGGAAAATGAGGAGATGGGAACCTTTGCCCATGGAGAACCCATCTCCCAGATGTGCTCCATGCCCTTCACAATGGCCCACTGGGGAAATGGAAACCCCCTGGCTGTGCATGGCTGCCCCCAGTTTGCAAATCCAACCATGGGCAGTGAGACTTGGGCTGCCTGGGAAATTGTTCTGGCTGTGATGGCCCCTGGCAGGGCCAGCCCAGAGGCTGCAGGGCTGGGCCTTCATGCATTGGAATTCATTAGGAGAAATTCAAAGCAAATGAGAGCTATCAGTACTGAAACAGGAGTTCAGATTCCTCCAGGACACTTTGCTTTGGTAACTGCCCCCTTGGAGCTTGGCCTTGCAAAGCGTTCCTGTCATGGCAGGAGGAATTGATGCAGAATATCAAGGAGCAATTACAGTAATTCTGTAAACAATAATGAACAAGATTGGATTATTCAACCCCATGACAGCGTAGCACAATTATTGATCTTGCAATTTTAAGAACGATTGTGAAAACAGGAGATCCAGCTCCAGTCACCACTCTTTGGGGAGATAAAGGGTTTGGATGCAGCAGCCCTAATAATGGAGCCAGAGTGTGGGTCCGGAGGACAAAAGGCCCTCCCGAGGCAGCTGAAGGAGCAGCTCCTAGGAAAGACAACTCTGAGTCCTGAACCCTGGTCAGGAACAATGGGAATGTGTCCCTGCAGCCAGGGATTCTGTGTGAGAACAAGTAGATCTGACAGGATATTGTTTTACACATCCTGCCAGACCAGATCTCCCTGTTTGCTCCAAGGGCCCCTTTGGAAACTGCTCTGATCCACAGGGCTCCATGTGAAGGGTGCTGTGACACTGAGGGACTTGCACAGGAATTCCATCCAGGAGCCTGGGTGCCCCTCAGGGACTGGGACCCAGCCCCTTCCAGCCAGAGGGGAAAGGGCCCCCCAAGCCTTGTTAGCCACAGACAGCATGGGAAAGCTGAACAGCAAAGGGCCTGGGGGCATTATTCTGGAATTAAAAAAGTGCCAGCTCCAGGCACAACAGAATTCTTGTTCCTAACTCCAATGGGATTGAGAAAAAAGAATGAAGAACGGTGTCACTAAAGTACTCCTGATGTCTGTAAGGTGTACCTTGAAAGTCAGCCAGAATCTTTGTCTGTCACAAACACCTCCAGTGTTTCACCAAGGGATTGGTCATCAAAATGTAATGATGAGTTATGATGGATTGCTGAGCTTATCCTTTTGTAATTCTTTGCAACTGTGCATGATAGAAATGACACAATTCCTTCAGTTGGTGTCTGTGTCTTTGGTAGTGACCCTGCCCACTGGGGACACAGGGCCCCCTCTTGCCTAAGTGTTACCTGGCAAGGCAAAAGCTCTCCCTCCAAAATTTCCCCCTTCACACCCTGAGCATGATGTGCTCTGGTCTGGGCTATGCCCGGGCTCAGTTGGGGTCCCCTGTCCTGGCTGTGTCCCCTGCCCAGCTCCCCCACAGCCCCAGCCCCTCCCCAGCGTGGCTGGACGAGGGGCAGGACAGGCCTTGGCTGTGCTGCAGCTCAGCAAGAACAAAACCATCTCTGCGTGCCCAGCCCTGTGCTCAGCACCCGGCCCAGCAGTGTCTCAGTGCCAGGGGCTGTGCCCTCAGTCCCTGCCGGGGGTTTCCATGGCAACTGCCAGGCCAGGTGACCCAGGTGTCCCCCCAGTGCCGGTTGCCATGGAAACAGTGCCCAGCCCCGCCCCTTTCTGTCTGGCTGACCTGGCCTTTGGCCCTGGCAGTGCCGGTGGCTGCTGGTTCCTGGTGCCTGAGCGGCCAGCGCGGCACAGGGCAGGTGGCCATGGCACAGCCCCCAGCAAGGGATCCCCTCTGGCTCTGGGCACTGACACCAGCCCTGAGCAAGAGCCCAGAGCAGCTTTCCATGGCCACCAACCACCACAATGGGGCCGGGCATTGGTTGCCGTGGCACCAAACTAAGGAACGGGTCCCTGTGGCCGTTGCCATGGCACCTGGTGGCACCAACGAGTGTCACTGCAATTGTACCTGGAACAGCCCTGGCACCGCTTTGTCCCAGGGTTGCCATGCAGCTGAGGGCAGCAACAGCTGGTGCTCTGCAAGGGCCCTGGGGCAGACGGGAAGGAGCAGCAGAGCAGGGTCTGATCCATCCCCAGTGCGCTGCACAGCCCAGGGCAGCGTCCCAGAGCGTCCTCATGGAGCTGCCAACAACATCCCCCCTCTGCAGCCCTGGCCTCTCCCCCAGCTCACACAGGTGCCCCATCCTTGCAGGCACAGACACGGCAGCACTGGCTCAGCAGCCCCTGTTCGCATTGCACAGAGCAGGGGGAGCACCCCCATGCTGTTGGTGTGGGACATGAACCTGAGGGAGCACAAATGCCATCAGCTCTGGGGCCAGCAAGGGCTGGGGGATGGCAGGAAACCACCCAGGTTTGTCTTGGCCTCTGCATTCAGTCATAAAGTTTGTTCCCATCAGCTGGGGGTGCCCTGTGATGGCACTCAGGATGATCTGTTCCATAACCTTGCTGGGCACCCAGGTCAGGCTGACAGGCCTGGAGGTCCCCAGATCCTCCTTCCAGCCCTTCTTGAGGATGGGCTCACACTGGCACCTCCAGTCCTCTGGGAGCTCCCTGCTGAGCCAGCACTGATGGTAAATGATGGAGCGCAGCCTGGGGAGCTCATCTACAGCTCCCTCATTGCCCTAGGATGGATCCTGTCTGATCCCATTCACCTGTGAGCATCTGAGTGGCTCAGCAGGTCACCCACTGCTTCCTCCTGGATTCCAGGGGCTGTTCTGCTCCCTGTGCCCATCTACCAGCTCAGGAGAACACTTGTCCTGAGGATATCCTTTCCTAATATTGAAAATTGAAACAAACTAGGGGTAAAGTAGCTCAGCCTTTTCCTTATCTTTTGTTACTATATTCTTTACTGCAACCAATAAAGAGTAGAGGTTCTCCTACTCCTCCTTTTTGCTGTTATTTTTTTTATGAAAACATTTTTATTCTTTTTGCTGAACCCTCCAGGTTAAGTTTTATTAGAGTTTTCAACTCTCAGCTTTTTTTTCTGTATGACCCAGCAACACCCTTAAAGACTTCCTGAGTTGCTGGTCCTTTTTCCACCCCTGAGTCTCCAGAAAAGCTCCATGGGCAGCCAGGCCAGTCATTTTCCTCACTAGCTCATCTTCTGCCACACTGGGACAGGCTGCTTCTTCCCCCTTATGATTACTTTCTTGAAATGTGTCCATTCTTCCTGGATCCCTTTGTTGTTAAGGGCTGTTTCCCTTAAAGCAATCAGTACCTGATTAGGTATTCCCCAAATCTGCAGCCTAAACAGGCCAAAGTCTGCCCTTCCTATTTCCAGTGCAGAATTTTTGTTGCTGCCCCTCCCTCTTTCACAGAACATTGAACACTTCATTATTTCATGGTCACTGTGCCCCAGGCAGACTCTGAGCCCCACATCTGCCACCTGCCCTTCTCTGTTTGTGAACAGCAGCAGACAGAGCTTTCCTTGGCAGTGGGAGTGTTACCAAAAATTTAGTAAAACAGAAAATTCCTTAACCCCAATGTAGCATTAAGAAGCAGCATTCTTTATTCAGCTGGATGCATGGGGGAGAGCTCCTCCCAAAGCTGTGCATGCTGAGTACAGGAAAGTTTCTGTTTATATTCTGTATTTTGCATACATATTCATTGATTGTCCTGGACTAAAAATACATATGATAATCATTTCCCTGAAATCATTAATATATTTCCCCTCCCCTTTACCCAGGCATTCTCCTGTCCTGGGGGTCTCCCTGGTGGTCCCTGGTGGTCGTGGATCCCAATGTTCCAGTGGGCCTGGCTGAGATGGCAGGACACTGAGGCTGCTGAACTTCCAGTTCCCCTTCTCACACAATGGGCATTGTGTGGTTTCCACAGGCCTGGGGTTGTGGAGAACAAGCTCCAGGTGTGAGCTCACCTGGTGAAGACAATTTATCATCTGGTACCATGTGGTCACAGAGTGGGCTATGACATCACAGAGTGGGTTATGTGAGGTCATCGAGCAGCCATGGCATCATAGTCTGCCTCTGTGACATCAGAGATCCAGCTCTGACATCACAGGGCAGAGGTCTGACATCACAGTGCAGACAATGACATCACAGACTCTGGTGTGACATCAGAGACCAGCTGTGTGACATTGGAGAATGGGCTGTGACATCACAGAGGAGGCTGTGACCTCGCAGAGGGGCTGTGTGACATCCCAGAGGGGCTGTGTGACATCCCAGCAGGGCTGTGTCAGGTCACTGGGTTGGTCACTCTGCCCCAGCTCCCCCTCACAGTTTCTCCCAACAACTCCAACGCTGTCCATGCCCAGCAGGGTCCCTGTCCCCCGGGATCCCCCCGGCCACCTGGAGCCACAGCCTCCACCAAAGGATGTTCCACAGGACCCACCCCAGAGCCTGACAGGGGACAAGGGGCCAGGGCTGTGTGACCAGGACATCAAGGACTGGGATTATCCAGGTCACTGTGGCCTGGGTTGGGTTCCCCAGGGCAGGAGAGATGTCTGGCAGCTGGAGCAGGGTCTGGGAAGGGCCTCCAAGGTGGGGCTGGAGCCCTTGGGCTGTGAGCAGAGGCTGAGGGAGCTGGGCTGGTCCAGCCTGGAGCAGGGAAGGCTGAGGGGCTCCTCATGCCAGCCTGGCAGTGCCAGCGAGGAGGGGATGGAGAACACAGAGCCAGGCTCTTCACTGGGAGCTGGGGGGAGACAAAAGCCAATGGGTGGAAGGGGAAAGAGGGGAGATCAGCCAGGGCATGAGCAGATGAAATGAGTCAGGCTGCTTTCAGCATTTCCTCAACACCAAGAGCAGCCTGACCTCCCTTCTCCATCCACCACTGATAGATTTGCAAATCAGGAATTGTTTGAGCTGTTCTGTCCTCAGTCCAGGACAAGAATCCTGATACAAGAACTTAATTGTGTTTATTTCTATCACAGAACCACAATAGTCAAAAATTAATTTTAGTATGCAAATCAGTTGTGAACAGTGGACTCATCAGACATGCTGGGACATTGCACATAGTTCAGGGAAGAGTTTGTAATTGTGTGATTGTTATTTTAATATAGTAATTTTTACTAAGTTATATCCTGTTCAGCTGTGGTCTGTTGGCTAGGTCCAGTGTGGGCTGGAGGGAGCTCAGATTTGCACAAGGCTGCTCTGAGTGCCAGCCTTGGATGGGGGAAATGGTGGGGTGGGGGTAGGGACAGAGTCTGATTGATTGTCAGCCATGAAAGGTCCTGATTTTCATACCCAGTCAAACTGCATGAGGAGGTACTTGGATTCAATGTCAATTGGAGATTGCACATTTCAATGAATTACTAGTAAAAAAAAAATTACAGGACCTAAAAAATATTTTCTTGCTGTTTTTTTAAATTCAGGGTATTCACATTGAATTGGCTTCTGAAATCTGACTAATTAACCACACATTTGATTTGAACAAATTATTAATGAAATCAAATTATTCTGAGAAGCTTAGCTTGTTTAGCTGTTCTGAACGTTAATGAGCCCTGGGACACTGAATTCCTGCACTGAAGAGCTGAAGGCTGAACAAGCCTCTGGAGCAGGAAAATTCAGCAGCAGCCTCCAAGTTGCTGAGGATGTCAGCAGCCCCCACTGAGGCCATCCCTGCCCAGAGACCGTGGGGGAATGGGCAGACAAGGAGAGCGTCCCTGGGGCTGGGGCAGCACAACTCAGAGGCAGCAGCGGCTCCAGCTGGGAAATGGAGTGTGGAATGTGGCTGGGAAAGCCCTGCCTGGGCTGGGCCAAGCAGGGCACAAAAGCCTTGACTTCCATCCAGTAGAAAACTCTGTCAAGGAGATATTTAAAAGGAATTACAATTGTTTCTGTATTCTGAATTGGACTTCCTGGAGAAATAGCAACAAGAGATACTCAGGAGCTCAAAAGAAAAAAACAGTCTTTACTGGTAACTTTAGAAAATCAGAGAATTTTTGGCAAAATATTTAATATGACATTCAATCAACACAGAACACTTCTTAAAGCAATGACTTGGCCCTTTCAACTTCACAAACTCTGAGCTATTTGAATTTTACAATTCTCAAATTTGCAAAAGGAACAAAATAGAAGAAAAGGACAGAAAGAGAGAGAGGCAAAAAGGATACAGAGGAGCATACATAGACGTACCAACTCCTGGATTCCAGTAGCGTTCAGATGGAAATTCCAAGAGGAGGTAGGGTCAAGATGTGTGCTTGCCTTGTGGTCAGCCTTCAATACCCCTTGGTTTCCCTGGGCCCTTCCCCCAGGTGGGCCTTGGGGTCATTTGGTCCCTCAGGAGCTGGGCTGGGGCTGCAGAGGTGGCTGTGGAGCATTGCCTGTGCTGTGCCAGGGACTGGCAGACACTGCTGGGCTGGGATAGAGGCTCTGGGGGGATTGGGGTTCCAGGGCAGGGCAGGGCTGGGGTTCCAGGGCAGGGGAGGGCTGGACCTGCCCCTTCCTCCCCTATTGGAATAAGATCCCAATATTACCACGTAGATTGTGCCTGGGCTCCTCTGACCCCTGCTCCTGGGCCAAAGGCGGCAACTGTGGTGTTTCACCTCAGAGACACTTTTGGCTGGCTGGATGGTGCAGCTGAGCACCGAAACAAGTCCCGGCTTGTAGAAACTCAGTTTGCCTCAGGTAGGAAGGCTTCAGGCTAAGGTGAGGAGGAAAAGGAGACAGATTCTGCTGGAGGATTAATATCAAGAGTTTATTCCATGGTCACAGACGTCTGAATCTTAGGTAACAGCTCCAACAGAATCCCGACCGCATGGCCTGAGTGACTTTTTAAGCTCTGGGGGGAGGGGGAGGGAAGGGACAGGTGAGCCACCAACCAGGGGGGAGGGGCAGGGTGTCAGGCAACGATGACACCCAGACAGACCAATGACCTCTGGGCACAGGGGCATCTTTTGAACCTCACCAACCACAGGATGGCCTTGCTGGAATGTTAAGACTGATTGACAGCCCCGCAGGGGGCGAGGGGGAAGGGGAAGGGGAAGAGAGATATCGCCACACCTGGGAAGGGGCTGGGAAGTTTAAAACAGGAAATTGCAACACACTGCAACACTCCCCACACATGAAATGTCTTGAGCCAAGAAACTCCTCCACTCTGTCACAAAAGGGAATACTGGAGGTGAAATCCCAATTCTGGCCATGGGCACCTAGATAAGAAGGACAGTTCTTTTCCTTAGGAATGAAAGCCCCAGTTCTCAGTAAATTTCTGGTTTGATTGTTTGGATTCTGTTTGGTTTTGTTGTTGCTTTGTTTCATTGTTGTGCCTGAAGTGTCCAGTCACCAGCAGAGTGACTCTTGCCAAGGAACTTTGTGCTGCTGTCCCTTAATATTCAGTCTGGTTTTTGCTGCTCCCTTGCTGGGGATTTTTTCAGCGCTCTCAAGGCCTTGTTGGTAACAGGGTGAAGGAGCCCTGGCCCAGGCTCTGGCCCTGGGGGACACGGGGACGCTGCCGGGGGGTCCCTGTCCCTCTATTCCACCCCAGGGCCCCGGCCCCCCGTCCCAGTGTCAGGCTCTGGGGTCGATCTCGTGGAACATCCTCTGGGGGAGGCTGTGGGGCTGGGGGCGGGGGGACCCAGGGGGACAGGGGACCCCGCTGTGCACGAACAGGGTTGGACTGCTCTGGGGGGAACTGTGAGGGGGGCTGGGGCAGAGTGACCTCCCCAGGGACCTCACACAGCCCCTGTGATGTCACACTGCCCCTGTGATGTCACACTACCCCCGTGATGTCACACTACCCCCGTGATGGCACACTGCCCCTGTGATGTCACACTGCCCCTGTGATGTCACACAGCCCCTGTGATGTCACACTGCCCCTGTGATATCCCAGAGCCAACTCTGAGACTCCACGCTATGATGTGATACAGCTGCTCTGTGATGTCACAGAAGTCTCTGTGATGTCAGAAAGTCACTCTATGATTTCACAATCTCTACTGTGATGTCACAGCCTGCTCTGTGATGTTACACAGCCACCCAGTGTTGTCACAGCCCACTCCCTGATGTCACAGAGCCACCTTCTATGATGGCAGGATCTGCTCTATGGCCTCACACTCTATTATGTCACAGCCAGCTCTGTGATGTAACAACCCACCTCAGTGATGTCACAAAACCCTCTCTGTGATGTCATACTGACACTCTGTAAGGTCACAGCACATACTTTGACCTCAATGCCAGCTCTATGATGTCATGCAGCCATGCCATGATCTCACAGCCTGTTCTGTGATGTCACAAAGTCCCCTCTATGACGCTGTAGCTGCTCAGTGACCTCACACAACAAATTCTGTGATGTCACAGCCCAATCTGTGACCTCACACAGCCCACTCTGTGCTGTCACTCAGCCCCTTGCTGACATCCCAGCTGCTCTGTGCCTCTATGACACAGCCACAGAGGTGCTGCTCTGACACAGCCCCCTCTGGGCCATCCCACAGCCCCTGCCGGTGCTGAGCCCCTGTGAGCTCTGTCTGTGCCCTGCTGGTGTCCCTGAGGGGCCCTGGCAGTGCCCCAGCCCTGCTGGGCTGTGCACAGGAGCTGCTCCTGGCCAGAGCTGTCTCTCTGCAGCACTGCCCTTGCCAGGAGCTGCCTCTGGGCCAGGAGCCCGGCCCAGCTCAGCAGCACAGACACAGCACAGGGACTTTATTGAGCCTCTGGGGCTTTGCTGCTCTTTGCATCAGACTCAGTCCCTCAAAGTGTGCTCCAAAAACCTTCTCAGGGACTCAAAAAGAGGGTGAAACACTGAAGTTTCTCATACTTTAAATAGATCCATCTGAGAGACAGGACTGAGAAAATGTCCCCAGGTTCCAGGTAGAGAAGAACACTGGTGGCAGTGATGACAGCAGGGGACAAGCAAGGGAAAGGTGTCTCTGCTGCTGAGCAAACCTTCGCCTCTGTCCCTGCAGGCTGTCAATATCCCCGGCTGCCCCACCTGGCTGGGCCCTTCCTTTGCTGACAGCTCTGCCTCCTGCCTGCCTCTGCCTGCCCACACAAAGCCTGGGGCTGCTCCAGGCTCCTGCTGGGGACATGCTGCACCACAGCCCTGCCCTGACAGGGAAATTCCTTTCTGCTGGTGTTCAGTCTGGACCTCCCAAGCTGCACTTGGTGCTATTAGGTCTTCTTCAGTCTTATTCCTACTATGAAGAAAAGCTCCAGCCTCTCTGAAACCACCCATCCATCCCTCCCAGGCTATTCCCTTTCAATCCTCAGTCTCTACACCACTGACCACAGAGGCCGCAGACTCTCCCTGCTGGTTTTGTGATGAGGCCTCCAAACCCCATTCTGGGAGATTTTTGAGTCCTCTCCAAGGTCTGTGAAAAGGGAAAAATAGCATTTTTAGTTATTTTGTCCTAAATCCTACCGTGACAGAAAATGGGTCAGTATCTTTAAACTGAATGGGGACAAAATAACATTTGTTAGAAGGAGGAAATATTTTACAATTAAGAAAGTGGCAGGAAACTGCAGCTGTTTTTCCAGAGAAGTGGATTCCCCATCCCTGGAATTGTCCAAGAGCAGGAGCTTTGTGCAACCTCTCCCATTGAAACCCGCTCATGCCCAGTGACAGAATTCCTGCATTGTGGGTTCTCTGATGTGCTGGGTGCCCTCACAAGGCTTCTGGCCAGAATGTCTGCTGAGGGCAGCCAGGCTGCTGCTGGGGCAGTGACCTCAAAGCCATCACCATGGTAGCCCTGTCCCCTGGGCCTGGCTCTGCCCTTTCCTCTGCCCCTGCCTTGGCTCTGCTGCCATGAAGAGTTTTGTCATTAATATCTTGTCCCCAAGGTGCTGGGGCCAATGGCTTCCCAGTCAGGCTCCTGGTGCAGAAGTGGCTTTTCAGAGCCCAGCCAGGAATGAGCCCTGAGGCAGCAGCTCTGCAGTGGTGGCCACCAGGCTGGGCTGCCAAGGGAGGCTTCTGGCCATGGCCTGCAAGCAGCTGCTGCTGCCAAAGTGCCTTTGGTGCCTCAGGCTCTCCCTGGCACAGCTCCCAGCACGGCACTCTGCCCTTGTGCCCGAGCCCTTCCCTGTGCTGGGGCTGGCCTGGGGCTTTTCCTGCAGTGGGACCTGCCCTGCTGATGGCACAGGAAAGGCAGTTCCTGCTGGAGCAGGAGGCTCTGCCTGCAATGGGCTCCAACAACTCCAGCAAGGTCCTGTTTGCAAAGCCCCCAGTAAGCAATGAAGGAGGGCAGTCACACTGCTTTGGGGGTGAATAATGCTGAAACCGGCCTGACTCCTCCATCTCAAAGTTCAACATCCTCAGAGGGAGCTGAAGCTGTGGAAGAGCTGGAAAAATCCCCAGAGAAAGGAACAACCAAGTGACACCACTGAGAGCTTCTGCAGAGCTGCTGAGCTGGCCCAGCCTGGGCACATCTGACTGACAGGGCAGCACTTCAGATGAGAAAAGCCCCATCCCAAATTTTAATGGCAGCATCTCCTGACATTTCCCTTCTTGAGGGGTGTGGGGATTCCTCCCAGTGGTGGGGACACCCTGAAGGTCACTGCTGCAGGCTGAGCCAAAGGGAATTGCCCATGGTCATTGGTCTGGGGGAGTGACATAAATCTCTGCTTAATTACAGATTTTCCTTAATACAGTTGCTTTGAAATAATTTCCTAGTGCTCTGTATAATATATTTTACGTCTCTTGCATCCTCGCAGGAATATTTCTGATTAAGGAAATTTTGTCTAATCATTACCATAATAGAGAAAATATATTTATATAAATATATCTGCCCATGACAGGAACCCCTGTGAGTGTCTGGGACATCCTGGCCCTTTGGCAGCCTGGGGACTCCTGGGATGTCACTGTGGAGCCCCCATGAGTGCCTGTGACAAATCGGTGCCTTTGCATCACAAGGTCCCCTGGGATGTCACCATGGAATGGCTGTGACTGCCTCTGAGCACAGGGCTCTTTACCATCCCCAGAAAGCCCTGGGAAGTCTCCATGGAACCCCTGTCTGTGCCTGTGACATTCCAGCTCTGGAATAGCCTGGAGACTCTTGGAAGGTCCCCAAGGAACCCCTCTGAGGGCCTGTGAAAAATCTGATCCTAAGCAGGAAATGATCACCAGCCCCCTGTTGCTATGGTCAGTTTCCATGGCAACCATCACCAGACCCCTGTTGCTATGGGATGTTTCCGTGGCAACCATCACCAGACCCCTGTTGCTATGGGATGTTTCCGTGGCAACCATCACCAGACCCCTGTTGCTATGGTCAGTTTCCATGGCAACCATTCCCAGCCCTCTGTTGCTATGGTCAGTTTCCATGGCAACCATCCCCAGCCCCCTGTTGCTATGGTCAGTTTCCATGGCAACCATCACCAGACCCCTGTTGCTATGGGATGTTTCCGTGGCAACCATCACCAGACCCCTGTTGCTATGGTCAGTTTCCATGGCAACCATCACCAGCTCCCTGTTGCTATGGTCAGTTTCCATGGCAACCATCCCCAGCCCCCTGTTGCTATGGTCAGTCCCTTGGCAGCTCCATGGAGACCCCATGCCAGGGGTGGTTGCCATGGACACCAGCTCAGGCCTGCAGCCATAGCCCGTTGCCATGGCAACCACTGGCAGCCCCATCCCCAGGCTCATGGGATCCCAGAACCACAGAATTGGCTGAGCTGGGAGGGACCCATCAGGATCCTCCAGTCCAACTGCTGGCCCTGCACAGGACACCCCAACAATGCCAGCCTGGGCCTGGCAGCGCTGTCCAAACGCTGCTGGAGCTCAGAGAGCCCTGGAGCTGGGACCCTTCCCTGGGGAGCCTGGGCAGGGCCCCAGCAGCCTCTGGGCAAAAACCTTTCCCTGACATCCAACCTGAGCCTGCCCCGACTCAGCTGCAGCCGTTCCCTCCACTCCTGTCCCTGGGCACCAGAGGGAAGAGGTTCCCACAGCTCCAGCCAGGGACCCGCTCCCAAGGCTGTTTTCACGGCCACCAGGGCTGGCACCAGCTGGGATGCTCGGTTTCCAGGCGCCGGGGTTCAGGAATGGGATTCCCCAATTTCCTGCCCTCGCTAAAACCACGCTGCCCTCACTGCCCTCCCGACTCCCATGGAAAGCACAAAAGGCAAAGATCCCGGGCTGGGATAAGAACAATTTATTAGGAAAAGGAACAAGTTAAGGGACAAACAGAACTGAAACAATCTTGATAACAGAAGGGATAAATGAAACAGTTTCCTGGGAAAACTAAAACACAACTCACTGGGTCTTCCTGGCCACAATTTCCCCTGTTTGGAAAGGACACCCTTCTTCTCAGGGAGAGAGAGAGAGAGTGTCCCTGTCCTGCACCTGGAAATTCTCTGAGGTGGGAGTGAATGTAATAACACAGCCATGGCAAGACCCTCATGTTTTTCAATGCCACATCATGACACTGGTAGGGGCAGGGAAAGGGACTGGTGTCTTCCCAGCATGGATCATGGGGAACATGGATCACCAGGGTTCTTCCCAATGTGGGTTCTCCCATGGGGGATGAAGCTGGAGTGGTGGATGAAGCTGTTCCTGCATTTGTGGCATTTGCAGGGATCGCTTACTGGTGGCTCCGTTGGTGACTGGTCAAGTTAGAGCTGGTGGTGAAGCTCTTCCCACACTGGGGACACTCGTAGGGCCTCTCCCCTGTGTGGATGCACCGGTGCTTGATGAGGTCCGAGTTGTGCTTGAAGCCCTTCCCGCACTCAGGGCAGAGGAAGGGCCTCTCATCTGTGTGAATCCGCTGGTGCTGGAGGAGACCGGAGCTGCTCGGAAACCTCTTCTGACACTGGGGACACTCGTAGGGCTTCTCCCCAGTGTGGATGCGTTGGTGGGTCACAAGGTTGGATCTGTAGCTGAAGCCCTTCCCACACTCCCCACACTCGTAGGGCCGTTCCCTGGTGTGGATCCTCTGGTGCCTGATCAGGTGGGAGCTCCACCTAAAGCTCTTCCCACACTCCAAGCACTTGTGGGGCTTCTCCCCATCATGAAGCTGCTCATGGACCACCAGCTCTGAACTCTGGCTGAAGCTCTGCCCACCTTCCTGGCTCAGGGTGGCTCTTTCTTCTTCAGAGCACCCTGGGCTGGGTTTGGAGCCCCTCCTCATGGGGGATGTCTGAGGTTTTTCTTCCCTGTTGGATTCCTGTGCGTTAAAATCACTCAAAACGGCCTCTTTCACGAGGTTCTGCCATGCAGATTTTTCCTCCCTGGTCTCCATCCTCAGTTCCTTCCCTGGGGAAGGAAGGACAAGGACAGGATGGGATTTGCCTCCATGCCAGAGGGAAGGGGAAGGAGATTCCCCCAGTGCATCCCCGGCAGGATGGCTTTGGCAGCAGGGTTGTCCTGCAGCCAGGGGCTGTGCTGGGCTGGGAGATGGAGCAGGAGAGAGGGGGAAATAGGAACTGACTTCCTCCTCACCTATCTGGGTGTCCTTCCTCTTCCTCACAGCCTCCTTCTCCATCCAATCAAGGTTTGGGAATGGGAAATCCTGTTCTGGGAAGAAAACAAAGGGTGCGCACATTGTCTTTTGTACTGGTTTGAAGGCAAACCTGGGGAGGGTCTAAACCAGAATTACAATTTAAAAGAAAATGAAGATCAAGGCAATGATACAGAAACACTGCCTTAAACGGACAGAGTCAGGATATAACCTGACACCCTGTTGTTCAGGGTGGTGGCAGCAGTCCCAATAAATGGTGGTTGCAGTCCTGTTGGAGAGATAAAGGTGATTCTGTTGAAGCAGTGATCCTGTAGAAGGGTCTGGTCTTCCTCTGGAGGCCCAGTGGTGGTTCTGGAGCTCTTGTCCTCTGGCAATCCAGTAGGAAAGCTGCTCCTGGTGTAGCAAAGCGTCGGCTTATATCAAGGTAGAAATGCTTGGATCCTCCCCCTGGGCGGAGCATCCCACAATGGGAGGATGGAATTTTATCAGTCCTGCAGTGACACTCAATGGCCCATTCACAGAAGATATCTCCCCTGGAGGGCGTTATCCAGGCTGAGTCATGGAAGAGATAAAGAACATTGCCCCACCTGTTTATAACAGTTGATGAAGATGGTGATTGAAAACATGCATTTGGTTACATCTTGCATTGCAACCTGAAACAGTGGGGTAATCCCTGCTTGGGTGGGTGAACACCACCCCCCTTACCCAAACTGGCTCAGCTGTAAAACCCCCACCCTGGGAATGCCACGCATACAGGGGGCAATGTCACACTTGCCCTGCCCCAGGGGAGGTCTCGGTCCCTGTCACGCTTTTTCACAGGCTGGGCGACTTTGTCAAATGTTAGAATAATTTTTCTCTTTGTCCCTGTCACCTTTGCGACAGCTACACAGAGCTTCCCCTTCCTTTTCATATTCTGTATTGGGCCTAATTTCCACTTTTCTTTTATTGGAACCTGCCAGCAGCTGAGCTGGAGCTGTGCAGGACCAATAGAATTTAGATTTGCCACAAAACAGCTTCTATTGTCAGTTTATAACATTTTGGGATTTGTTTGCGTTTTCATTACGTGACTTGTGGGAAAAGCAAATATTCATTGAAGTATTTTATGCAGAGTTAAGTTTGATTTCTGCAAAGTTTATTTTGTCCGGTGCCCAGGGGACGCTCTGTGCCTCTCACCCTGGGGGATGCTTGGAAGGGGCTGGGGAGGGTCCCTGTCCCTGTCACCCCAGGCCATTCCCCAGGCGTTTGTCCTTTTCACCCCAGGCCATTCCCCAGGAGGTCTCCATCATTCTCACCCCAGGGAATGCCTGGGGGGTCTCCCTCTCTCTCATACCCTGTGCCAGGGGGTGCTCGGGGCAGTCTCTGTCCCTCTCAGCCCAGGGGATGCTCGGGGCAGTCTCTGTCCCCTCCCTCTGGGGGATGCTCGGGGGGTCTTCATCCCTCTGGCCTCAGGCAATGCCTGTGCAGGGCTGGGGACCAGGGGCTCTGTGTCCCTCTCACCGCTGAGGGTGCTCGGGGCTGGGGGGCTCTCCGACGTTCTCACGCCTGAGTGAAGGTGCAAATGACACCGTGAGAACGCAACCTGTCGATCTGCTCGAACTCGGATTGTACTGAACAAGAAATGGAAAGGAGCGAGGGAGAGAAAGAAATCAGAAATGTTCTCAGAGCGAAAGGAAGAGGAAAAAGCCCCAACCCGGACTCCGCAGCTCTCGGGGACACCCGCAGGGCGCAGCGCCTTTCAAAATTCCAGCCAATCAGAAGAGGCGCTAACCAATTTCCAGCCAACCAGAGCATTTCTCGCCGATGACTCACCGGTTGCCAGGCGGGCCCGCAGAGCCCGGCGGCCCCGGAGCGGAATTTGGGGCTCGGGCCGGGGGACGGATCCGCCCCGGGGGGGTCCCCGAGCCCCTGCCCAGCCCTGGGGCCGATCGGGGGCTCCCCCAGCCAGCAGCCGGTGCTGCGGGGCCGCGGGGCAGAGCGGTGGGAAAGGGGGGTCCGGGCTGGCAGCGGAGGAACTGCGGGAGCAAGAGGAGGGAGAGGAGGAGCGGGAGCGGGAGAATCGCGGCGCTCGCAGCGCCCGCACGCCGAGCCTGCAGCACCCCCTGCCCCGGGAGCATCGCCCCCAGCCCCGAGCCGCAGGGGAGGGCGGAGGCCGAGCTCGCCCCGGCTCCAGCCAGGGGACTCCAGGAGGATTTTTTGGAGAGTGTTCGGAGCCGGCAGATCCCGGACTCGAGCCCCGGATATCCCCGGGCTCCCCAAGAGGAGCTTTTTCGGGGGCAGAGAAGCCGCGATCGCCCCTCGGGAGGGTTCCAGGGGTCCACGTGGGGATGGCCCGGTACCGACGGGGCGGGACATTGGTTTGGGGATCCCCGTGAGAGCCGGGGCTGTGGAACGGGGGACCCCCGGGGCGGGGAGAGGGGAAGGGGCGATACCGGAGCTGGGGGACCCCCGGCAGCCCGGAGATGAGGCGGGGACGGGACCCCCTGACCCTGAGAGGGGTGTCCTGGGGTGACTTCATGATGCTCGTACCCCATCAGTCTGTTTAGCCCAGAAATGAGTTCTGCACCTTTAAGTTTGATTCTGAGAGCGCAGGGGAGAAGGGAGAAGCAGTAGTTTGTTTTCATACACTGCACTCACTCCTCCACATTCCTGCTCCTGGACTGTTGTGATGCCTTAAGGAGCTGGAACAGTGGCCAGATGGAGCTGATAGGAATAAAGTGGATTTTTACTGAAATGCTTTCAAAGGCCACACCCTGGCAGTACCGGAGGCACAGCTGTGGCTCTGCCTGGATGGCTCCAAGATGGGAGCAAAAGAGGGCTTGGTCATGAGATCTCACATTTTTATGAGTTTTAGTCTATTTGCATATAGGAGTTAACTGCCCAATTAATAGCTTCAAATTATGAAGTTTAATCCTCCTTGCTTGCTTGCCCGCCCTCCTCTTTTCATGTTGTTTATGCTTTGGGCCTGAAGTTTGAAGAGATTGTCCTTGAGTCTCCAGCTAGAAGATGATTGTTTTGTCTTCAACACTCTGTGAAAAGACCCCAGTAACACTTAATATAAAGCTAAAAGCTGCACACCAAAACAGAACAGAAAAACTTAAAACCTAAGGTATCAGTTGTCTGCTGACAGACAGCAGGACAGAGCTCTCCTTTGCTTTTTGTTAGTTTTAACTCTCTGAGGCAGAGAAGTTCCCTGGAGTATGGTTTTTCTTTTTCTTTGGAGCTGTTTAAACCTGCTCTGCACTGAACACCCAGAACACCGCTGGCAGCCCCCAACTGTGGCCCACCAGGCTGAGCCTGGGCCGCAGCATTTTCAGCAGTGGAAGGACTGACATGAGACTGATTAGAGACTGAGTGAGCAGAGCTACAGCCCACAGAAGGACTTTCTGAGATTGTCATCTCTTTTGTAGCGGCAAGAGGTTTTATTGTTTAATGTTGTTCATTTTTTGTGCTGATGAATGCTTTGCCTGTTAAATAAAGAGGTTTTTTCCCCTTTTCTCCGAGGAAGTCTTTTCCTGATCTGGTTGGGGGAGTGGCTGCTTGAATTTGCTTTTTAGAGAAAACCCCTTTGGAGGTTTTCTCCCAAATTTGCCCTAATCCAGGACAGGGTTGCGGGAAGAGAGAGGACCCCCAAGTGACTGGACTGGGGGGAGGCTGGAGTGGGGGACCCTGAAATCCCCCAGCATCCCTAAGCAGGACCCTGGAGAGAGGGATCCCCAGGACCCATGGGATCCCCAGCAGCCCTGAGACAGGGGACCACCAGAACCCCAGAGGGATGAGACTGGAAATGGGATGCTCCTGGTGGCTTTTTTTAATTCACTCTTGATTTTTGGAAATTTTTATGGGCACCAGATAACTTCTGGAGATGGATTTGGTTGGGAGGAATTCCCAATCCAAGGATTCACACCTTGTTTTACCCCAAACCAGGATTTCCCATTCCCAAACCTTCACCTGATGGAGGAGAAGGCTGCGAGGAAGAGGAAGATGCCCCAGGATACCCAGGCAGGTGAGGAGGAAGTCAGTGCCCCTTTCCCCCTCTCTCCTGCTCCATCTCCCAGCCCAGCATGGCCCCCAGCTGCAGGACAACCCTGCTGCCAACGCCGTCCTGCCAGGGATGCACTGGGGGGATCTCCTTCCCCTTCCCTCTGGCACGGAGGCAAATCCCATCCTCTCCTTGTCCTTCCTTCCCCAGAGAAGGAGCTGAGGATGGAGACCAGGGAGGACAAATCCCTGCACCAGAACCTCGAGGAAGAGGCTGTTTTTAGTGGTGCCAGAGTGCAGAATTACAATGGGGAGGAAAAGTTCCAGAGATCCCACAAGAGGAGGGGCTGCAAACCCAGCCCAGGCTGCTCTGAGAAGGAAAGAACCGCATTGAGCCAGGAAGGTGGACAGAGCTTCAGCCAGAGCTTGGAGCTGGTGGCTCATGAGCAACTTCATGATGGGGAGAAGCCCTACAAGTGCTTGGAGTGTGGGAAGAGCTTCAGGCCGAGCTCCCACCTGATCCGCCACCAGATAATCCACACAGGGGAATGGCCCTACAAGTGTGGGGAGTGTGGGAAGGGCTTCAGCTGCAGCTTCGCCCTCATCACCCACCAACGCATCCACACTGGGGAGAGGCCCTACGAGTGTCCCCAGTGTGGGAAGAGGTTTCAGACCAGCTCCAATCTCCTCCTGCACCAGCGGATTCACACAGAGGAGAGGCCCTTCCGCTGCCCTGAGTGTGGGAAGGGCTTCAAGCACAACTTTACCCTCATCAGGCACCGGCACATCCACACTGGGGAGAGCCCCTACGAGTGTCCCCAGTGTGGGAAGAGCTTCTCAGACCGCTCGTTCTTTACCCAACACCAACGGAGTCACTGGTAAGGGCAGCCCTGTGAGTGCCCCAACTGCAGGAGGAGCTTCATGCACTGCTCTAGCTTCATCCCCCATGGGAGGACCCACGTTGGTCAGAAACCTTGCACTCTACATTCTCTGTGATGCATGTTGGGAAGACACTGGGCTGGTTATTCTTTTGTTTTGGCCCTAATTTTCTTTGCATTCCTCTTCATCCCTTTAAAACAGAGAAAATTGGGGTAAAAATCAATAAATTCATCAAAGACATCTAAAGGCTCACTTTTTACTTGTGTTTCAGGGGAATCTGGGATTCAGGGAGATAATTGGGAGAATTTGGGGGTTTTGGGGGTATTTGGTGTACTTGTTTCCCTTTCTTGGCACTGAAAGAGACAAGAGGGTTCAATCTGTCACCTAAATGCCACTTAAAACTACTCAATCCCACCCCAAAATTCCTTGATTCCACAACTCTTTGGTGTGGAATGGTGTTGGAAGGGAATTGAGCAAAGTGGGCTTCAAATCAGGAGGGTTGAGATGGGCATTAGGTGGGGCAGGATGGGTGGGATGGGGTTTGGGATGTGGGAAATGGGGGAAATATGGCTTAGGAAGGGGGTGTTGATGTTCAGGAGTGGTGGGATGGGTCAGGGTTGGGACTGGGGAGGTGGGTTGGGGTCTGCAATGACACAGCCAAAGTTTGGGGATGATGAAGGGAGGGGGAGCCCATTACTGAGTGAGTTTTTTATTAATCCACATTCCTGAAGAGATTTTTAGATATCTCATGTTTCTGAGGCAGTTTTGGGGCACTCCTCAGCTTTTGGGGGCTTTCCTGAGAGCAGCTCCATGGAGCCCCATTGCCAGGGGTGATTGCCTTGGGCACGAGCTCAGAGCTGTAGCCAGAGTCCATTGCCTCAGTGCTGGAGAGCAGAGAAATGATGAACGGCCCCAGACATCTCCAGTGTGTGTTTGGGGCAGGGAGAGTTCTGCATAGGTGGGGTGGTCACTGCCCCACCCCAGCCACTGCAGCCTCTGGTGCAGCCCCAAAGTGGCTGCCAAGCCCCTGGCACCCCGAAAACCCCACCTGGGAGAGGGACCAGAGCAGGTCAGGCTGTGACACGGGTGTGACACTGACACGTCCCATGGCCCTGGAGCTCACAGCAGCTGAGACCCAAGACTGACTGTGGATCTCTCTGTCCCTCTCTCTCTTCTCCTGACTTCCTCTTCTCGAAATCTGGATAACTTCAAGTTGGACAGGTTAGAGTTTGCGAAGTCAGTGCTTTGTCAAGTGATTTACTGTAATTCAATGCTGTTTAAGATTTCCCAAGTACCTCATTCTCTGAAGTTTGCAACTAGAAGTTTGTTCTCCACCCTCCTGAGCAGTTTGTTGTTTTCTCCCCTTGGCCATCTGTCCTGCAGGCTGTGCCCCCTGGGCGTGCTGCTCCTCTGCCCTGGCCGGCTGCACTCGCCCATCTCGCTGTGCCCCAGCATTTCTCACCCAGCGTTTCTGTGCCCTCCCTGGGCTCCCTGCACCGAGCGCTGCTGGCTCCTGGCACACAGAGCCAGGGCAGGAGCCCAGCCTGCCAAGGGGTTCTGGGGCAGGGCGGGGGCTGCGATGGCTTCTGAGCTCAGCAGCTGCTCCTGGCATGGTTCCATGGAGACCGAGCACAGCAACACTGCTGAGCATTGTCCCTGCTGAGGGTCACACACTGCTGGGGCACATTCCCTGCCTGCAGGATTGCTGAGCATTTTCCCTGCTAAGGGTCACACACTGCCGGGGCACATTCCCTGCCTGCAGGATTCGTGCCCGACCCAAGCACTGCACTGATGACTCCAGCATTGCTTTCCAACAAAAACGGGAAGGCAAACTGTGTGTAGGTCATGGTATTTTAGAGTGTCTAAAACTCGCCAAGTCATCGATCTTAGAGGTGAGATCCATTTGGAATTAAGTGGATGGGAAAGTAGTGCAAGATGGAAAAGGGGAACATGGAAATAAAGAGAGGAAAACATTTCAGATGGTTTCTTTCCATTTTCATTGCACTTCTGGAAAGCTGTTTCAGTTTTCCAGGAATCTTCTCCACAGTCCTGTCTGCTCTTTTCAAGAACCTTTCCTAGGAAATGAGGTCAAGCTCCTGTCACAAGATGTGTCCCCAACTGCAGCTTCTCTTGGCTTTCAGCACTGTCCGTGCAGCAGGATTCTTGCAGCAAAGCAAGACAAAGGTTTGGAGAACTGGACAACTTGTCCTTTCTTTTCCTGGTGGACTGGGGAGTTGTGCTGTTGGTGAGGTTTTCATTGTGACTGTTCCAACCTTGGAAAACAGGATGTGGTACCAAGACTTGTTGGGGAATGCAACCCTGACTGAATTCAGAGAAAGAATCTCCAGAAGCTGCAGCCGGAAATGGAGAGTTGTGTGATAATTATTCACACATCTCCACAGACACCTGGAAAGTGATCTAGAACATGAAAATTGATTGTCAGAGGTAGTTTCTTTCTGTTTTCAGTTTAGATGATTGTACATCTCTTGTGCTGGTATAAATCAAGAGCATGAAAACAATAGGTTCATGATAAGCAGCAGAACAAGCTGCATCTCCCAGAGTAGAAGACTGAAAGGATCTGAAAAGGAGAAATGCAGGGAATGACTTGGTGAACCTTGCCTGTAAGAAGGGTAATTTTTTCTAAGATTTTCCAATCCATTTCCTTTTGCTTTTCTCCTTCTTATTATGGCCATTTCCATCTCAGACTCACCATGAAATGAGTAGCCTGACCTTGTGGAAGTGCATGAAAAATGCCCCGTTCCTCTGCAGGGACAGTCAGGGTGGAACAGGAAGCAGTTTTGATATAATTGTGTGATAGATGAGTAATGCGATGGTTGAGTCTCACAATTAAAAGGCAGATATTATGGATATGTTAAGACAAGTTTTATAGATTTACAATTATGTTTTACACCCCCTTGTGTTGTTATCACAAGGTTACCTGGTAGTTGGGGTATTTGGGAGGGTTGGCTTGTTACTATGGCAACACCTGACTGTCAATCAAGATGTAAGGAAGTGACCTCCACCACTGGACAGTGAAGAAAGAGTTGATTAACAAGATTTGAGAGGGGCTAAAGGGTTAAAAGGTGAAACATCCATTGTGTGGACAAGCACATAGTGGGAAAAAATCCTTTGCTTCCAGTGCCGTTATATTTTCTGTATTCAGTCTTCTGTTGTATTTTTTGAGAAGGTTTTAATAATCCTTTTAAATTTTTGGAAGTGAGCATCATTTCTCACAAATGGGGACTTGTCCAGGAAATACACCTGGCGGCCTTAGGAGTTTTCAAAAGGGACGCCTCCCGCTACAGATTGGGCGTAGTCTGTCGGACTCTCCCAGTTCCACCAGTGGTTGCAGGCTGTAAGCCCAAAGACACCAGGAGACTGGATAATGAAAAGAGGGGAAGAGCAGTGGGTACCATTCACATAAATATTTCTGGCCAGATTGTGACTCTGTAATTCCAGTATATGAAAGTGAGCTTCATATTAGTAATATACTGGATCCATCCTGGTCCCTTGAAGCATCAGGATATTGGATGGTAGAAAGGAAAAAGGAACAGTGGCACGCATGGGGGGCAGGAAAGCGGGTATCCCATAGACAAGGACCCCATGGCCGAGAGGACACGTAAGACTGAAGGGTTTGTGGGGACTTGTGAACGGGGTTCACCCATTGGGGAAACTGTGTTTGTGCCAGGATGGGGACCCACAGCGGGATTCCCAGCCGGCACACACCACGGGAGCCAGTGAGCTCTGTTGTTACCATATTTCTAGAGTCCGGTACCTTATGGGTGGTTTCCTCACAAGCAGCTCTTCACAGCAGTGTTGTTTCTGCTTCTTCATCAGGGCTCCTCTAAGGCTCTCCCTGACCGGCCAACCCACCCTTTTATCCCAGTTATCTTCATTAGCCACAGCTGCCGCCCATTTAGAACAACTAGGATCGGGGCAAGGCCACTTATGCAATACATATATTTTACTAGGATTCAAAGGCCACCTATACAATACACACTAAGATTCAATGGCCACCTATAAGCTCCACGTGACACTGTGGCTCGCACGGTGCTCAGAGAGGGGGCAGCCTCTGGGGTGCAGCCAGTGCTGTAATTTCCAGGGCCAGCCAAAGCCGGGCTGGAAGCAGGGTGATCACCAAGGGGTTTGCTGCAGGGGATCACCCAGGAGCTGGTGCAGCAGTTTGTGTGCTGCCAAGCCAAGGGGGTCGGGGCAGTCTGGCCACCAAGCCAAGTCGTGTCAGGGCGGAGCTGCCGAACCGAGGAGGTCAGGCTGGGCTGGCTGCTGAGCCGAGCCAAATCAGGGCAGGTGGAGCCGCTGAGGATGAGCCGAGTCAGGCCAGGGGCAGGACCGCAGCTGCCGAGCTGAACTGGGACGGGCAGAGCCTCCGAGTTGAATTGGGGTGGAGAAACCACTGAAAGCTGAACCAAGTTGGGTTAGAAGTTGGATGGAAGCTGCTGAGTCGAATCAAGGCAGGCGGAACCACCAAAGCTAAGCCAGGTCAGGCCAGGGGTGGGACTGCAGCTGCTGAGGGGAATTGGGCCAGGGGCAGGCCATAACCGAGCTGAGCCAGGCGGGACAGGGAGCAGAGTGTTACCGTGAGACCGGAGCATTGAACCGAGGAGGAGAGGAAGGGCAGACCCCAATCCGCTGATGCAGAAGCCCCTGGATCGTAAGTTTTTTTTGTTTTTACTTGTCAAAATAGAAGTACAGATTTTTGCTTTTTTCTCTCCCTTCCCTTTCCTTCTCTTTCCTCCTTTCCTTGTTTCTTTTTTTCCCACCCCGCTTTCCTTTTCCCTTCTGAGAGAGGCAGGCTCTGTCCAGGGCAGGGCCTGTGGTTAGAAAGGTGGGCTCTGTCGGGGCAGGGCCTGTGATCACCAGTCAGGATGGGACTATGTGCAAATAGAGAATCCCCAAGGGGAGGAGTAGAAATTGAAGAGGTACCAATAGGTATACCCCCAGATGGCCCACTGGGAAGGAAACTAGCCCAATGGAAATATGACCCAAATACCAGAGACAAGGATCAGCTCAAAGTGATTCACTATTGCATGGTAGAATGGACCAGAAGGGAAATTAGGAGCAATCATGTATACTGGCCGAGATACAGGTCAGATGAAGGGTGGATGTGTCAGGCATTAAACATCCATGTAAGAGCTAAGAAACCATTCAATCGGGAAGAGAGTGACTACGCTTCCTGCTGTGGGAGGGGGAGACCTCACCCTCAAAGGTGTCATGGTCCGCCCGAGTGAATGGGTGACGGATGATTTTTTGTGCAAAAAAAATAACCAGCAAGGCACAGGGGGTTTGCAGTAACAAATCGACAAAATGCAATTTTATTGAAATAACCACAGCTGATATGCGTTGGTGAGGGAATCTGGGGAAGAGAAGGGTAAGACCAGGGAAGAGGGAGGAAAGGAGGACAGGTAGGGTATAGCTACTGAAACGAGTCGTCATCCTTCGGGGGTCCAGCTGTTGAAGCTCACTGGTGCACGTTGCGGGGAGATCTCAAAGCACGGTCAGATTGCACCCCAAAATATACCGTTTTTCACTGGGGGAAGGATGGCCGAAATAAGGTTTCCAAGGAGGGAAAAAGAATAGGAACAGAAGGAGGGGTGTTTATTCCATTGTTTTCATGGCTGAATGCTCGCAGGTGTGTTTATTCTGGGCAGTATTCCCCCCTTCGTGCACATCTCCCCCCTGAGCTGGCGAGGTGTTCAGTCCCAGTCTCTGGAAGGGGGTGCCAAGGGGGTTTCTTGTCTTGTCTTGGTTCCTTGATGAGGGGATTCACATCTCTGTTTGTCTGTCACGGTGGTTGAAGGCAGGCAAGAGGGGTCTTCTCTTTGAGGGGGAAACCACCCCAGAGCTCAGACCAGCCAGGTCAGGAGGTAGGGAGAAAGTCCAGATCTATTGTTCAGAAAGGGAAGCATCCCCCTTTCGAGTTCAGCATGGCATGTTCTGCAAACAACACCTGTGAACACACTGAATAAGGATAAGATTTTCTTTCCCAACTGGCTCAACAGTTTTTAACCTTTCAGTGGTCTTTTCTCTTCATGACAATTGTGAGGCAAAAATGAAAGATTTTCGGATAGACTTTCACATAAGGTATCAGAAAATAAAGAATGGACCCATTAGAACACTTACCCCCTCCACCTCCAATAGCTGCAGATGCACCTCCCCTACCCCCTGATGGGCTTAGTCAAAACACCAGAAACAGGGTGGCACAATGAGAGGAAAGCAGATCAGGGGATGGGAACCAAGCAGCAGGAATATATGCCCTGAGGGAAGTACCCCTGTGTGGGATGCAGGGAGGAATTAGATTTGCAGTTGTGACTCTCAGTTCTTCTGAAGTGAGAATGTTCAAGAAATAATTAAAAGGATTACTAGAGGACCTCACTGGGTTAGTGGAACAGTTAGACGGGTTTCTGGGGCCCAATATTTATACATGGGAAGAGATGTAATCAATAATGACCATTCACACCAGAAGTAAGGCACATGATCCAGGCAGCTGGGATATGGATATGGGAAAGGGGGCATGTGCAAGGACCTCCTGGGGATCTGAAACTGCCCATAATGTGCCCCACCTGGGACCACAACAGCGCTGGGGACAGGCGAGACATGGAGGAATATAGAACATTGATTATAAGAGGTATCAAAGAGGCAGCTCCCCATAATTAAAATGCTCATAAAGCTTTCAATGAGCAACAAAGGAAGAAAGAAACCATGACAGAGTGGCTAGAGAGACTGAGAAGGAATATGAGGCAATATTCAGGGGTTGACCCTGGCACGGTGGCCAGACAGATCTTACTAAAGATAAATTTTGTCACTCATGCCTGGCCAGATATATGGAGAAAGTTAGAAAAGCTTGATGGTTGGCAAGAAAGGAGGTTAGAGGATCTTCTAAGGGAAGCACAGAAGGAGTATGTAAAGAGGGATGAAGGTAAGACCAAGGCAAAAGCCAAGGTAATGGCAACTGCCATTAGGGAAGGAAACCAGCACATGAAGAACAATCCAGGTAAGGGAGGGGGATTCTAGTGTGGGAAGATAGAAGGAGGGGAGATGCAGCTCCTTGGGACTGGGCACAAAAAGGTGAGTTTGGGAAACAGGGGAACTTAGGACCAGACTGCTTTTACTGTAAAGAGAATGGACATATTAGAAGGAATTGCCCCCAGAAGGAAAAGGGTCTATGAGACTGGGCAAAAAGGAGAAGTGGAAGACTAGGGATGTCAAGGGCTCTACCTTCTCATGACAGACTACCATCAGGAGCCCTTGATAACTTTAAAAATAGATTCCAGGAGAAAGAATTTGAATTCTTAGTAGACACGGAAGCTGAAAGAACTTGTGTTTTTAGAATCCCAAAGGGGGCAAGTAGTAGGTGCAAAAGGAGAGGAGTTCAAGGTCTCAGTTTTAAAGGAAGTAAAGTTTGAAGGGGCAAATAAAGGAGGAATCAGGGATGTTCTATTAGTTCCAGAGGCAGGGTGCAATCCATTAGGGCAGGATTTACAGGTGCATTAGCAGTTAAGCATTGGAGTATTCTCAGAGGAAGGAAAAATTGTAATTAATCTTCTCCCATTAAGGGAAGAGGATGAGGGCAAAATTAATGAGATGATGTGGGCAAAACTGAAAAATCAAGGCAAATTGAACATGAAACCTATAGTAATAAAATGAATTGATGAGAGCCATCCAGTCCAGGTACGACAATATCCACTCTCCCTGGAAGGGAAATGAGGACTACAGTCGGTGATCCAGGACCTACTTGAGGACAGGACCTTAGAACCTTGTATGTCCCCCCATCATACACCCATATTGCCAGTAAAGAAGTCAGATGGGACTTACAGGCTTGTCCAAGATTTGAGAGAAGTGAACAAAAGAACTCTGAATGGATGCCCAGTAGTGCCTCACCCCTATACACTACTATTTGCCAGTGATAGTAGAACAGGTGACTCATTGGGTAGAGGTGGTACCCACTGTGAAAGCCAATGCCAATGTTTTGAGTGAAACCCTTCTAGAATCAATCAGTCCCCAATATGGAATGGCAAACAGGAATGATTAAGACCAGGGAACTCATATGACATCGAAGATATTGCAGAAAGTTGTTCAGACCCTGGGAATAAAATTGGAATTACACACTCCATGGCATCCACAGAGTTCCGGTCAGGTTGACAGATGAATGAATGAAACTTTTAAAAGAGCTCTAGTTAAGCTAATGATTGAAACCCAAATGTCATGGACAAAATGTCTCTCTTTGGCCTTATTAAGAATTAGAACCCAACCCCAGACAGATCTGGGGGTGTCACCCTATGAAATGATGTTTGGGTTACCCTTCTGGACCTCACCCCAGAAGGTTGCCATGTATGAGGAAGGGGAAACCAATGCCAAGAAATAAGTTATGTCCATAGCACAAACCTTAGAAGGGCTAAGACATAAAGGGGCAATTCCTCAAACTACTACCCTGGATTTCAGAATCCGTAATATTAATCCTGGAGATTGAGTGATGATTAAGTCATGGAGAGATCAGCCTCTAACTCCTCAGTGGGAAGATCCCTTTCAGGAACTGCTCACCACCAAATCGGCCATGTGAACTACAGAGCAGGGATGGACTCATGGCAACATAGTCTAAGGCCCAGTAGAAGAGCCCAAAGAGTGGACTGTAACATCCAGGCCAGGTGAAACAGGATTGACTCTCAAGCAGAGACTGAAAGACAACCAGAAAAACACCAAGATGCCCAAAAAGTGGAGTCAAGCTTCCACCAGACACCTGTTTTCCTGTTTTCATGGGTGAGAATTACCAGCATCTTTTGAGGAGAAGTACACAAGGGACTGTAAAAGGTAATAGGACAGCTTCTTTAAGAAAAGAAGACAAAGGAAGGAGGGCAAAGCTGGGTTGGCCTCATTGTTTGCTACCAAGAAGGCTCCATAGCCCTGCTGCGGGTAGCAACCCCGTAGGCATGGTAAGGTAGGGACAAAAGGACATACTGGACCTCTATAATTCCTCAATCGTCTTTTCATTCAACAGGCACTCTTGGGCAGGACCGAGTTGGCCACTGTACTCACCCCTAAGATACACTGACTATGGGTAGCAGCCACATAGGCACGGTAGATGGGAGTCAAAGCCATACTGGACCTCTGTGATGTCCTTTTGTCCATTCCAAATAAGTGTGTCTGAGGAAAATCTGAGATTTTTTTTCACCTGTTCCCACTGTCCTTGCCCACATCAACAGATGGTGGTGTGACTCATTCAAGAGAGAGAGAAAATTTTTTACTTAATTGTTCAAGCAAAATGACTTAGAGAAAAAGAAAAGGGGGGAGTTTTATAGATGAGTGATTGTATGGTTGACTCTCAAAATTAAGGGGTGAATATTAAATATATGTTAAGAGAAGTTTTGTAGATGTATAATTATCCTTCCCCTCCCCCTTGCATTGTTATCACAGGATGGCCTCAGTAGTTGGGGAATTTGGGAGGGTCAGCTTGTTACTATGGCAGCATCTGACCTCCAATCAAGGTGTAAGACAGTGATCTCCGCCACTAGACAGAGAAAAAGGAGTCGATTGACAAGACTTTTGGAGGGGCTAGAGATATAAAAGACAGAGCATCCATTTTGTAGATGAGCACATGGTGACTGAATTCTTTGCTTCCGGCACTGTATTCTTTTCTTAATTCAGTCTTCTGTTGTATTTGAAAAGATATGAAGATCAAGACCCTTCTGTTGTATTTTGATAAGGACTTAATAAACCATTGAAAATATTGAAAGTGAAAATCATGTCTCACATGGGGTTGGGGAATCTGAGGCATGGCTGTCCACAATGGACTCCAGTTCCAATGTATAACTCTTCTGACATGGCCAGACCCCCTTAGGAGCAGCACTACAGCAATATCAGGAACAGAATGCTGCAATCACCTCTTCTCAAAAGAGAAAAGTAATAAAATACAGTCTTTAAAATAGGATTACATATTTCTTAGAAGCTCATTGAAATATTTCTCCGTAACTGTAAAAGGAAATCTTCCTGATGAACTGCTCCAGACCAGAGGGAAATCAAGGCAGAGCCATGGTTTGTCAGGATTTGCCTGATCCTAATGAGCTCTGAGTGCATTTGAAGCTGAGCCCTTGAACCTCAGGGCCTGAGAGGAGATTACACAAACCTTTCCAGGAGTCAAAGTCAGAGGAAAGACCCAAAGTGTCTCAAAGCATGAATGGGTCCCACTGAGGTCCCTCTCCAACACAGGCTCCTCATGGACTCCTTGCAGGAGAGAATTGGAGGCCAGGATGGCACAAAAACCTCTCAGAGATGGAGAGTGGAGAAAGAAAAATCCAAAGTACCTTAAAACCTTGAGTACCTCAAAGCATTAATGAGCCCCACTGAATGTCAGTACAAAGCTCTCAAGGGACTCATTAAAATAGATAATTGGGGCCATGATTGCACAAACCTCTCACAGAGTCTGTATCCAAAGGGCAACAGCAAGTACCACAAAATAACTGAAGTACCTTGAAGCATTAATGAGCCCCACTGAGTGTTGTTACTGACAAAGCCTCTCCAGGGACTAATTACAACAGATAATTGGAGGCCATGATTGCACAAACCTCTCAGAGACTCCAAGGCAAAAGCCAAACCCAAAGTCCTATGAAAAACCTGCAGTCCCGGGGACCATTCAGGAGCCCCCAGGGCCATTCCTGAGCAAGGCTCCTCAGGGACTCCTTCCAGCAGATCCTTGAGGCCACTGGGATGTGGGCTAGGGGGGGATGCTGAGGGCAGGACAAAGGGCTGACAGTGCCCAGCCTGGCTGGGGCTGTTCCAGGAGGCCCCAGGGCCTCAGTACAAGGTGTCTCCTCCCAGCCCTTGGTGGCACAGCCCTTGGTGGCCCTTGCTGTGCCCCAGGGCACCAAGACTTGGCTTCTCTTTTTCCCCACATGTCATCACTGCCTGCAGTTCTCTGTTCAGCCTGGGACCTGGGGACACTTTCTCTGTCGTGTTCCTCAGTGGGACCCATTAAAATCCAAGAAACCTTGGAATTGGATTCTGACTTGGAGTTCTGGAGAGGTTTCTTCAGCTCCCTCTCAGCGACTGATGTTCAGGGCCTGAGCACAAAGCCCCAGAGGCTCATTAAAGTCCTGGTGCTGTGTCTGTGCTGCTGAGATGGGCTGGGCTCCTGGCACAGAGGCAGCTCCTGGTAACCAAAAAGAGCTTCAAAAGCACATTTCTCTTGATGAGCAGCTCTTCTGCCAGCCCAGCAGGGCTGGGGCACTGCCTGCAGCCACCCCAGGCACAGCTCAGAGGCACAGAGAGCTTCAATCAGTCTGGGCTGGGAAGGTGCTGAGAAGTGCCTGGGGCAGAATCACTGCCAGCCTTTGGCACAGGAACCTCTGGCTGCAGGACAATGCAGCTGCAGCTCCTGGAGCCATCTCCTAAAGCTGGAACATCCCACTGCCTACAGACTCTGTGAGTACATTCTCTGATTATCTCTTGTGCAGAGCAGCCAGGGGTGCCCAGGGCTGTCCTGTAGAGCAGGGTCCTGAAGCCCAGGGCGCTGTGCTGGGGCAGGGACTCTGCTGCCTGCCAGGGAATGCTCTCAGCCAGCCCTGGCAGTGCTGGGGGGCAAGATCTGGGTGGGAGGAGACAGCTGGTAAGGCTTGGAAGTGTTCTTCTTGTGTGGGGAGGATGCTGCATTGTTCAGGACTGCTCCCAGCATAGCATTTAACTGCAGCACATTTGCAAGTAGATTATACAGGGAGCACAGCAAGGCAGGGGCTGCATAAAAGGGAAAATCCTGCTTTTTTTAATATACTGCTGTGGGTTGCCTGGATGGAGCCTATAGATTTTCATCTCTCAGTTCAGAATGGAATAATAAAAACATTTTGTCTCAGATCTGAATATAGCAGGCAGTGACAGATATCTGCACAGGGCCCCTTTGAGGCAGCATCAGTGTCTCTTTTCCAGCCTCCTCAGGGTTGCTCTGACATTCCTATCAGAGCCTGCAGAGCCAGAGCTGCCCCTGGGCAGTGCCAGAGCTGGGAGGGGTCTTCACGGCAGAGCTGAGAACCCAGGGCTGGGCTGGGCTCTGGCAGCACTGGCAGGGCCCAGCCCTGGGCACAGGGAAGCAGCTGCTGGCAGGGACAGCTCCAGGCAGCAGAGCCCTGGACAGGCAGTGGGGGGGCAGGCAGTGCCCCCAAGCTGTGCTGGGATATTTAAAGTCCTCTCCAAACCCAACTATTCCATGATTACTTTTCTTACAGATCCCCATGCCAAGACAGCTCAAATGTCCAACAGCAGCTCCATCAGCCACTTCCTCCTTCTAGCACTGGCAAACACACGGCAGCTGCAGCTCCTGCACTTCTGCCTCTTGCTGGGCATCTCCCTGGCTGCCCTCCTGGCCAACGGCCTCATCATCAGCGCCGTAGCCTGCAGCCACCACCTGCACACGCCCATGTTCTTCTTCCTGCTCAACCTGGCCCTCGCTGACCTGGGCTCCATCTGCACCACTGTCCCCAAAGCCATGCACAATTCCCTCTGGGACACCAGGAACATCTCCTACAAAGGATGTGCAGCACAGCTATTTCTGATTTACTTCTTCCTTGGAACAGAGCTTTCTCTTCTGATTATCACGTGCTACGACCGCTACGTGTCTATCTGCAAACCTCTGCACTACGGGACCCTCCTGGGCACCAGAGCTTGTGCCCACATGGCAGCAGCTGCCTGGGCCAGTGCCTTTCTCTATTCGCTGCTGCACACAGCCAATACATTTTCCCTGCCCCTGTGCCATGGCAATGTCCTGGGCCAGTTCTTCTGTGAAATCCCACAGATCCTCAAGCTCTCCTGCTCAAATTCCTCACTCAGGGAACTGGGGCTAATTGCAGTTAGTGCCTGCTTGCTATTTGGTTATTTTATGTTCATTGTTTTCTCCTATGTGCAGATCTTCAGGGCTGTGCTGAGGATCCCCTCTGAGCAGGGACGGCACAAAGCCTTTTCCACCTGCCTCCCTCACCTGGCTGTGGTCTCCCTGTTCATCAGCACTGTCATGTTTGCTCACCTGAGGCCTCCCTCCCTCTCCACCCCATCCCTGGATCTGGCTGTGTCAGTTCTGTACTCAGTGGTGCCTCCAGCCCTGAACCCCTTCATCTACAGCTTGAGGAACCAGGAGCTCAAGGCTGCTGTGAGGAGACTGATGACTGGATGCTTTCAGGAACATTAAACTGCTGGTCAATTTCTGCAAATCACTTGTAATAAAACTAGTTTTTATACTTCTTGTTGGTTTCACTTTGGAGATTTCTTTCCTTTGTTTTAGTTTTTCCATTCTGTCCACAAAGAAACATCATTGCTTGTGCCATTTCTTATTTTGTTTCTCTCAATGTTCCCCGTGGCCACAGACTGTGTCAATGGGGGACTGCACTCTTGGTGTATTTAAAGGAAGTAAAGGATGTCCCAGCAAAATTTTCTGCAGAGATGTCCTTTTGTTGCCTTCTCTGGAGCTGCAGCAGCAATGTCTGTGTGCAGAGCTGGGGGCAGATCAGTGCTGGCCAAGCAGCCCTGCTCCTGCTGGCCACACCATTCCTGAGCCAGGCCAGGAGCCATTTGCCTTCTTGGTCACCTGGTCACACTGATGGCTCATGTCCAGCCTGCTGTTCATCAGTCCCTGCAGGTCCCTTTCTGCCTGGCTGCTGTTCAGCCACTCCATCCCCAGCCTATAGCACTGGGGCCAAATTGCAGGGCCTGGTACTTGGATTTTTTAAACCTGAAATTGCTGGATTCAGCCCCTCAATCCAGCCTGTCCAGGTCTCTCTGCAAAGTCCTTCTATGCTCCCAGATCAACACTCACATCCAGCTTGGTGTCATCTGCAAAGATATCCTAGGTTCCAGGGGCCCCCTCAGTGTCACAATGGCCTCTTGGTTACACCACGCCCTGCACTGTCACACTGTTCTCCTTGGGTCCATGAGACCATGCAGAGCAACAATGGTCTCCTTGGTTCCATGGGGCCAGAAAATGTGACAATGGACTCCTTGGTACCATGGGACTTCACATGTTCTTGTTGGTGCTGCAGTTTCACAGTGGCCCCTTGGTTCCATGAGGCCCCAGAGTGTCACAATGGCCCCATGGGTACATGAGGTCCCACACTGTCACCATGGTCTCTGTAGTTCCACAAGTCCCCTCAGTGTCACAATGGACTCCTTGTTTCCACGAGGCCACACAGTGTCACAACGTTCTTCCAGATCCCCTGAGGCCCCCTCGTGTCACAGTGGCCCCTTGGTGACACAGGATCCTGCACTGTCACAATGTCCCCTTAGTTCCATGAGGCCCTGCAGTGTCAGAATGGCCCCTTGGTTCCACTGGGCCCTGGAGTCTCCCAATGGTCTCCTTGGTGTTCTAGTGTCAAAATGGTGAAACCCCTTGGTTACACATGGCCCTGCAGTATCACAATGGCCTCTGTGGTTCCACAAGGACCCAGAGTGTCACGGCGCACTGCCTGGTTCCATTTTGCCTCAGAGCACAACAGTGGATCCCTGGTTCTATGGGGCTGCATGGTGTTACCATGGTCCTCTTAGTTCCATGAGGCCTTGCAGTGTCACAATGGCCCCAGAGTGTCCCAATTATGACAGAATGACAGAATCAAATAGGCTGGAAAAGACCTTTGGGATCATCAAGTCCAACCAATGCCCTAATACTGCCTTGTCACACAGACCATGGCGCTAAGTGCCGCTGAAGAGGGACAGGGACTCTGCCACCTCCACCTGGCCAGCCATTCCAATTCTCACTTACCCTTTCTGTGAAGAACTCCTTCCTATTTTCCAGCCTGAACCTCCCCTGGTGCTGCTTAAGGCTGTGTCTTCTTGTCCTGCCCTCCAGCAGATCCCCACTCACACCCAGCTTGGTGCCATCTGCAAGCTGTGAATGGTGGACTCGATCCCCTCACCCAGATCACCAGTGAAGATACTAAACAGGACTGGGCCCAACACAGATCCCTGGGGGACACCACCAGTGCCTGGACACCAGCTGGGTGCAGCACCATCCCCACCACTCTCTGGGCCTAGCCTCCAGCCAGCTCTTAAATCTCCCAGCGAGGAGGGAACCTGCCCAAGCCGTGGGCTGCAGCTTTTCCAGGGAATGCTGTCAGAGAGTGTCAAAGGCTTTGCTGAATTCCAGGCACACAACATCCACAGCCTTTCCTGCATCCACAGATGGGTAACCTCATCATAAAAGGAGACCAGGTTGGTCAGGCAGGACCTGCCACCCCTAAATCCACGCTGCCTGGCTCTGATCCCTGGGCCATCCTGTGGGTGCCCTGTGATGGCACTCAGGGTGATCTGTTCCATAACCTTGCTGGGCACCAAGGTCAGGCTGACAGGCCTGGAGTTCCCCAGCTCCTCCTTCCAGCCCTTCTTGGGGATGGGCTCACACTGGCACCTCCAGTCCTCTGGGAGCTCCCTGCTGAGCCAGCACTGATGGTAAATGATGGAGAGCAGCTTGGGGAGCTCATCCACAGCTCCCTCATCCCCCTGGGATGGATTCCATCCAATCCCATACACCTGTGAGCATCTGAGTGGCTCAGCAGTTCACCAACTGCTCTCTCCTAGATTCCAGGGGCTGTTCTGCTCCCTGTGCCCATCTGCCAGCTCAGAAGAACACTTGTCCTGTGGACAACCTGTCCTAATATTGAAAGGTGAGGCAAATAAGGTGTTAAGTAGTTCAGCCTTTTCCTTATCGTTAGTTTCTATATTCTCCAGTGTGTCCAATAAAGAGTAGAGGTTCTCCTTATCCCATTGTTTGCTATTAATTTATTTATAGAAATATTTTCTATTATTTTTCACGGAAGTGTCCTGGGTAATCTCTAATACAGCTTTCACATCTCAACTTTTCTTTCAGCATGACCTAATAACATCCTTAAACACTTCCTAAGTGTCTTGACCTTCTGTCTAAAGGTGATGCTCCATCTTTTTTCCCCTGAGTTCCCACAAAAGCTCCATGGGCAGCCAGGCTAGACATTTTCCTCTCTAGCTCATCTTTTGCCACACTGGGACAGGCTGCTCCTTCCCCCTTAAGATTACTTTCTTGAAATGTCTCCATCCTTCCTGGACCCCTTTGTTTTTAAGGGCTGTTTCCCTTCAAAAAAATCAGTACCTGATTTGGTACTCCCCAAATCAGCATCCTAAATAGGCCAAAGTCTGCCCTTCCTAATTCCAGCGTAGAAGTTTTGTTGCTGCCCTTCCTTCTTTCGCAGAATATTGAAAACTTGATTATTTCATGGTCACTCTGTTCCAGGCAGCCTCTGAGCCCCACGTCTGCCACCAGCCCTTCTCTGTTTGTGAACAGTAGGACATAGAGTTTTCCTTGGCAGTGGGAATGTTACCAAAAATTTAGTAAAAACAGAAAACTCCTTAACCGCAATGCAGCATTAAGAAGCAGCATTCTTTATTCAGCTGGATGCACGGGGGAGAGCTCCTCCCAAAGCCCTGAAGGCTGAGTGCAGGAAAGTTTCTGTTTATATTCTGTATATTGCACACATATTCATTGATTTTCACAGACTAAACATAAATATGATAATCATTTCCCCAAAATCATTAACATATTTCCCCTCCCCTTAACCCATGTGTTCTTCTGTCCTGGGGTCTCTCTGGTGGTCCCTGGTGGTCGTGGACTCCAATGTTCCCATGGGCCTCGCTGAGCTGGCAGGACACTAAGGCTGCTGAACTTCCAGTTCCCCTTCTCACACAATGGGCACTGTGTGGTTTCCACAGGCCTGGGGTTTTGGAGAACAAGCTCCAGGTGTCAGCTCACCTGGTGGAGACAATTTATCATCTGGTACCATGAGGTGACAGAGTGGGCTATGACATCACAGAGTGGGTCATGTGAGATTATCGAGAATTATGACATGATAGACTGCCTCTGTGATGTCATAGAGTGGGCTGTGATATCACAGGCCAGAGATCTGGCATCACAGAGCAGAATATTACATCACAGAGTTGGCTGTGACATCAGAGACGAGCTGTGTGACATTAGAGAATGGGCTATGCTATCACAGAGCAGGCTGTGACATCCCAACAGGCTGGGTCAGGTCACTGGGTTGGTCATTCTGCCCAAGCTCCCCCTCACAATTTCTCCCAACAAGTCCAATGCTGTTCATGCCCAGCAGGGTCCCTGTCCCCCAGGATCCCCCCAGCCCACCTGGAGCCACAGCCTCCACCAAAGGATGTTCCACAGGATCCACCCCAGAGCCTGACATGGGGACAAGGGGCCAGGGCTGTGTGACCAGGACATCAAGGACAGGGATTATCCAGGTCACTGTGGCCTGGGTTGGGTTCCCCAGGGCAGGAAAGATGTCTGGCAGCTGGAGCAGGGTCTGGGAAGGGCCTCCAAGGTGGGGCTGGAGCCCTTGGGCTGTGAGCAGAGGCTGAGGGAGCTGCGCTGGTCCAGCCTGGAGCAGGGAAGGCTGAGGGGCTCCTCATCCCAGCCTGGCAGTGCCAGTGAGGAGGGGATGGAGAACACAGAGCCAGGCTCTTCACCGGGGGGGGGGGGCGGGGGGGGATGGGGGGAGACAAAATCCAATGGGTGGAAGGGGAAAGAGGAGAGATCAGCCAGGACAGGAGGAGATGAAATGAGTCAGGCTGGTTTCAGCATTTCCTCAACAGGAAAAGCAGCCTGACCTCCCTTCTCCATCCACCACTGGAAGCTTTCCAAATCAGGAATTGTTGGAGCTGTTTTTCCCCCACTCCAGGTTGAGCATCCTGATGCAAGAACTTAATTGTGTTTATATCTATCATAGAACCATGTTTGTCTGAAAGTAATTTTAGTATGGAAATCACTTGTGGATGGTGGATTCATCGGGTGCTGCAGGGACATAGCACATGGCTCAGGGAAGAGTGCGATTGTTATTAAATTGTGTCCTGTTCCTCTGTGGTCTGTTGGCCATGAAGAGAAAGTTTCTGTGCCTCTGAGTCTCACCAGTTCCTGACGCCCAAAGGACACAAACCTGATGAGTTGTGATTCCCACTCCAGTGGTGGCACCTGGACCTCCCTCCATCCCCAGAGCAGAGCTCCCTTGTCCCAGAGAGTCCCTGGCAAATGAGGGATGAAGGAAACAGGACAGGCTGTGGGGATCAGGGGAAGGGCAGAGCCAGGGAGAAGAATGACTTTTGCATTTGATGGAGCTGTGCCTTCCCTTGGCTTTGTTGGCTGTCAAGAAATGAACATCCCTCTGTGTCTCAGGCAGCTCCTTCTCCGAGGAAAGCAGGTGGGAGTTGGAGCCAAGGAGCTGAAAGCTGCAGGTGCAGCCTGAGCTGGAGGGAGCTCAGATTTGCACAAGGCTGCTCTGAGTGCCAGGGCTTGGATGGGGGAAATGGTGGGGTGGGTGTAGGGACAGAGTCTGAATGATTGTCAGCCATGGAGGGTCTTGATTTTCATATCTATTCCAACTGCATGAGGAGGTACTTTGATTCAGTGTCAGTTGGAGGAAAAAATAAACTAAACAGGACCTAAGAAATCTTTTCTTGCTGTCTTTTTAAATATCATGTGTTCACTTTAAATACACTTCTGAGATCTACTTAACTACAAATGATTTGGAAACTGAAATCAAATTATCCCCAGAGGCTTGGCTTGTTAAGGTGTTCTGAATGTTAATGAGCCCTGGGACACTGAATTCCTGCACTGAAGAGCTGAAGGCTGAACAAGCCTCTGCAGCAGGAAAATTCAGCAGCAGCCTCCAAGGTGCTGAGGATGTCAGCAGCCCCCACTGAGGCCATCCCTGCCCAGAGACCGTGGGGGAATGGGCAGACAAGGAGAGCATCCCTGGGGCTGGGGCAGCACAACTCAGAGGCAGCAGCGGCTGCAGCTGGGAAATGGAGTGTGGAATGTGGCTGGGAAAGCCCTGCCTGGGCTGGGCCAACCAGGACAGACAAGCCCTGACTCCCATCCCCCAAACAACTCTCTCAAGGAGACATTTGAAAGGAATTGCAATTGTTTGTGTACTCTGAGTTTGACTCCCTGAAGAAATACCAACAAGAGATTCTCAGGAGCTCAGAAGAACAAAACAGTCATTATTGGCAATTTTGGGAAATCAGAGAAACTTCTGCAAATGTTTTATTATGACATTTTAGTGGTTTTGTTTTGTTAATTTAAGTTTTCTCTATTCTTGAGATTTCTTAATTAATGTATTGGTGAGTGTGGTGGGTTTTAGTGTCAGTTAATTATTTATACTTTTTTTTGTTGTGAGATAGGATTATGAGAAAGGTATAGTAGGCTTAAAATTTTTAAAGGATATAAAAAATTTTATTAAAATTTAATTAAAAACATAAATAAGTAGTAAGAATTAAGGTAAACTCTTTAGAATACCTTTTTTCTTTACATTTTTTCTTTTTATTGACAATGTAAAGAAAGTAAAATTCAACTTAAAATTAACTTAAAATTAACTTAAAACTTCTAGTTCATTGACTATTTCTAGAATAGCCTTTTTTTAGTTTACTTTGGGAGAGAAGTTTTTCTTGTTTAGTTGTGAAGTTTTTTTACAAGAGGAAAAGATATTTTTTGTGATTCTTAATTTTGTTATGGATAACAGTCTTCTGGGGAACTTTGTTATTGTGAAGTGGTTTTTATTGCTACAAGATTGTTAACAGTTTGTTGATGGGCCATGTCGACTTATGAGGTGTTGTTTCAAAGAGTAATCCTTTAAAGGTAAAAAATTTTGTTACTTATTCTAAAATTATTTTTATCTTTTGGAAGACATCTTCTTGTGGGGATACTGGATTACTTTTTCTTTCTGTTTAAAATTTTTATGAATTCCAGTTATTTTATCATTTCTTTATTTTAGTATGGAGGGTTTTGAAGGATATTAATTTGAGGGGTTTTGTATATGTTTTATATTATTATGAGACAGAGTTTTTTCTTTATAGTTTATAAGAGGATTTTAGTTTTAAGATGAAGGTGTTTTTTCTTCTTTTGTGCTTGCAATTTAATTTCTCCTTTACGAACTTTGTTGGTTTTATGGTTTTTTTTTAATGCGCTTGTATTTTCTTTTTCTTTTACTTCAGGCAGGATTGAAATATTGAAAGGGTTAACACCTGACCTGCCAGTAACTTGTGGTGGAAGTTGTGGTTGTGCTGTGTTATCATTGGTTTTATGGTTTGTTTTTCGGTTTTTTGTGTTTAATTTTAGTTGTAGGGTTACTTTGTATGCGTTGTAGGTTTTAGGACTTTTTAGTTTAATTGTGTTGGGAAGAAGGTACTTGAAGGTAAGATTTTAATAGGTGTGGCTAGCTTTGTTCTGGTTGGGGTTTTGTAGCCTCTTTTGTTTTCCTGTTTGGGAGTTGTTGGGGTTTGGTTTGGTTAGAATGGAGCTGATGGGCGGGGGGCAGCCTGGAGAGGGGGGAAGGGGCTCAGCCCATGTCAGAGTTTCTTGGTTTGGTTTGGTTTGGTTTGGTTTGGTTTGGTTTGGTTGGGTTTGGTTTGGTTTAGTTTGGTTTGGTTTGGTTTGGTTTGGTTTGGTTTGGTTTGGTTTGGTTTGGTTTGGTTTGGTTTGGTTTGGTTTGGTTTGGTTTGGTTTGGTTTGGTTTGGCTGAGATAGGGGCTGTGGCCAGGGCCTGCTGCTTCTTTGCTGAATGGAAAAGAAAGAGGAGATTCCTAGGGTTTTTTCATCTTTAACATTTGTCTTTCACAGAGGCAAGGTCAGTATCTCACTTGTTTAACAGATTGTCAGTTACACAAAAAGTTTTGAAATACTTTTTAAAATTCTTCTTATGTCAAACTGCCACAGACATTCAATCAACAAAAAACACTTCTCAAAGCATTGACTTGGCCCATTCAACTTCACAAACTTCAAGCCTGTTCAATGTAATGTTAATCAATATTGCCGGAGCACAGAAACAGAAGAAGTAGACACAGAGAGAAAGACAAAAAAGATACAGAGGAGCATTCACACAGCCACAAACTCCTGCATTCTAGCACTGTTCAGATGGAAATTCCAAGAGGAGGTTGGGTCAAGATGTGTGCTTGCCTTGTGGTCAGCCTTAAATACCCCTTGGTCTTCCTGGGCCCTTCCCCCAGGTGGGACTTGGGCTCATTTGGTCCCTCAGGAGCTGGGCTGGGGGCTGCAGAGGTGGCTGTGGAGCATTGCCTGTGCTGTGCCAGGGACTGGCAGCCACTGCTGGGCTGGGATAGAGGCTCTGGGGGGATTGGGGTTCCAGGGCATGGCAGTGCTGGGCTTAAAGGGCAGGGCAGGGCTGGACCTGCCCCTTCCTCCCCCTCAGACGAAGTGTTTCCAGCCAACAATCTCCTCCAGTCTGTCAAAATGGACAATGTTGGAGGTGAAATCCCAATTCTGGCCATGGGCACATGGATGAGAAGGACAGCTCTATTCTATAGCACAGAGCCCCAGTGTTTAGAGGCCAGGTGAGAGCCTCACTAGACCAAGACCAGCCAGACTTGTCAGTAAGGGCAGATTTTGTCTGGAAGCATTCTTTGGACATAGGGAATTTTGGAGGTGGAAGCCCAATCTCGGCCATGGGCACCTGGAGAAGCAGGACAGTTCTCTCCCATGGGAAGGAGAGCATGGAGCCTCCCGCAATGTTTTGGGGACAGATGAGTGGTGACCATTGTGAAACTACTGCCAGCCAGATTTGTCCTGGCAATATTCCCATGGGAACAATCCCTGGATATAAGGAACTTTGGAGGTGAAATCCCAATTCTGGCCATGGGTGTCTGGAGCAGGACAGTTCTTTTCCATAGGAAGGAAAGTACAGAGCCCCAGTGTTTCAGCAGCAGATGAGAAGAGACTCTCAACATGCCAAGGTCAGCTGGATCAGTCACATGGCCCCTGGGGGGCCAAAACAGCCAAATCTGTTCCATGTTCCATTAGTTTTCTAGTGCCCCATAGTGTCACAATGGTGCCTTAGATCCATGACACCCCACAGTGCCACAATGGTTACATGTTTCCATGGGGTCCAACAATGCCACAATGGCCCCTAGATAACAGAAGGCCCTGCAGCGTCACAATGGTCCCAACAATTCCATTGGGCCTTGCAGTGTCACAATGGTCTCCATGGTTCCCCAGGCCCCACAGTGTCACATTACTCCTCTGTTCCATGAGCCCTGCAATGTCACAATGAACCTTTGGACCCTGGGGGTTTGCAGTGTCACAATGGTCTCCTTTGGCTCCACAGTGTCACAATGGACCATTGATGACAGGAGGCCACTCTGTGTCGCCCTGGAGCTTTGGTTCCATGCAGCCCTGAAGTGTCACAATGGTCTCCTTTGGTTGCCCAGTGTCACAATGGACCACTGATGACATGAGACCCTGCAGTGTCACAATGGATCTTTGGTTCCATGCAGCCCTGCAGTTTCACAAAGGCCTATTGGTTTCACAAGGCCCCACAATATCACAATGGTCCTCCCAGGGTCACAATGGTCTCACTGGTTCCATGAGGCTTCACAGTCTCACAATGCTTTGCTTGTTCCATGGGGCTTCATAGTGTCACAATGGTCTCTGTGATTCCATGGGCCCCTCAGTGTCACAATAGCCCTTTGGTTCCATGAGGCTGTAAAGTGTCTTAATTGTCTTTTCATGGTTAAACGAGGCCTTGCAATGTCACAATCAACCTTTGGTTCCATGGAGTCCCACAGTGTCACAATGGCCACCTGGTTCCATGACACCACAAAGTGTCATAATGGTCTCCATGGTTCCATGAGGCCCAGTGGTGCCACAATGGACCCTTGGTTTGATGGGGCCTCTCAGTGTCACAATGATCTCTACATTCCATGGAGCCACACAGTGTCAGTACAGTCCCCTTGGTTCCATGAGGCCCAGCAATGTCACAGTGGTCTCCATGACTCCATGAGACCTCACAGTGTCACAATGGTCCCTTGGTCTCACAGGGCCCCACAGTGTCACAATGGTCCCTTGGTCTCACAGGGCCCCACAGTGTCACAGTGGTCCCTTGGTTCCATGGCCCTGTGCTGGTGCTTTCCCCCCTCCCCTTCTCAGGCCGCCCTGCCAGCTGAGAAATGCTCCTTGGGCCTCGGCCTTGGCCAACAGCCCCTGGGCTCAGCTCCTCTGCAGCTCATCACAAACACTGTCTGCTCCAGGCACTGCTGCTGCCCAACCAGCTCCTGGTTTCTGGAGGATCAGCCCTGGGAACTGTTTTTGTTCCCTCAGTGGCACAACATCCCTGTTCTCACCCTGCCAAAGAAAGCTGTTAGTGCCAAGTGCAGCACGGATGAACCATTGCTGGGACTGAAGCCCCTCTCTTGGGGCCCTACAAACAGCGCTCCAAAAGGAGCCCTTGGAGCTCTCCTGGGCCAACGACTCTCTCTGAGTGGGGCCTCTCCCAGCCGGGAACTCTCCCATTTGCTGCACTCGGGGATCCTGAACAACGACGGAACCTAGGCCGATCCCCCCACTCCTCCAGGCTCAACCCTTTGTCCGCTGGGGAGATGCCAAAGAATCAGCACTGAGCATTTCCTGCCCTCAGGGGAATTGCTCACAGGTGCCTTGCGCTGACTCTTGGTGTCTGTATGCACACAGGAATGCCTGTGCTGGGGAAATGTGGCAGAAATGCTGCTCTCTGAGGGGTTGGAGTGCCTTGGATAGCTGAGTCAGTCAGGCCTGTAGGGAAGGTTAAATCACAAGGCCTAACTTAAATTAAATGCTGCTGAGAGTTTTTCTTTTGCTAAGGCGTTACCTTTAATATAAGTTTTATGTTAAGTTCAATATTGTTAAGTGTTATTCCTCTGTTAAATTGTGAAGTCCTAGGTTTAAGTTAGGTTACATGCTGTTACGCTCTGCTCTTTTGCTAAATTGTGAGGTTGAAAATATTAAGGTTAATGTATTAGTAAAGTCCTCTTAAGTTTGAGCTCTGTTAAGCTTTCAGGCCGTGTTCCTTTTATCCTTGCCCTTGCTGTCCTTGTGTCACACACACACACACACACATAGGGACAGTTCTCTGATGATTTCTGGTTTGATTGCCTGGATTCTGTTTGGTTTTTTTGTTGCTTTGTTTCCTTGGTGTGCCTGAAGTGTCCAGTCAGGAGCAGAGTGACTCTTGCCAAGGAACTTTATGCTGCTGTCCCTTAACATTAAATCTGGTTTTGGCTGATCCCTTGCTGGGGATTTCTTCAGCGATCTTAAGGCCTCGTTGGTACCAGGGTGAAGGAGCCCTGGCCCAGGCTCTGGCCCTGGGGGACATGGGGACGGCTGCCGGGGGGTCCCTGTCCCCCTGTGCCACCCCCAGGGCCCCGGCCCCCTGTCCCCGTGTCAGGCTCTGGGGTCGATCTCATGGAGCATCCTCTGGGGGAGGCTGCAGGGCCGGGGGCAGGGGGACCCGGGGGGACAGGGGACCCCGCTGTGCATGAGCAGGGTTGGACTGCTCTGGGGGGAGCTGTGAGGGGGGCCGGGGCAGAGTGACCTCCCCAGGGACCTCACACAGCCCCTGTGATATCACACAGCCCCTGTGATGTCACACAGCTGCCTCTGTGATGTCACACTGCCCCTGGGATGTCACACTGCCCTTTGATGTCACAATGCCCCTGTGATGTCATACTGCCCCTTTGATATCACACAGCCATCTCTGTGATGCCACACAACCCCTGTGATGTCACACTGACCCTGTGATGTCACACTGACCCTGTGATGTCACAGGGCCAACTCTATGTCACCCTGTAATTTCATACAGCAATGCTGTGACATCACAGAAGACTGATGTCACAAAGTCACCCTGTGATGTCACAATCTCTTCTGTGATGTCACAGCCTCCTCTATGATGTTACACAGCCACCAGGTGATGTCACAACCCACTCTCTGATGCCTCAGAGCCACCCTCTATGATGGCACACTCTGCTCTATGGCCTCACACCCTGGTCTGTGATATCACAGCCAGCTCTGTGATGTCACCACCAGCTCTGTGGTGTCACAGAACCCTCAAGAACTCTCAAGAACTCAGTTCCATTGAAACACTGAAGTTTCTTGTACTTTGAAGAGATCCCTGTCAGGGACACGACTGAGAAAGTGCCCCCAGGCCCCAGGCAGAGCAGAGAACTGGAGGCAGTGACAACAGATGGGGACAAAGAGAAGCCAAGTCTTGGTGTCCTGGGGCACAGCAGGGTCTGTGCCACCAAGGGCTGTGAGGAGACACCTTGTCCTGAGGCCCTGGGGCCTCCTGGCACAGTCCCAGCCAGGCTGGGCACTGACAGCCCCTTGTCCTGCACTCAGCATCCTCCCCTAGCCCACATCCCAGGGGTCTGAATTAATGCTTTGAGACACTCAATGTGTTGAAGGTACTTTGGATTTTCCTTCCCACACTGAGTGTCTGAGAGGTTTTTGTGTCATCCTGGCCACCAATTCTCTCCTCCAAAAAGTCCATGAGGAGCCTGTGTTGGAGAGGGACCTCAGTGGGAGCCATGAATGCCTGGAGAAACTTTGGGTATTTCCTCTGCCTTTGACTCCTGGCAAGGTTTGTGCAATCTCCTCCCAGGCCCTGATGTTCAAGGGCTCAGCTCCAAATGCACAGTGAGACTCATGAGGATCAAGCAAGTCCTGACAAACCCTGGCTCTGCCTTGATTTCCCTCTGCTCCAGTGTAGTTGATTAGGAGGTTTTCCTTTGACAGTTATGGAGAAATAGTTCAAAGAACTTCCAGGAAATATGTAGTCCTATTTTAAAGGGTGTCTTTTATTGCTGTTCTTATTACACAAGAGATAATTGCAGCATTCAGTGACTGATATTGATGCAGGGACTCTCCTAAGGAGGTCTGGCCTGCTCACAGAAGCTGTGCCTTGAGCTCTGAGCCAGTGTGGACAACCTCGCTCCACATTCCTCAAGCCCATCGTGTCTGTCCTCACTCACCTGGAACCTGCTGTGCTTGGAGAAGTGGCTGCACACAGCCAAAGAGGGATTTTCCTTCATTTGTTTTTGAAGCAATCTAAAACTCCTGAGTTTCCCCACTGCAAACAGACATCCTCCTCAAGTGTGTGCCAAGCCCAAGCTGCCACCAGGAGCACTCCAGACCTGTCCCGGGCCAGCTGTGAGGGTGCATCATCATCCCAACATGCAGTGGTGCCATTGCAAGGGACTGTTGCCATGGAAACTGCAATGACCCCACTGCTGGGTTTGGGTGCCATGGCAACCCCCATCAGTTCAGGCTTCCTTGGAAACCAGCCAAAGAAGCCATTTCTGAAGCCAGGTTCCATGGCCACTTGCTTGCAGAGCTGTTGCTGTCCTCGGCTGCCATGGCAACCCTGGGACAAAGCGGTGCCAGGGCTGTTCCAGGTACAATTCCAGTGACAATTGTACCTGGAATTGGTGCCACCAGGTGCCATGGCAATGGCCACGGGGACCCGGTCCTTAGTTTGGTGCCATGGCAACCAATGCCCGGCCCCATTGTGGTGGTTGGTGGCCATGGAAAGCTGCCCTGGGCCCTTGCTCAGGGCTGGTGTCAGTGCCCAGAGCCAGAGGGGATCCCTTGCTGGGGGCTGTGCCATGGCCACCTGCCCTGTGCCGCGCTGGCCGCTCAGGCACCAGGAACCAGCAGCCACCGGCACTGCCAGGGCAAAAGGCCAGGTCAGCCAGACAGAAAGGGGCGGGGCTGGGCACTGTTTCCATGGCAACCGGCACTGGGGGGACACCTGGGTCACCTGGCCTGGCAGTTGCCATGGAAACCCCTGGCAGGGACTGAGGGCACAGCCCCTGGCACTGAGACACTGCTGGGCCGGGTGCTGAGCACAGGGCTGGGCACACAGAGATGGTTTTGTTCTTGCTGAGCTGCAGCACAGCCAAGGCCTGTCCTGCCCCTCGTCCAGCCACGCTGGGGAGGGGCTGGGGCTGCAGGGGAGCTGGGCAGGGGACACAGCCAGGACAGGGGACCCCAACTGACCCCAGGCACACCCCAGACCAGAGCACATCATGCTCAGGGTGTGAAGGGGGAAATTTTGGAGGGAGGGCTTTTGCCTTGCCAGGTAACACTTAGGCAAGAGGGGGCCCTGTGTCCCCAGTGGGCAGGGTCACTACCAAAGACACAGACACCAACTGAAGGAATTGTGTCATTTATATCATGCACAGCTGCAAAGAATTACAAAAGGATAAGCTCAGAAAAGCACATGATCATTAGCAAAGATTTACAAAAGAATAAGTCAGCAATCCATCATAACTCATCATTACATTTTGATGACCAATCCCTTGATGAAACACTAGAGGTGTTTGTGGCAGACAAAGATTCTGGCTGACTATCAAGGTACACCTTACAGACATCAGAAGTACTTTAGTGACACTGTTCTTCATTCTTTTTTCTCAATCCCATTGGAGTTAGGAACAAGAATTCTGTTGTCCACGGAGCTGGCACCTTTTTAATTCCAGAAAAATGCCCCAGGCCCTTTGCTGTTCAGCTTTCCCATGCTGTCTGTGGCTAACAAGGCCTGGGGGGCCCTTTCCCCTCTGGCTGGAAGGGGCCGGGTCCCAGTCCCTGAGGGGCACCCAGGCTCCTGGATGGAATTCCTGTGAAAGTCCCTCAGTGTCACAGCAGCCTTCACATGGAGCCCTGTGGATCAGAGCATGTTCCACAGGGGCCCTTGGGGCAAACAGGGAGATTTGGTCTGGCAGGATGTGTAAAACAATCTCCTGTCAGATCTCCTTGTTCTCACACAGAATCCCTGGCTGCAGGGACACATTCCCATTGTTCCTGCCCAGGGTTCAGGACTCAGAGTGGTCTTTCCTAGGAGCTGCTCCTTCAGCTGCCTCAGAAGGGCCTTTTGGCCTCTGGACCCACAATCTGGCTCCATTATTAGGGCTGCTGGATCCAAACCCTTTATCTCCACAAACGGTGGTGACTGGAGGTGGATCTCCTTTTTTCAAAATCGATCTTAAAATTGCAAGATCAGTAATTGTCCTACCCTGTCATGGGGTTGAATAATCCAATCCTGGTCACTATAGCTTAACAGAATTACTGTAATTTCTCCTTGATATTCTGCATCAATTCCTCCTGCCATGACAGGAACACTTTGCAAGGCCAAGCTCCAAGGGAGAAGTTACCAAAGCAAAGTGTCCTGGAGGAATCTGAATTCCTATTTCGGTATTGACAGCTCTCATTTGCTTTGAATTTCTCCACATTAATTCAAATGTATGAAGGCCCAGCCTTGCAGCCTCTAGGCTGGCCCTGCCAGGGGCCATCACAGCCAGAACAATTTCCCAGGCAGCCCAAGTCTCACTGCCCATGGTTGGATTTGCAAACTGGGCGCAGCCGTGCACAGCCAGGGGGTTTCATTTCCCCAGTGGGCCATTGTGAAGGGCATGGAGCACATCTGGGAGATGGGTTCTGCATGGGCAAAGGTTCCATCTCCTCATTTTTTACACTGCTCTTTAAACAACCCATTCAACCAGTCCTGCAGCTTGTGCATAGTCTGGTACATGAAAAACCCTGCAGGCTTAATCACTGTATTTTTCACAGGAACAGACAAAGCATTCTGCATCACAGAATCAGCAAACCCTGTAAAAATAGCCAATTTCATCTCTTTCTCCTTTTTCATTGTATACAATCTCACAAAGTTGGCCACTGACATTAAGGTCCTGGCCAATCCTGTTCTGTAGGGTATTTAGTGTTACATCCCTCAGCAGCGAAAGCTACCAAATTAGCATTGTCAGCACTACTTCACAATATGATAATTTTATATGTAGACAGTGATAGAGAAATATAGATATAGATTGATATGGACATATATAAAAGATAAATATATATATTAAGGTCTTATTATCCTATATATATAGTTATTTATTGTATTAATATTTCACTTGCAGAAATGCATCTGAGCTCAAGATTAGAACCTTCGTCTGTTGCTCCATGTGGGAGCATTCCAACAATAATTGTTCCTTCTGAAGGTGCTGTTTCCAATGTACTCTTAACAAATTCATCTTTGTCTGCCTAAACCCACAAGGTCTTTTCCTTTTCCATTTGCAATTTTTGGATGCATTTGAAGCCATTCAGGGGTGCAGCTTCTTTTACCCGACTGCCCCACTGCTCCCACAGGAGAGCCAGGGAACTCCAGGGAAGGGCTTCCCAGCTGGGAATTTCTGATGGGACTGATTCCTTACATTTACATTAAAAAGTGACATTTTGCTGGGATCTGGCCAGACTGCGCCAGTTTTGTTTTACCAGTGGGCAAAGTCAGCTTTCTGGAGAACATCTCGCCTTCACCAGCCCAACGTTTTGGAGAGGTTTTCCCGCACATGTGGAGGCTTGCTGGCAGCACATTTCTTCAGCTGGGTGCCCATCCCCTTGCAGAGGGCAGAGGCGAGCTTGGTGGCCACGGTGCGGACGTTGGCGCTCCGCACAGGCAGCGCCTTGTTCCCCAGGCAGGGCCAGAGCACGGGCAGGGCGTCGCGCTGGGCGACTCCAGGGCTCCTGGCATGAACCCCCTGCACAAGCACTGCCGGGACAGAGACACAGCTCCTTACCCACCAGCCTCACTGCAAACAAGGATCTGCCTCTGCTTCTGCTTCTTGCCAGCCTCTCTGGCCAAGAGCAGCAAAACAGCACCCAGAGCCCCTTGATCCAGAAACGGGCAAAGCAGCTGATCATCCTGGAAACAGAACCACCCACCTCTCAGCACTAATTGCTCCAACCAGAGCCTTGTCCCTGTGGCAGACTTCATACCTTTACTAAATTATTTCACAATCTCTGCATGAACAATGAATGAAATGTCCAGTTGCCTTTGATTTCCATTAAGAAGTTGTCTAAACCCACACTGAAGATTTGGAAATGTACCATAGAGAGGAAATGGAGAGATTTCTAATAAAAGGGATGATTCCATTTTTGTAACTTTGATGTCAAGTGCCAGATGCCTCATCTGGCTCTTCCCTTTGCTCAGTGGCACACAGCAAAGGGCAGGATTAGAACACACCTCAAAACTCCAGCCCACCAGAGATGGCTGCTGCCTGACAGCTGGATGAGAAACATCAGTGACCAGCTGGGGTCTTTGGCAGAATGCTTTTGGGGCTTCCAACAAAGAGCTGTTTCAAACCTCAGGGCATCTCTAGAGAATTACCCAGACCCCATTGCCTTGGCATTTGGGCATCTCCACATTTTAATGCCACTTCCCCTCCCAATGGTAATGGTACTTTTTCTTATATGTCCACTGAAATAGGGGCATGGAGAAAGAAAAATGCTACACAAGGGACTGAAATGTAACCAAAACACAAGTGTTTTCTCATATTGTCTCTGAAATCTCTCTGCCCATTTTCTGAACTGAATTGTATCAAACACGGACAAATGTTTACTAGCAACAGGCTCCTTGCAACAGGCAGATTTGGCTAAGAGATGAAAACCTGAAATGCTCTGGAGACCATTCTTATTTTCTGATTGGACAAAATGTTATTCAGCAGCAATTTAATATTCTGTGGCAGAAGAGACTTGATTTTCTCTATGATGTTAATCCACCAGCAGACATCAACATTGAAAGAGCTCCTGCAAGTACCCAAAACCAATTCTGCTAAGCAAGAAAGGGTTATGGTACCCATTTTAAAATGGGAATTCATTTGAATTTAAATGCAATTAAAGACATCAGTGACTACTGAATGTGAGGAACAGCTGTCCGGTCCTGCTAAATCTCAGAGAGAACATCTGCTTTTTCTAAAGTAGTCCTAATTTATGGTTAATTCCTTTTTTTGAAAAAGAGATCAAAAGAAGTGCTAAACTAAATGCCATATTGCTGGAGATCTTCTTTATTCAAATGCTCTTTAAAGGGCCTTTGACATTCCCAATCGCTGAACATGCCCTTTTGAGATTCCTAATGAAGACACAAAGTGTATTAAACCTTGCATTTCAAGATGTTGGCATAATTAGCAGTGGATTTAGCCCCAGTTGAAGCATGGCTATCAATCATCTTCTCTGCTATATATTGAGATTATCCTTTTTCCATTCCTTGGCTCTTGCTGACACAGCAAGCTCCTTTGAGGAATCAATTATCAGCTGCATTTGTAGCATTTTGGGCAGCGCTGACACAGGCAGACACTGTTTGCACACCCTGAAAGGCTCAGTCCAAGGCCCCTCTGACAGCACAGGCAGGGAGCCTCAGCACTCTGCTTCTGTCCCTGTGCCCCAGAGGCTGCCTTGCACTAAACCCGTGCCTCTGGTACCTCTGTTGAGTTCTGGCCTAAGCTGTGACCCCCAGGCCCTGCACAGTTCAGCCTCAAAACTTTCCAAGAGAAAAACAAGAATTCTGTGAGGACAAAACAAACTGATGCCCTGAAACAGCATTTGCCACCATTTCCCCTCAAAGATCACAGATGTGCCTGAGCTCCCCAGAGAGGAGCCAGCTGGGGCATTTTTAGCCCTCCCTTTGCTGGAGGTGGTTCTGAGATGCCCCAGTGAGAGCTCAGCCCCAGGCCGAGCGCTGCCCCCATCTCAGGTGCTGCCCAGCTCTGCAGCAGCCAGGGAAAACCTGCCAAACCCACCTGCCTTGGCCATGGGGCAGCAGGGACACGCTCAGCACCTCCTGGTTTGGAGGAGCTGCTCTGCTGTCTGCTCACAGGCATTCCCTGTAAATGCTCCCTGGGAAGAGCTCTGGGCTCAGAAGGGGAGGCCATGCCTGTGATACGCTCGGTGACATCCAGCAGGGCTTGGCCACTCAGGTGATTCCATTGGTAGCTGAACTCTTTCAGCAGGGACACTTTATCTACAAGGGAAACACATGTTTCTGCTCACTTTTCTTACGTCATAGGAGAAAGGGCAGGGCCAACCCCATTTTATAAAATCAAGCACATTTCTGCAGATGTTTGAATCCTATTCTTCTTTCCTTCCAGCATACGTGGCAGGGTTTTAAATTCCAAAAGAAAAGCTCTCCTTTCACATTTGTAAATCCAAACTTGTCTGCTGTAGCAGGAGCTGTGTTAAAACATTTCACATCAGGGACCTTGAGAGTTCAGTCACATGGAAGCAGTGGAAAGGTTTTGCATCCCAGAGCAAAAAGGAAGAGCCCCATACTCGGGACACAGAAAGGCACTGAGTCAGGTAGTTCCTGAGATCACAGAGCAGCTGAGGAGGAGAAAGTGGAAACTCCTCTTGAAGACCTGCCTCTTCAACACGCCTTTTTCAGGCATATTCCCCCAGTATGGAATTTTCAGAGCTGACATAAATGTGTGTGGCAAAGGAATTTAGAGCAGCCCTTGCCTATGTAGTTAATTGCTGTGGCCATCTTGCCCCATGCAAAACAACAGGTGGAACAAGGCATCATTGACAGCTGGGTTTATACCTGTTTGGTATAAAGAAATGAACTTGGTGAATCACAAGTTCCCCTTTGCAAACAGAAGACAAAGAAGAAAAGTGGAAAATAGGCAGCTAATGCCTCTAATGTAGAGCCTCCCAGGTGGCTGCTCTGCAGAAGCTCTGATGGGTCAGTGTCCCTTCATGCCAACAGCAAAGCTGTTCATTTGGGAAGTCAGACGGGGCCCAAGCAAACTCCAAACCCCCTTTGCCTCTGAACTGTAGCAGAGCTGCAGTCCAGGACTTGCTCTTCAGACAAGCAGCACAGAGCCAAGGGCTCCTGGGACTGTTGGGAAATGCTGATCCCATTCCAGCCTGTTGGGGATAGTGCATAAGGACTGCACCTGCACAGCCTCTGGTGGGTGTCAGCTGCAGGGTTCCACAGACAAGAGCAGCTGTCGAGGCACTCAGCGCTCTCTTGTGCAGGAGAGACAGAGACGAAGCTGAGGAGAGTCCCTGACAGGGCTCAGCCTTACCCAAATGAGCAATGGATTCTCCCAGTGCTTTCACAGCTGCCCCACAAACCCTGGGATCCTTTGAGTTCAGGTTCTTTGTTATTCCCTCCACCAAACCAATGATCACCGGGTTCAAGGCATCTTTCAGGGCTCCTGTGATTTCAGCCAGCACGTCCAGTGCCCTCTGCTTCACTTTCTTGTGGCTGTCAGATATTCTCAGGACAAAATATTCAAAAATCTGTGAAGAGAACAAGCATCGTGAAGGCTGGATTCAAATGTCTTTGTTTGAAGAGTGGATGTAGCAGTCAGCAATGTCAAAGATGAAAGTGATCCTTTCTGTCAGGTCAGCACTCGCTTGCACAATTTCACTGTTTTCCTGGGGGCAACTCACTGGAATGGTGGTGCGACCTCTTGCTGGTTGAAGGATTTTCTTCTTTTGAAGAGGTTTGGCTGGGGACAGAATAGTTCCTATGGTATTTCTCTCCATCTATAAATCATTAGATCAATTCCATTTATTAATGCTAAAGTACTATTAACGCTAATTAAAGTAATTAATGCTAAAAAGTACTGTTAGGAAATTTAGGTGACTAAAGACTGGAAAAGTACAAAACCGTGGCTAATTCCAAGTCCTACACCTGCAAAGATAGTGTGTCCTTGAGACTAGCTGTAGTAGGATAACAAATAGTGCAAGAGACATGAGAAAAGAGAGATGTAACCCCTAAGGAATGAGGAAGAGTTCATGGTATAGTTTAACCAATAGATTGCTTGGCTTACAGAATATTCATAAGCTTATTATTTGCTGTATAAGTGTTTGATGCTTTCTTCAACAAACTGGACCTGTGATGAACCATCTGGTGTCCTGATCTCCTTCCTACGACAGAGTACCTTTGCTTTGAATGCAAGCACATGTTTACAATGCCTGGTTTTCTATACAATTGCCTCAAGGACTGAGAGCAATTATGATTTTGCCAAAATTATGGCTGGAGGAGATCTAAGTTTTCTTTTGTTTGTCTCAGAGCCAGTGTCTGGAGAAGTGCAGGGCTCTGATCAACTCTTCCAGGATCCAGACCATTTCTCTAAGTAACAGGTGGACCTCTGAACTGTACTATACTGTATTGTACAGCTCTCATTAGAGCAGGGTCAGTCCCTTGACAGCCTCATTATCAGGCACCTTTTCCTGGAAAAAGGGAAAAAGCAGCTACTGGGAGGAGAAGGCAGAGGTGAGTCCTTAGCTGTTTTCCTCCTTTTCCAAAGAGTAAAAAAGACCCCCAAGAAGGGTGAGCACTGTCTTTACCAAGAGGAATAGGAACAAGGATGGAAATGAGTAGCCAGAGCTGTGCCTGTGTAAGACAAGATGGAGTATATAGAAGTATTCTTAAAAAAAACAACTGGGTTTAAACCAACCCAGCCTGATATTTCTCTTCCCTATGCAAACCCATTTTTGGTCTAAAGAACAATTGCCATGCTTTCAGGGGCTGGATTCCCTTCACTTCACCCAACTGGGAGTAGGAGAGAGCAGCAATTACACCAGCAGAAAATTCTGCCATCATCTGATGAAGAGCATCAATAGGCACCTGCCAGATAAATACAGCTGGACTGAAATGCCTTGTCCTGAAGCCTGGACCTGAATTATATTTGTCTGGGTAAGAGGGACTACCGTGTCCCAAACAGCCAGGATGGAGTGCCAAGACATCCTGAATTAACTTTGATGCTACAGGCTTAGGAAAGGAGCAGTGAAGATACCCTACATACTTGGGCACTGTTAGTGGAGATGAGCTGGGGGCTGGTTTTACACAGGTCTAGGAGGAGTTCCACTCCTTCCATCCTTGTCTGAAACCCCTTGGCTTCCAGGAGATGGTAAAGCTTCTGGAGCAGCTCTGTTTCTTCCACAGCTGGAGGTGACGTGACCTGGGCTTTTGCACAGTGTAGGAGGTGTCCATCAGAGGGAGATTTCACCCTGGAAAATAAAACCAAATGAGGACCTGGTGGTGAAAATTATCGTAGCATGGCATCCTCGTTGAGGAAATAATTAGCATTGACTCCATGATTCCAGAAGGCTGATCAATCACTTTATGATACTATACTATACTATACTATACTATACTATACTATACTATACTATACAGAAACTCATCGCCCTTACAGACAGTCTGATACAGACAGACCAGATTGGTCAATTGAGTCCAAAACACCATCACTAGTGGCCAATTAAGAAATCACCCTTTGGTAAACAAATCTCCATAACACATTCCACGTGTTCACAACAACGGGTGCAGCAAGTGAAGATAAGAATTGTTTCTCATTCTTTTCTCTGATCTTCTCACAGCCTTCCCCAGGAAAAAGCCTGGGAAAGTTGTGCCAGCTGCTCTCTATGGAAAGAGCTACAGCCACAGTCAATACCTTCACTTAATTATGAGCAAAACAACTTGAGCAGCTTTCCTAATTATGTGATTTCAAGCTGGAAAGTCATGAGGGTCTGAAGAACAACATGGACCTCATGACAATCATTACAGGAGACAATCTGCAAGTGACATTCTCACCACTGCTCCCTCAGGAAAGCCAAGGATGAGATGCATCTGATCTATCTTCAGATGGCTGATGGGCACACAGGTCGCATTGCTTTACGGAGAAAGAGAGACACCACTGCCAAGTTTAAATGCCTCCTCATATGGGATATGTGTTTCTTAGAATAAGGGAAATCATCACTCTGGAGAAGTGTCTCTACAACCAGGCATGACGATCTGGAAAAGTAGCTCAGATGCATCTGAACAGATAAACAGGGCCATATTTGAAGGATTCAGAAAATCAGTAACAGAGATAAAAACAAAAGCCGGACATCCCAGAACTACGCTCACACTTCATTGGCTTCCCTGGAGACCAGATGCACAGCTTCACAACCCCACTGGGAACAATTCTCCTGATCAACCTGTCTCTTCCATGAGCATGGGAAGATGGTAGCTATGCTACTGAGGCATGTGGTCACTTTCCTGCCACTGCTGAGCAGGACAGAGCTAAATAAATCCCCTCTGCTATCAGAGGAGAACAGGTACAAGCAGCTCTGCTACTGCCATGAAGAGACAGCAAGGAGCAAATTCCTGTCTTAAATGCTGATTGCAGCACAGGGGGAAATAAAGCAAACATGCTGTCCATCAAGCAAATTACATGAAGGACAGGAATATCAAGGCACAAAGTCCACATTCAGACACCTGTTGACTGAAGTTGTTCAGGAATTGCCTTGCTCCTTACTACTCAAACTTGGTACTGTTTGAGGGAAAGAACCATGATTCAGCCAGGCCAAACCTCACAGATGAGAACTGCATCTTTGTGGAACGGCATCTTGCTTGCAGACTGAGATTTCTCATCAAAACACCCATCTGAAAATGACTCTATTCTGATGAAAAAAAAGCCCTGTTTTATAGGGGCCTGAGTAAATATATGTATGGCAGTAAAAGATCTCTGTATTGTATAAGTGACCCTGCCCTGATTCTAGTTATTGTAAATGGGCTGCAGCTGTGATGCCCTTGATTGGGCAGCAGCTTTGGCCCGTGGAGGTAGCTGGGATAAAAGGGGGTGAGGCATTCAGGGAGGGCTGTAGGGGAGTCCTGGCTGGGAAGCCACCACAACACTGCTGTGAGAAAACCACCCAGAAGGTATGAGACTCTGGAAATATGATATACAACAATATGATTACAACACTGTTTGAATTTACTTGTCCCAAGTCAGGTAGCAGAAACTTGGCCCTCTCCCAGCCTCCACAACACTGCCCTTGCCACTGCACTGGATTGTCTGAGCTGCAGCCAATGGGTGTCTTTTTGTCTCTCCGTTTTTGTGGAAGCCCCTCCAGAGAAGTTGTGTTCAGCACAATGCACAAGTAGGCACTTTTTATCCCAGAGCATATCCTAGAGTAGGGAAAGGAAACAATCTGTGGCATTGGTCATCTCTGCCAGAAAGTTTTTCCTGAGGAAGAGGCATGTAAAGCTTGTCATGTGCTTTGTCACATCTAAGAAAAGTGCTCAGTACCTTTTGCAAGATGACAATGTGGCCTGGGGCTCCTCTGAGCCATCGTTCCTCTCCTCCACCGGCTCCTTGACAGATGGGCCTTCAGCCTTCTGGTTTTCCATCCCCTACAATGACATAGAGAAACCTCATCAATCTTTAGAATATAAAACAGGAAATTCCCTGTTGAAAACATAAGTTAGAACCAGGATCACTGCTACCAAGGCTTAGGGAAACATTTCCTCACTTACAGATGGAAACAGACCAGAGATTCAGTGATGCCAACTCTTTGTTTTCAATAGCCCAAGGCAGGTTATGGGTGCTACCAGAGTGAGCAGCAGTCTAAAACCCCAAATTCCTTAGTCTTGAGCATAAATGGGAGTAATGCAAACTGGTAGGCAACAAGTGTTTGTAAAGGAATCAACAGAATAAATTGGACTCTTTTGGGGGGGTTGGCCCATTGTGTTGGAAGTCAATTTGGTTCAACGCTCACTCTCCTTGCTCCTGCATAAAGGCAGGCTCCCTTCTATAATGTCGATAACAAAATATAAAATCCTCCCCCAAACAAACAAAGGATTTTTCACTTGATGCTGCTGAATTCACCAAGCTTCTTCCAGCTCCACAGGGCTGCACAGCAGGGCAGTATTCTCAAAAGACAGACAGTCATTGTAGTAACTAGGATTGACTTGGATATCTTTTGTAAATTTGGGAATTTTCTTGGCACTACTACTTCCAGTGTCCTTTGCAAAGACTCTGTTATCTTCAGAAGCACAATTCTCACTTAATTGCTTTACAGGGGGCAGAGTAGGGCGAGCATGGTGGGGGCTTACACTTAAATGTAAACCCATTTTCTCCTCTTTCCCTTTCCTCTTTGTGACCGATATTGAAAATATTCAAAACCTCACTTTTTCCCTAATAATATCAGTTCCTTTGTGGTCTGCAGATGAACAGGCTGAGGATTAACAGCTCATTCCCAGGAGCAAAATGATTCAGCAGAAGAGGAATGAGCTAAAGACAGATTGGGTATCTTTGATTTCATATTAACAGAGGCAATACTTGCACAAAGGAGTGATTTCTCCTGCCAATCACTTACTTTCTTCTTAATTCTTGTCAGAATATCTTCCAGGTCATGGGGGGAAAGAGATTGTTCCAAAAGCATTTTAAATTGTTGATGATTGAGCAACATCTTCACCATCTCCTGTCCATAATGCCTAAGGAAGGAAGGCAGGAAGGGAGGAAACAAAAGTGAACTAACACAGCAAGAGTGTTAGCAGAAGGGGCTGATCCCTTAAACTCATCAGGTGCAATCCCTGCACGAGAAGGCATTACCTACTCAGCAAAGAGGGAGATTTACCTCACTGGACACTGCACAGTGCTGTCAGCTGAACACAAGAGGCAAGAGGAGAATATGGGGCAACAGAAAAATACCATTTCACTCTGAAACTGTGGGTGTGCTTCTGTGGCTTCAAAGGATCCTAGGGAACAAGCAAAACACATCTGCTTTGTTGTCAAAGCTTATTAGCAGTGTCTTGCTGCCATTGCACAGTAATTTGCCTTTCTTTAACTGGCAGGGAAGCCAGGACAAAACACCTCATGCATCCTATTGATTATTCTATATTATGTGTATGCACAGGGACACCTAGCTGCTCTGCTAGTTGCTCTGGGCAGCTATTAATTGGAATTTCATCACCAAAGGAAGGGGATTTTTGTGGTTTGGGTTGATTTTGCTACTAGGAAACCACAGTTTTCTTCAAGAAGAAATGTGGAGCTCACTGAGCCACAGATAACAGCGTTTTAGAAATCTGCAGAACAGGTTTAGAAAGACTGAATATGTTGGCTAAAGACCCCTGATATATTTCTAGGCAAGTCTGAAGTTAATGAGAAATGGATGTTTGGGATCCTTCAGTGATGAACATCAGCCAACACTTTGTCTTCTTCTTGTGCACCTAAGGCCAAACAAAAGTGTTGGACTGGCTGATCTGAGCTCTTTTGATCTCAGTAAAGAATCCTTCAAGCCACAGGAAAAAGGTGGCAATGCTCCTTTTTGCTGGCCAACCTCGGGTTTCCCAGCACAGCCATTTGCCCAGGCAACCCAGAGCAGTGGTCACAGTGCCAAGGCTGACAGAGCTCAAGATGAGTTTGGATAATGCTCTCAAGCACATGGAGTGACTCTTGGGGTCACTGCACATGGCCAGGAGATGGACTCGATGATCCTGATGGGCCCCTTCCAACTCAGCATATTCCATGATTCTATGGCCCTTATTCACACGATGAGGTAACTTCATATTCCCTTTAGTTTCCACTCTTGTGTGGTTTCACCTTTATAGCCAGACACAAAGCGGTTTTCCTGTTCTGGGAGGTGAAATGAAGACCATTACTTGTGTCCTTGTGGCAGTCCTGAGCAAGCTTCCCTGCCATGTGTGGCAGCCTCTCAGTCCTGGGGGTGCCTGCGAGCTGGGTGACTCCAATTCTCTCCATCAGGGACAGGAGGAGTTGGGCCGCACACTCGCGCACCGGGGCGGGGCGGCTGCTGGGGAGGAGAGAGCAAACCCTGGGCCCAGGGACAAGGAGCAGCGGGGGGAAGGAGCCTGGGCTCTCCCTGCACTGCCAGACACCTGCACAAGGCTCTGTCCTCAGCTAAACACAAAGGTAGCATTGCACACTAGGCCTGCCTGCACGGAAGAGGGAGAATTCAGTCTCCCTGCACTGTCTGATACTCAGTTTCTTTCACAGTATTTACTCTGAGAAAGATTAAAGAAATAGATGACAGATTAGAATATTTAGAAATTAATTTAGAAATTAAGAACAATTGATGCTGACCCATCAGAGGGCACCCACTACACAGAGACCTGCAGCAGGACTGAGCCTCTTTCCACCCATGTATCCCTAAATCTGCAGAACTTTGGAAAACAACAAATGCAGGGAAAACACGTTGTGGGCCGTGAAGTTGCAGAATATCCAGCAATGCAGCCTGTTTCTTCTCTGGGGCTTGGCAATGGATCCATCTGAATGTTTTACCCTATTGCAAAGCTGAGGAAAGGGTGGCAGGCAGTTTAGCCAGGCTGTCCTGTTCTAGAGAGTCTCTTGGGAACTATCAGGCCCAGCACCAACATTTAAGGCAGCATTTACTCCAACTATCCCATGGCTGTCAGCCTGTGAAGGTGCCTGTAAAGTGATTTATCATCTCAAGGCTAACATGAAACATCAGTTTGGATAGAAAGTAGAGCTCTAAGGCCATGACAGTCATACAAGACTCCTTTGGCAGGAGCTGCACCTGCTGTGCAGGCTGTGCCACACCCAGCAGATTGTCCCCCATGTGCTCCATGCCCCAGCAAGGACCCTCCTCATTTCTCAAGTTAGTGGCATCATGAGGAGACGTGGTTTTCCCAGGGCCTCTGTGATTAGCACTGTAAAATACCAAACACTGCTCACAGCTGCAATTGCAATTGCCCCTCTGCCCACAGAAGCACAAGGCTCTATCCTTGGCCTTTGCAGGCACTTTCCCTTCCCCACTGATCACCACATCTAGGAAAATCTGACAGACTGGGAGAACCCCAGGAAGCAGCAGGAAGCTGAATCAGAGGAGCTTTAGTTTGGATATCAGGAAAAAGGGTTTTTCACCCAGAGGGTGGCTGGGCACTGGAACAGGCTCCCCAGGGCAGTGGTCACAGCACCAAGCCTGACAGGGCTGAAGGAGCATTTGGACAGCAATCTCAGGCACTTGGTGTGACCCTTGGGCTGTTCTGGGCAAGGCCAGGAGCTGGACACGATGGTCCTGATGGGCCCATCCAACTCCCCATATTCTACACTTCTGTGATTCTGACAAGTAATGGGCTGCAGGAGGGCAGAAATAGGTGACAAGGGGAAAGAAGTGAGGTAGGTTAGAGAATCAAGTCACTGAGTCCACAGAAGATGCAGGATACAGGACCCTTCCCTCCAACCATTCCCATTGTCTGTCTCATCCCTTCTCCCTCCCACACACACGAAGGTGAAGAATATCACTAAAAGAAGAACCTACTTGACTCCCATGTCCATGAGAGCAGTCATTGCTCGTGCAGGAGTCACATTCTCCACCATGATCCCCAGGGTCTGACTGGCTGCTTTCTGAACAAATTCTGGGGACTTGGACACCATCTGGAGAAGGACCCGAGCAACCTCATCCACCTCAGAGTCCATGTCCTTCTTCAAGGTCACAGAGAGCTCTCCCAGAGTGACAGTGGCAGAGCAGGACAACTTGGAACGGAGGTTGGTCACCTGGGGAAGTTATGAGGAGAAACATAAGAATCACCTTGAAAAGAAAACCAGTTGCCTTCAACAGAAGTCCCAGGAAATGACAACATTTCCCACTGTGTCCAGAGGAACATAAAATTACAAGCAGAGCAGAAGAGCACAAGCACAGAAAGGCGCTTACTCTGGCACCAATTTCTGGACTCAGACCTGCTCACTGCAGGCCTAAAATAAAAATTTCATTCAGTGTTCTACTTAACCCTACTAAAATGTCCACAGCTTTGATTTTAGGCCCTTTTACTAGAAAATTAAAGCAAGGGCTGCTTTCAAATCATAAAGGCAAAAGTCATAAAGATAAAAGAGTCAGGTGCTCCTTTTCAAAAAGCAACACCAGCAGCTGAAGCACTCAGCCAGGAAACAGAAAACGCAGTCTGAGGTCTACAGAATAATTTGCAGTGTTGAATCACAGCTTGGGCAGAGATTGGGACTCTGGCAAATACCATGATCAGTGTCTCAGTTTCTGCATTTGCACATTGCATTATAAAGGCACCACAGTCAAAGATGAGTGTCAGATACCCGACCTGCCAGTAAATACAGCTGCATGTGCCCACAGATCCTACAGATAGCTGACAGACACTAGAAATATCAGGTCTAAAACCAGAAATGAAGGCAGACCCTGAGCACACATGGAGGTGAGCAAGCACATACCTACTCTACACACTGTGTATGAAGTATGGGGGACAATTCAGAACAATGTTCTCACCTCGCTGGTAACTGCCAAGCAAACCTCACCAAGTCCACAAAGCAGGACCTCTGAATGGGACCCAGCCAGGTGTCTGATGGTGAAGAGTCCCTCCTCCTTCAGCTCCCTCAAAGGCAGAAGATTGATTTTTCTCTCCACCAAGGCAGCACCCTCTGAAATGACCAGGCTGGCAGCTCAGTTGAACAATGGGAGGTGCTTTTCAAGGAGCGCTTAATGAAATCGTTGAACGCGTTGCCCCAGGATGCTGTGGCTGTCAAAAGCATTCACAAACCCAAGAGGCAAAGAGAGGGGTTTCAGAGTGGTCATTTAAGAGGACAGCCTTTCTGAAATCTCAGGCACATGAGCCCCTGTGTCACTGCTTCCTAGAAGCTGTGAGACTGGGCCATGCTGCTGTTTGTTGTCACCTCCCTGTACCTGTCCCTGAGACACAGTGCCACCAGGCTGTTATTGGGGCATTTTCCAGCAGGCATTCAGCAGGCATTCAGCAGGGACAGCCTGCACTGCCTCTCTGGAGCTGAGTTTCCACTCTATGATCTCGGCCTCTCTGTCTCCCCCTCCACTCCCCCTCACACATTCCCCAAAAAAGCAGCAGGATGTCTGCTGGGACCCCCTCAGCCTGCAGGAAGGACAAGTGGGTCCTGGCCTCTCCTGACCCACAGCACAGCTTTCTTTCATCCCAGCATGGAAATATAAAAACTGTATTATCACATCACACAGAGGGCCAGCAGCTTTTTATTTTGGCTGCAAGTGTCCACAGGGCATTGGGGAAGAGAAGAAAAAGAGTGTTTTGCAGCAAGCAACCCGGCTACTCAGGCAGGGTGGTAGGAAAAGTGTCTGGAAGCTGCTTTTAGGACTTTGGTTGTTCTGCTGAAGCTTCTGACAGAGCTGATGGGCAGATCCCAGAGCTGTGGAGAGTTCCTGGGAAATTTGTCCTTGGATATGCCTATGAATGCTCTCCCAGCCATGAACTGCCATCTGTGTCCTGTCCATATGTTACTGCCTTGACTGTTGAGTGTCTGAGGTGCTCTTGAGGCTGCTATGGACCTCCTTCACCAAGGAATGGATTGTGATACAACATCCCTTTCTGCTTATGTTTGGGCACTGACAGAGCCTGGACCACTCTGGCTGGAGCTTGGGCTCTGGCCAAGCAAGACTGCGAATGAGAGCAGCTCATGGTCCTCAGCTCTTCCCTCCTGCTGGGACAGACAGACATGGCCATGGGGACAGAATGGAGCTGCCCCATCTGCCAGGTCACTAAGAAGGATGTGAATTTTTCTCTGCCCTGTCACCACCAGTTCTGCCTGGGCTGCATCCTGCAGTGGGCAAAGAGAAATCCAGCGTGCCCACTCTGCATTAGAATGATAGAAGCTGTCAGGTTTTCTGAGTAGGATGAACAGGACTACATACTATTTGCCATCAGCTCCCCCAAACAATTGCTGGAGTCCAGCAGGGAGAGAGCCTGGCCACCTTGCTGAAAGCAGCCCCCCAGACCCTGTGATGGCTGCTCCATCTTCCCCACAGGGAACACTGTCCCCAGCTGAGCAGGGGCTGCAGGACCAGAGCCTGTGGATGGCCTCCTGCCCAAGGTGTGGGCCGAATTTTTCAAATAACAATGTCATCTACTGGACCAAAGGTGGCCCTGGCTGCACCAGAAGCTGGAGGGAATATGCCAGCACCAGAGATGGCTGGGTAAGGAATTCATAGAGCAGCATCCTGCACGCCCTCTGTGCCTGTGGTCAAGTTGCCAAAATCTTGGTGCCAGTACTGCAGCTTCTCCTCTGGAGCAGTCTGAATTGCTGCTAGCACAGTCCAGGATAGAGAAGCAAAAAGGACCTTTGCATGATCTCCACAGATGTTTTATTCAGCTGTGCAGGGAGATGTTCAGGTCCCAGCACCCACACACAGAGGGTCTCACTTTGTCTCCACAGGGGCCTGGGGGCTGACCCTGATCTCGGGGCAGTACAAAGATAAGGGGGCCGATCAGGGAATAGGGAAGGTGTGGCTCAGGAGCACAGGAACAGACATAGGAACAGGGGAAGGAGCCAATGGGGTCTAACAGCTTTTTGAGGGAAGCTTCTGGTGTCTCCCTAGACCAGGGAATGCCCCCCCAGGGTCTCCACAATTCCCCGTGTTTTATATTATTAGGAAAGCTTCTCTGAAGGATCAACTGAATCAACACAAAATGACAAAAACAATCAAAAGCACTCATAAGACAATTGTTCAAAATGCAAACAGTTCTTAGTTCCCAGTGTGCCAACAGATTTCTTGGAGTGTCTTAGATCTGGCAGGACGGATGCAGGGTTTTCTCAGCACAGTTTATCAGGAAACTGAGTCATACATACTGAACCTCTGCTCCATGGCCTCCTCACTGCCATCATGCAGCAAGGAGGCCCAGAGGCTGCTGTGCTCTGGGCCTGTCAGGGATGAACACAGCGGCTCTGTGGCCAGTGCCAGCTCCAGCAGCTCACAAGAGGAGACTCCTTCCAGAAGCTCTGCTGGCTCCAGTGTGGCAGACCAGCAGAGCCCACTGGAAGCCCCCCTCCATTGCAGCCACCCCCAGCTGCGCCCATCATCGCTGCAGAGCAGGAGCTGCCCCAGAGGAGCCGTGGCAGGAGCTCATGGCAGTGGCAGGTCCCTGTGCCCGGGCAGAGCCACAGAACCTCTGCTCCTGGCTGGGACAGGGGCTGCTCACCCTGGTGTCCCACCGAGAGGAGGGATCCTGGGCCCCAAACTCTGCCCAGCCCTGCCAAAGGCCACCCCGCCAGCAGTGCCAGCAAGGTTCCTGCAGCCATTCAGCCAAATCAGAGGAAACAAATGTCTCTGTAGCTGACACAGCCTCTGCACACAGCTTTCTCCCCCTTCTCCTGGTGCCTTTCCCTGGCTCCAGCAAGAGCTGCAGGAAATGCTGTGTGAGCCATGATGATGGAAGAGTTACTGATAAAAACACTGGGGTGATGCTTTCAGAGGAGTCATGAATGGAAGATTGACCAGCCTTCCAGAAAATGGTATGCCAAAAGTTTCCGTGCTTTAAATACTTGACTGCAATTAATTAGTAAAGAGAATGATATGGAAACAAATTAAATCTCCCACAGCTGCTGGCTTTCCTCAGGCACCATGGTCAATGTATTGCTAGACTTACTTCATTTAGGCAGAATATGAACTGCCCTGACTTGCTGGAGACTGACCACAAGGTCTCATCTGTGGTGGGGAGTCACTAAAATTAGCTCAGCAGAGGCATCTTCAGCTGTCCAAGTATAGCAGAAATACATATTCTCTGCTTCATGGCTGTGTGGCAGCAGCTGCTGGTGTGGGTTTGTCAGCATTGCTTCATGGATTACTCCTGGGAAGGAATTGTGTGCACAGGCACAGTATGATGGCTTCGATCTCCTCTAATTACTCCAATTGGATGATGGCCAGATCTTTTAGGCAAAAAACATTATGACAGAAAATTTTACAATATTCTCCAAACTACTCCTGTGGTTTTGATTTTCTTACTGATTAGGTTCAGTGTCTGGCCTCAAGAAATCAGTCCAGAAAGAACAGGCAAACCTCAGCTTGCAAGTTCGAGTGCAAGTCTGCCGTTTTTACAGCATCTATAAACTGCTTTTCAACATATTTGAAAAAGAATCTCTTAGTTCTTGCTATACCTATCCAGAACCTCACTCTCTCCTCATTTTATTTTGATTTGAGATCACAGCATGACATCTTTCTGGACAGGGAAGTAAAAACCAGTTGCAAATACAGACTACAAGTGTAAATCTGTACTGCAGGAACTGAGCTGTAGCTTGGAATTAAAGGCAAGAAGTGATGCCATGGTAAATGTGAACGTTTAGTGCTGGCATAGGAGCCTTCTGCAATGCTCCACCAACCCATGGTTCACATTGCTACAAACTCTCTTTCTGGTGTTACAAAGAATGTTGAAGACCTGACTGTAAATAAAAAAAATAGCCAGAATGTTAATTTTTGTTAATATGGTGAACAATGACTATCTAATAATTCAGAGCTCATAGAAGTGAGTATTCAGATTTCCACTTAGTATGTGCTGGCAGTTTTGGTTTGAAATCAACAAGTTTATCCAAATCAAGTTATCCATAGGAATTAATTTTCTCTATGATCTACCTAAAAATGCCTCATTATCTGATAAGTTTAATAGAAATTTGCAAAGTCAACAGTCCACAGATTTGAATTTCTTGTTTAGTGGCTATTCTGCAGGAAAGCTTTTACAGACTAATTAGTTTGGATGCAATTAAAATGCCAGTACATTTCATCTAGCCATTTTGGTATTAGAACAAAACCATACGACTGCACAGACTTTTAAAAAATATTTTAAAATAAATTTTCAAATCAACAGTCTGAGTAGGACTCAGAATAAAAACTCTACCAAACTTTAACTCCATTGGAAGATTCCCTTGTCACCCTGTGAATCAACTCTACATTCAGAAGATTAAAAGTCCCATTATGGTGGTTTTGGTATGGTTAGGAATTGGGGAAGGGTCTTCTTCCTTCTCAGCTCCATGCTGCAGTGCCTTTGGGATGTGGCCTGCTTGTGGAGAGTTTAGTTCAGGCATGGCTTGAAGAAAAAGGCCACGAAGCCATGAAACTGAGAGAAAAGTAACAGGTAGCTGTGAAGCAGTTTCCAGCCTGACTTCTATAAACAATTAGACTCTTTCAGGCATCATTGTATAAACAATAAAGTTCTCAGGCAGTCTTCTCATAACAAGTGTAACACTCTCTCTGGGAAAAGATGACACCCTGAGAACAGATGTGGAAGTTTTGGGAACCGTTCGCATCACAGTGAGAAACACTGGTTTTGTTTTGTGTAAACAATCAACGGTGTAGTAAAACAAAAGGTGTGGTTAGAGTTTTCTCTGTTAGCCTATCATAAACCTGTATTACAGAATATGCATGAAGTTCGTTAACACTGTTATTTAAGCTGACTGATCGATCAATAAATCGAGTTCGATGCATCACAGGATGGTCGTTCTCCCCTCACTTCAACACCTGCTGGCCGTTGTTTGTGCAGCCCTGGTGTTTCTCCATGAGGCAGAAAGTGCAATTGCATTTCCAGCCCAAAGCCCGTGAGGAGTGGGGCGTGCAGAGCTGTGCCAGACCCAGGCCAGCAGCTGTGCCGCCAGAGGGTTTTGGTTCCTGCCCAGTGCAGCTGGTGCCTCTCTGCCGTGAGTGCCTCCCCTTCCAGGTGCCCATGGACAGCAGGTGCAGGGTTCTGCAAGGGGCATGGAGCAGGGTGGGGATGTCTGCTGGCAACAGAGTGCAGCGGAGAGCAAACAGTCCAGGATGGTCCTGCAGTGTGTGACAGAGAACTCCTGACACAGCTGGTGACTGAGCCAGTGAGGGAAGGCACTGCTGGCCCTGCTGTTTGTGAGGAGAGAAGGGCTGCTGGGTGACAGGAGGGTTGGAGGCGGCCTTGGGCTCAGAGATCACAAAATGCTTGTGTTTGAGTCCCAGAGAAGGAACGAGAGACATTGGGGAAGTGTTGACCTGCAACAAATTATGAATTTGTTAAGCTTTAACAGGCAATGCTTAGTCGTACCTTCCTTCACGCCAGTGGTTAATGTGTGCAAGTGGATGTCTTAGCCTTGAGAATAAAGACAGTGGGCCTACTGAGGAGGTAGCTGCAATGCATTCAAGGAGAAGAAGGCTCCTAACCGTGGGAGGAGAATTTGAGGAATGGGATGTTCACCCCATGACCACCAGAGACCCTCAAGAGACCCCTACTCTCAATGTCAGTAATTTTGGGGAAGTGATTTAAACATGTCAAATACTTTGTGAGAATGTTTAGCCTGTGAGTTTGAGCAAAGTAATGAATAAAAGTAATGAAAGTAATGTCTTAGTTCCATGGATACTAACACGTGGGTGTGCATGTTTCAGGGAAGTGATTCCTCATGCACCCAGCACTGAAATAAAGTAATGCCTCTTTTCTCACACTGAGCTGGCAGTGTGGATTGGGCCCTGCTCGGTGACGTTCATTTTGGTCATTTCTATTGAAGCATAAAGAATGGTTGAAATGAAATCTTTTCCAGCTGTTTCCCTTTGGTTTACCTGTTTGAGGAATAAAATTCTGTGCTGCAGGTGTGCTGGGTGTGTGCAGAACAGTGCAGCCCCAGAAACCCCTTGGCTTGCCCACAGGTTGTCATGCCTTGTTGCCAGGTGTGCCCAGCTGTGGCAGGAGAAGGAGCCCGCAGCGCAGTGGGCACCGTGCCCTGCCCAGCCGGGGCTCTCTGGCACAGAGCAGCAGCAGCGCCAGCACCGTTCAACCTGCTCCTGCCTTGGCTTCCCCTGGCACACAGAAGCCTCTGGAAATCAGCACCGCCAGTGGCGTTCCCAGCTTGGAGCAGCTGCTGCTGGCGGGCAGATGCTGCCAGTTCGACTGCTGCCAAAGGGGAAGAAAGAGCAGAGGAAGAGATGTACATACACAGCAGCCATGGAAACATCCTGTAAACATGCAGATATATGGGGTGATTTGTTAGGAATTACTTCAGCTGCTATGCCAATAGTGCTTTCTCTCCTGCTTCTGTACAATGCTGTGGGCCATTTTCTTGGTCTGGTTTCCTTTTCTTGTGTCCCATCTGAGTGCTCAGCTGGGGTACAGGCTGTAGGTGCTTGGGGCACTCTTGGAGTTCCTCTTGGATCCCTGAACAACAGGGTTTGGCCCATGGTGGGAGTTTGTGCTGCTTTGTGTCAGAGGAGAACTTCCGAGGCCAGTTTGTGTTTGCTGTAGGAAAGGCTGGTGATTGCTTTGCATAAATTCACAGACTAACATGCTTTGTGATGCTTTGCTTTGTCATACTTTGCTTTGTGATATCAGGGCATGGTTGCCATGTCATCGTGGTGACATCAGAAGGTTGCCTTGGTGCACGGAAGGCCTCAGTGCCAGAGCAGTCCTAGGGGTTGCTCAGATCAGGAGCATCCTCCTGATTGTGGCATTTGTCAGCGTGTAGCTGCACACTGACAGGAGTCTTGGTTGGAGTAAACTTGAAGCACAGTGCTACAATGATTGAGCAACTCGCTGCTGCAGTTTGCACCATGTATGGCACTGTTTATTCTGCCTATTTCATTACCAGCCTGGCAAGTAAGTAGAGGTTTCAACTCTATTTAGGCTAGGGTGTAACCTAACCTGACATGCTTTTGCATGTCTTCTTGCTCTTTCTTAGTGACTGAGTTGATTTTGAAAGAGAAAGAGCATTAGGATGCCTCTGGTTTGGTAAAGCTCCTGCCAAGAGGTTCAGCTAAAAAGGGGGTGTCTGTAGCCACAGGGGCAGCATTTGCAGGGGAACCTGCTGGGCTTCCTTCCCTTCACGGGAGTGTCTGTGGCAGCAGAGTCTGTCATTTCCTCAGATTGCTGGGACAAGCAGGACAACTTCCAAAATGCAGCCTGGGAGGCCTTCTCAGAAGGCCTTCTAAAGACTTTGTAGTTCTCCCCAGAACTCAGGGAAAGCTTCTTTTATTCTAAATATTGTAATGAAAGGATTTGACTGTCCGTTTTGACCCTTGACTGAGTGCTAAAAGAGTGATTCCCTTTGCAGTGAAGTGCAAACGCCAAAGCAGTGAGTGTCTGCTCCTGAGGCCTGGAGCTGCTGCTGTGCTCTTTCACAGCAGAACTGCCACAGCTCAGGGGGATTTGGGGCAAGCTTTCCTGGGTGACTGTTGTCAGCAACTTAATGGGAATTAGTGCATGCAACTTCTTTTTTGAAAAAAGTACCTGAAAGACAAGAGAACAAAAGCTGCTTTATCTGTTGGACAGAACAGAAGCATTGAGTGTTGAAGAAGAATTTGCATTTTCTTGATCATGTTTGTATTCATTTACTGGCTAAACTAGCCAAAGTGTAGGCACAACCAAGATTATTGTCCTGATCTCTTGCTGGCTGTGTGAAGGAACTATGTCATGTGGAGGGATGTTGATAAAGAAAAATGCTCTCTGTTTGGGTTGACTTCTCTTCTGTGGGATTCAGCAGCCCAGGCAGTTTTCTCACAGCACTTGCTCATTTTCCCTTGCCCACTCCAGGTCACCTGAAGCGTGTATTCAGAGGTGCTGATCCTGAGGTGAGTGAGAAAGGAACATTTCATGTTCCTGGTGCTTAGGAATTGTAGAGCAAGCTGTGAGCTTGGCCTGTGGCAGTAGAGTGTAGAGGGCCAGCTGGGTAGGCTGAAAGAAAATCCATATCCATGTCTGCAGCAGCAATAACAAAGGCATCACTGGCTATTTCCTAATTTTCCATTTCAGAACTTTCAAGGAATGAAAAGCTCATGTTGCAGAGAGAATGTTGCATCTTGATAGTAGCCAGGGCAGAATGTCTAATTCAGAACTATTAGCAATTCTGTTGAATTAGCCCATTTAAATTTAGTTGCAGTGACTTAGAATCCCATTGTTACCAAAGTTTCTGATTTGTCCTTAGCAGAGCTGGTTGTAGAAATAGAGCTGAATAGATTAAAGTGCTGAATAGAAATAAGGATATAAATTATAGGTAACTTTCTGTCCCTCACACTGCTGTCTGTCCACAGATCACAGAACCAACAGCAGTCTCTGCCCTGGCTCCCTCTGCTCATGGAGAGGAGGCCGAAGAGGAGGCAAATGAGGTGGGTGAGCGCCAGCCTCCAGCTGTGCTCACAGCACAGCCTGAACATTCTGAGCCAGTAAGTGCCAGCTGTGTGTGCTGCTGTCTTTAGTGCAGGGCAGAGCTGCAAGTTTCACACCAGCCAGCACTTGCTGTTGCTGGCTGAGGATGCTGAGTGCTGGAGTCCTGCCAGGACCCAGTGATTGCCCCCAGCCTGTGACAGCTGGACAATGGGCTTTGGTCTGTCATGTTTAGGCACCAGCTTCCTGGCATTTTGATAGGGGCCAGCCTGAAGCACGAAGGCTCCCTGTTCCCAGAGCAGGGAGCATGTCAAAGACACTGTGCTCAGCCTTGCTGGATACACAGGGGACACTGTGGCGTGGAGAGACCTGTCCCCCTGCACAGACTGGCCAAGTTGCTGCAGGCACAAAAAAATGTTGATCTGACCACACAAGTTCTTTCTGGTGCTTTGTCCCCACAAAATTCTTGGGTGTGCTTATTTGGGAGTATTTCAGAGACACACTGGGGATGTAGAGTTGCTGCTTGAAGTCAGGGATTTTGGTGCCTTTGTTGCCAGGTTGCTCTTTTGCCCCTTCAGGCAGAGCAGCCGGTAGCAGAGCAGATAGGTGCTCTGAGTCTGCCTGTTTCTTGGTCTTTGATAAGCTGCAAGGAGATGACTGTGTTGTCCATGAAGCTGTGGGGGACCATTCTTGTCTAGTGTGGCAAAAGAAACAAAGGGAGTAGTTCTGAACCCTTCTTCTGAGGCAAAAACCAGACACTGCATGTGTCTGTCGATACCTTCTATTGTGTAGTTTGCTTTGAAAATTGCATTGGAGCCTAGAATGGGAGCAAAGCTGCAAGTCCTTGACTGCTGTCCTGTAAAGCTAAAACCAGGGTGTACACCTTGCAATGATGCCTGCAGTATCTGAAGTGCAATGGGCACCTTTGTGGCTGGGGAGCTGCGTGGGCCCAAAGGACGCAGGGCAGGCGGCCTTGAGCAGCTGAAGATGAGGCAGCGTGGGGCCAGGGGGCCAAGAAGGCCAAGGGCACGGTGGCTGTGCCAGCTGCAGTGGGGCAGCAGGAGCAGGGCAGGGAGCGTGGCCTGTGCTGGGCAGCGCTGCGGCCACAGCTGGAGTGCTGTGTGCAGCTGTGGGCCCTGGGAAGCAGAAAGTCATGGAGGGGCTGCAGCGTGGGCACAGAGGGACAGGGGAGCTGGGCAAGGGGGTGCAGCACAAGGCCAGGGAGGAGGTGCTGAGGGAGCTTTAGCCTGGACAATGGGGGCTCATGAGGGACCTTCAGGCAGACTGCCATAGATCCCTGCAAGAGATCCATAGAGCCAATGCTCAGCACAAGGGCTGTTTCCCTGCCAAACATCCCTTCACTGCATCCAAGTGCTTTAGACACTGGAGTAGGTAACACTTGCATATTTGGTTTGTCTATTTGTTTGTTTGTTTGCTAGAAGGGGAAGCCTTGTGTAATTTCTCCTTCTCCAGGGAGCAAGGGATCTTTTTCTCAATCTTTCCTGCCCTTTTCCAGCACTGGCAGAAACACATCACTTTCAGGTTAACGGCTCCTGTGTGTTTTGGCAGCCCAGGGAATCAGTGGGTGTTGTGTTTGGGAATTGAGCAGGAAATCAATGCCCTGGCATTCCAGCTGGTGCTCAGAGATTAGAGGAGCTGGGAGGGGCTGGGCTGCATTTCTGATTCCAGCCACTTTAGCACCATCAGTGTGGTCGAGTCCAAGAGAAGAACTTGCCCGAGCACAGATGCACAAAGAGTGCAGTTCCCAGTGAAATGCTCTGGGTCTGATTGCATTCCATAGGGACCCACACGCTCCAGATTCCCCAAGAGTGTGGGTTACTGAAACAACAGGAGAGCAAGTTCAGGATGGCTGCTGATCGGGGCACTGCTACCGAGTGTGATGTGTGTAGCGACAGAAAGGACAGGATTGATTCAGGGTGACCCCCCGTGGGGAATAATGTGCTTTGACTCTATGATTTAGAAGGTTAAAGAAATGCTTTCTTAAGCTATGGTATATTACACTAGTACTATATTAAAACTATACTATACTATACTATAGAGATACTATACTAAAAAGCTACTAAAGAAAAACTCGTGACTGTCTCCAGACAGTCACAACACAGCTTTTATCTAATTAGCTAATCAAGCTAAACAACTATCACTAAAATCCAATTAACAAATCACTTTCAGTAAACAATCACTATAACACATTCTACGTGTACTAAACAACAAGAACAGCAAGTATAGATAAAAATTGTTTTCTCTTCTTCTCTAAGTTTCTCATTACCTTCCCTTAAAAAACCCCTAGGAGAGAGAATTATATCTCTCTCTGTTCAAAGAATGTAAATACCACAGCACAGTAAAGAGAGATTATAAAAGTGAGATCTGTCTATCTGTCTATTTGAATCTTCCTGGCTCTGCTCCAAAGCAGTGGAAGATGCAAAGCTCACCTAAAGGCATCCCTTCAGGAGAGGAGTAGAGACAAGTTCCATTGACTGATGCTGAGTAGGCAGAGATGTTTCCCCCTCCAGAGATGGTTGTTTTTCTCCCCTCATGTTTTCCTGCTCCAGCCTTTTCTGACCTGAAGCCTTCATTTGTCCTTTAAATTTTTGCATGTCCTAAGGGAACTATCCCATGCTGTAGCTGGGATCTGGTGACTTTGCTCATACACGCATTGCATGACACATGGTTTCCTTCACTGGCATCCCCAGGGCTGTGTGAGTGCATTCATTAATGGGGCCCTATGAGAAACTCTGTTAGTGCTGGTCAGAATTCTCAGTTGACAAAAGAGGGAGAAGAAACACCTTGGTCCTCCTCCATATAATGAGGTGGCCGTAGGGGTTCTCTGACTTCCATCAGAGATCTTTGCATGCATCCTTATCTCCTGAATGACCCGGTTTTCTAACGAGAGTGTGGATGTCAGCAAGGAGGAATGCTGGTGCAGGCCGGAAGAGAACGTGAACTCCAGAAGTGTCTCTCACAAGGAGTGAGCTCACCCAGGAAGCCCCTGCAGAGCCAGGATGGAGCTGTGGGACAGGGCGGGGAGTCAGTCACTACTGAAAGACAAACAGGACATGGCAGAAGCAGAGGGAGGCCCTCACCAGACCCTTGAGAAATGCCACCCCTTCCCTGTCAGCTGCCTGAGAGGCTGCTGGAGCTTCAGTCCCAGATGGCCCCTGATTGTAGGGCCAGGGTCACTTTGGAATCTGTGCCTCCCCTTGGGCAGAGAACGACCCAGGAGAGCAGCAGCACAGTGCTCTGGGAACGTGTGAGCCCAGCAGTCTGTGAGTCTTGGCCCACAAAGGGCGTATGGGAAGTTGAAACCCATCTTCTCTTGCTTTCTGTGCAGGTGCTTCTAGAGAAAGAGCAGGAGCACACTGCCTCATCTGAGATGCCATGCCAGACTCAGGGAGAGCTGTTCCCTGCCCGAGGGCAGGAAGAGCAGCTCAGGCAGCAGGTGGAAGAGCCACAGGAGAATGGCCAGGTAAGCCTGACTGGCCAGGGCACAGAGGGAAGGGCAGGAAGAGGGGCGCAAACCAGAGCTCCTGGGACTGAGGAGGCCAGGAGTCCCACAGGCACTGGAAGGACAGAGCCTTGCAATCTGCAGAGATCAGCACCAGGACAGGAGGGTTACAGTGGAAGCAGAGCTGAGTGGAAAAGCAGAAAGAAGGGGCTGAATAAATGTGATTTTGAGGCTAAAAGAGGGAAAAGCTGAGCTTGATGGCAGCTCTCAGTCACTGGCTCTGCTTTTGTGTGTACAGAACATCAAGGCAGAGCCACAAGCAGAGCTGCCTGAAGCTCAGAGTGCCATCATGGCAGTGAAGAGGAGGAATGAAGACATCCAAGAGGAGAAGAATCTCCCTATGCAGAGGGGCAATCAACAAAAACAGGTGAATGAAGGAATGGCAGCCACTCCACTCATGAAAGAGAGTGCTTTCCATTGTTGTTTATAGAAAATTGATGAACAGATGGAGGCACAGCTGCAAGAAACTGAGACTAGGATAAAGGCAAGGAAGAAGAGGCTAGATGAAAAAATTAAAATCATCAAAGAGAAAATGAATCACCTCCTTCAGGAGCAAAAGGCTCTAGGAAAGCAAGCGAGTGAAATAGCACTAGGCACTGCAGTCACCCAAGGGGTGGTTTCTGCCTGCCCTGCCTTTCCAGTGCAGAGCAGCAGCAGGGGGTGGGTGATGCCTCTGAGGGCCATCCTGATGAGGCCTCTGTCAGAGCTGCTCTCAGGGACACTTCCTGCTCTGCTGGATCTCAGCTGATGCTCTAGGCAGTGGCATTACTCCTTTGGCCATTTAGCCAGCAGTCATCCGAATGAACTCCTGCTGGCTTCTTCCAGGTGACCTTGTTTCTTGAGGTGTTTTTGCAGGTGAACATGGTCACTCACTTAGATTTGGAATACGAGCCACAAGCTGTCTGTATCCCTTGCGAATCTGCTCCTGTCCTTTACTTTCTTCCCAGTCGATGACTCCTGGCTGACAGGGACAAGCTGTAGTCTCTGACTGCTTTGTTCTGTTTGACTTGAGGTGGAAGTGTCGCCATCCTACCTGGCAGCCTGCAGAGAGTTCCAGCAAATGACGGGCAACCGAGAGCCCCGAGGCTGGCATGAGGCCCAGGAACTGACCCATCCAGAGATGCTGCAGGATAAGCACATCCCGAGGAAGGTGCAGAAAAAGAGAATTTAATGGCAGGAGGTAGAATATTAGAATGAGGAGCTGCAAATGTATCTGCAGACCTAGGAGGGGGAAAGGAGTCTTTGGGAGAAGTGGAGCGGTCATTGCTGCAGTCATCCTTTAGAACAAGAAGCTGGCTATGATCTCGAGTCAAACCAGCCTTTGGTCTTGACCATTTGGTTTCACAAGTGGACATCCAAAGCAATCCAGTTGAAGAGCTCTGCATGTGGCTGACAGCAGCTTCCTAAGGGCTTGCATTTCAAATGGCAATCTCTCTTGCATTTCAGGGCAATCTCTGCCACACCTTCCTGACATCAACTCATTTCTTGTCTCAGATCTACACCGACTTTGACACTGAAGCTGCTGCAGCAGCAGCAGTGCCATCCCAAGGAGCCTTTGCTCTCCAGCTGAAGAAGTGGAGCCTGAGCCCTTGGTTCACCTCCCGTGCTGACCCAGCTGCTGCTCAGCAACAGGAGATGGCGGGTGACTCCCTGGAGCAGCAGAGTACGTCTGGTATCTTTCTTATCTGAGGGACAGTGAGTTGTGTGCATGTGTCAGCACAGCTGTACCAAAGGGTTCTGCTCAGTTTAGTGTCACAGAAGTGCTGGCAGTGCTCCGAGGCAGCAAGAGAGAGCTCTGGGTGTTCCTGCTGCCTCTGAGGGCAGCTTAGACTGGCTGGAGTTTGCCTGGGCTTCCCTGCTCTCTCCCGAAGGCAGAAGCAGGGATTGTTCCTGGATCAGCAGAAGGCTGTGACTGCTTGAGTCCTAGCCACTGGCAGAAGCCCTGCTGAGATCAGTCTCTAGGAAAACACATCAAGCCCTTTGTGATTCTGCAGCACAACCCAATGAATCTGCTTCTTGCCCTTAACGGCTGCCAGTGCTGTGCTCTCAGATAAGATCTGGTAGGGTTGAGAAAACAGCCCAGTGGATTCTGTGTCTGCCATCACCTGTTGGGACAAAAAGGGCACTGATCTGCGCCTCGGCGTGGCTGATCTCAGAGCCCATCCTGTTGTATCCTGAATGGGGGCAACAACTTGTCTGGGGCTCAGGCTCACTCTGGCTTCTTCCCATCAGTGCCTGTCAGTGCTCATGCTTGGGCTTTGCCAGCCTTGTTGTGGTCGCTGCCCTGTCCCTGAGGGCTGTGGGAATGCAGAGGCTGGAGCCTTCCTTAGCTGGGAGGGTCCCGCTGCTGCCCGGCTGCTGCAGCGCGGAGCTGCCTGAGGCTGCAGCCCCTGCTCTGGGCCGGCTTCTGCCTCGCACGGCCTGGGCTCACAAGAGGGTCAGCATCTCCTCTGGGCAGCTCTCTGTGTCACAGGGACGCCTGAGGAGCACTGCTGTCCTCTGTGCCCGTGCCTGCCGTGCCGAGTTGGGAAGATGGGGACGTGTGCGGTGCCGAGAGGGCGAGTGCAATGGGAGCGACTGAGCCGCGCTGTCAGGGTGAAGAGAAGCGGTGCGGCTCTTCACGCGGGGCACGGGCAAGGGCGTCTTTGAGCTCAGCCTGCTCATAAAGGGTGAGGGTCCTGATGCTGAAAGCCCCGTGGGGATTGGTTCTAGCATGAGCTGCTCTGGTTTACAAACGCAGAGTCATTCTTCTGGCAAACTGCTGCAAGGTGGAAAAGATGGGAACACTTGGCAATATTCCTCCTGTTCTGGACTTGACATCTGTTCAGAGGAATTGATTCTACATGTCCAGGTGCATTTAATCTTAGCAAGTAGGAAACCTTTTCTAAATCTCACAGTGTTTATTCCCAAGAAAACAAAGGCACTGTTAGTTCCAGTTCTCCTTAATGTTTCTAGATGACAAACTTACTTGCCTAGGTAGGTATTCTCTTCTGGTCTCAGTCTCCTGTGAATGTATCTCCCTGTGCTTCCCTGTGTGCCTGCTGTCAAGAGGTTTCTCCCTTCAAAGGATGCTGGAAATCAGTCTCTGTGACAGCCACTTGTGCTGTGGGCCTGCTGTTCTTTTCTTGGTGTTCCAGTTGCTGTTCCTGTTGTTGTTAGCCAGCTGTCCACCAAGGGAGGCTCAGAGCTCCAGACAGTGGGGCTGCCTTTTGTATCTCCTGGAAGCTGGGATCTCTGCTTTAAAGTGAACATCTTGCATTTTGTTTCCCTCAGGGAGAATGGTGAAGATGGAAAGTCCTATTCTAAAATACATTGAACTGGAAAATATTGGCAGTGGGTGAGTCCAAGCAATGTTAATGGTACAAAACTATGCATCAGGTGTTTAGCTGGTGGAATAGGTATCAAGTGTGAAGTCAGACAAACTGCAAATGTGTTCAGGCACTGGGCTTAGATTGTCAGTGCTGATCAGAATTTCTAGGAGTGCTCAGAAGGCATTGTCAAAGACATCTTCATGCTTCCAGTATCCTGCAGGCATTTACAGCAGAGATCTCCTGTGTGGGCTGGCTTTCACTGCAAGATCTAAATGGCTTCTCCTTTCTCTGCTTCTGTTTTGTTTCTAGGAGTTTTGGAGACGTTTATAGAGCACTCAACACTGCCACAGGAGGAGAGGTAAATGTCAACAGCCCCTGCAGACTCTGCTGCACTTGAGGGCTTTCCCCTCTGGTGTGAGTTGTGGCTGGAGCTCTGGGAAGAGCTGTGCTGAAAAGGCACAAGAAGCACAGACTGGTGCCAGCCCACAGAACACATTTGGGACTTTGTCCTCCTCAGCTGCCGGAAGGAAGGCACGGAGGGCAGCGGTTCCTTTCAGAGAAGGACGCGCTCACTCGCTCTCCATTGCTAAAACAAAGGTGGTGCCTTTGAGCATCTCACTGCTCTTTGGGGCTACAGCTTCAGAGTCCTGAATTCTCATTTCTGGCTGCCAGAAAATCCATCTCAAAGTTACTGGTAGTTCCTTAGCCACCTGCAGTTCTGCACTTGGGAACTGCACATAGGGAGAGATCTGCAAGGCGTCCCTGAAAGCCCTAAGCCCTGCCCATAGCCCAGGATGTATCCACAGAGTATTAAGGCAAGGATTACTTCTTCTGAATCCCAAACCAAGCAGCAGAGAGTGTGGTCAGAGGTTTGTGGGTGATAACTGAGACACTGCTGTTACCAAGTGGTCAAGGCAAAATGTCTTTGACCCCACGTGTCCTGTAACTGGCTCCCAAGGGAGCAGAGAAATGGGCTGTTGGAATGTCAGTTCCTAATTACTGCAGTGCCTAATCACAAGGCAGTTTGGCACAGCTCAGCTGTGTCATTGCAAAATCACTCGCTCCACGTGCCTTGTGGTCTCGTGCCACCAACCTCTCAAATTACTGATTTTCAATGTCATTTTAGGTGGCCATCAAGAAAATACAGCTTCAAGGACTGAGGAAGGAGGAACTAAAAGTCAACAAACTCATGGTCATGAAGGTGAATAGAAATCCCAACCTGGTTAACTGTTTAGACAGGTGAGTTGTGCTTTTATCCCATGAATGTTTGTTTACATATTGCAAACATGCAAGGTAAAATCCCACTTTGGTCACTGGCAGAAAATAGAGCTGTAATTATTGGCTAATTATTATTGCTCTTTTCATCTCCAGTGGATGGGAAGAGATTGCATTTTGTCTGCATGAGTCTTTGCTGGCACATGGTATTTGAAAATTGTTCAAAAACCCGGATGAGTTGTGTCTTACTAAATCAATGATCTCTATATTCACAGCCACCACTTTGTTTTAGAGCTTGATTTTTTTCAAGTGTCTTCTTATGTCCAGGTAAACTAACAAGGATTTCCCTTGGATTGTTGCCACTGGTTTTCATTGCTATGCATGCCAGGAAGATTAGGTGCTTTTTTCCAGAAACACTATGCATGACAGGTTTTTTACCTGGGCTGTTTCTAAACTGCACATTTTGCTTACTGCCCATCTAAGACATCTCCTTTTTTGCAGCTGTGCCTTTCTCCTTGAGACTGCACAGATGGCAAACAATGCACAGCCAAGAGGAAATGTCTATTCCTTTTTTTTGTCTTTGTCTCAAATGGACCTGAAAAGAAGAATCAACCCTTCTTTTCCAAACAGCAACCTAGCCATGTACATTCATCTCCATGCCCTTGTTTCCTTCTTTCAGCTACCTTGTGGGTGAGGAACTGTCCCTGGTTATGGAGTACATGGATGGAGGCACTCTGAGCAATGTCATCAGCCAGACCTACCTGTCGGAAGATGAGATGGCAGCCATCAGTCGGGAGGTCAGCAATCCCATCTGTGTTTCCAGGGGCTTGGGCAGGATTGTCTGGGAAACAGGGACTCAGAGCTGGAGTGATTTCCTGTGCCGAGCTTTGTTTCTGTGTTGCTGCTATTCTATGGGCAAGTAAAAGCATCTCAAGTGAAAGGCCTGCCAGTGACCCTGCACTCCCTGTACTCAGTGCCAGTACTCTTATCTCCTGCTGTTGTATTCTCGCTCTGTCTCTTGTATTTGTATTTGTATTTGTATTTGCTCTTCTCCACCTTGCCTCTCTAAACATTTGCCTGGAGTCTGTCTTCACTGCATTCCTTGCCAGTAAAAGCAAAGGAGCTGGTGGCAGGATATGAAATGACCAGCAAAGAAAAAATACTCATTTCTCACAGTCCTCAGCTGAAAAGGACAGTAGTGCAGCTAAAATCCTCTTTGCTTCCGGGAGGTGACAGGTGTGATACTTACACGCCTGTGCTGAGGCCAGCAAGAAAATCTATTCCATGCAGCCTCCCACCCAAAAGTGATCCACTAAACACCAAAGGGAGGGACTTTTCCTTTCCAAACCCCTCCTTTGTCCTCTGCATGGAAAAAGCACGTCCACTGCAGTAGGAGTCGTCCTGGCTGGTTTGCAGGGGACAGCCTACAACAGCAGGTGCTGTTGCTCTTTCAAAAGCTGATGTGCCTTTCCTCAGAAAGGTCCTGCTCTGCAAGTGTTGGAGCAGCAAGCTGTTCCTCTCAGTGGCCATTACTGTTCTGCCATTACTCCCCATTCCCCTGGAGGGGGAATCTTTTAGATTCTTTGTTTCTTTACTTGTGTGATGAAATCACATCACTCATTTTTGCCCTCCTCTTTCTGTTTTCTCTCTCAGTGCCTGCAAGGACTGGATTTTCTTCATTCAAACGACGTCATCCACCAAGATGTTAAGAGCAGCAACATCCTTCTCAGAACTGACGGTTCTGTCAAGCTGGGTCAGTATATTCTTGGTCAGGTGCAGCGTTCCAGGGATGTGGGTGTGGGGCTGCTTGGAGTGACTGCCAGCTCCCCAAAAATGGTGCTGGTGGCAGTGCAGGGACCCCTGCTGCGAGCTGAGGGCACAGTTGCAACGTGCACAGAGGTATAAGGAACCACAAGCAGTCAAGAGTGGCCTTGCTCTGTGTGTGTCCCTTCTAGACAGAGGGAGCTACAATCTAAAGCTTCAGGGGAATGAAGTCCACTGCTGTGAGCAGCGTTAAGAAACCTGGGATTTTTTGGAAAGCCCCAAGGAAATCGAGCATGGACAGTTCTCCAGGAGATCCAACAGCACATTGTTAGCCTGAGAGTGGGGAATTCAGTTGCTTGGTTTCCTAATTGGAGCTGGCTTTTATGGTTTGTTGTTTTCTCCACAGCTGACTTTGGCCTCTTTGCTCAGCTCAGCCCTGAGCAGGACAGACGGAGCTCCGTGGCCGGCGCTGCTGGGTGGCTGGCGCCTGAAGTGGTGACAGGTCAACCATGTGGCCCCAAAGTGGACATATGGTCTTTGGGAATCGTGGGCATCGAAATGGTGGAACGAGAAGTTCCTTCCTGGAATGCAACTCCTGTCTTGGTAAGGTGCAAATACTCACTGATCCCACTGTCTTTCTCACCTGTCCCATGTTCTGTGTGCCATTGGACAAAATCCCATTGCCATCTGCTGGCACCACTTCCACCAAGGTCCCCTTCTAAAAATGCCCCTGCAGCACAGCAGCATCTGCTGTAGCTTTGGTTGTATCAGAAAGGGAAGTGGCAGTTCAGAAACCTAACCAGTTCAGAAACCTGCCATTTTGGCCTCCAGCCATGCCTGACATTTCCCACTTGTTTTTTGAACAATGTTGGAACTCTGTTTCTGAGGGACAAGAATTTTTCAGTGGACAGGGTAGACATGTGATAAATATCCTGAGAAATGGAGGTTAGACCTTCTCAGTTTAAATTTCATAGAAAACATAGGAAAAAAGGAAAAAGAAAACTAAACAAAAAAGGAAAAGAGAAAAAAACCCACTACCAAAGCAATGCCCAAGCAGTTCTGCTTGCTTTTTCATTTTTTAAACACAGCTCTTCTCTTCCATTCTGTAGCATCTTTTCCAAATCCTGTGGTTGTTGAAACTTTCAGGCTTTCAAGTCATCTGTACATTGTTCAGTCATGTGTGTAGGTGGCCTGGATAAGTGTAGGACGTGTTTTTCTCCAACTGCAGTTAGAATTGTTTGCCAAACCCTTGGCTGTTTCTGGGTACTTTAACAAGTTGATGAGCTCGCAGGCAGGTGCCTGGGCTGGGATCCAGCGTGGGCAGTTGACACCGGTGCTGAGTTTCTTTACCACAGGAGCAGGGCCATCCCTGGCCTGCACAGTTCAAATGACAGGGAGGGCTCCAGCTCCCCACCATGGCCAGTGGCTGAGCTCAGCTGAGAGTCAGGATAAAACCCTCTTTGTCACCTCTGGTGATGTGGGAAAAGGACAGAAAGCCGCATCAATTATTTGTACACAAGGGGAGTGCATTGCCATTTCTGGCTTTGAAATTCTCCTTTGGGTTAAAGAGGATAATAGCAAAGTCTCTTTGGTCACCATCTATTTCAGTGCCAAGAGCACAGAGTTATCATGACAGTGGTGGGCATTTTATGGAGACTCCAAGGCCTCTTGCCATTGTTATTTTTGTCTATTTGAGATGGATTCTGCAAGTTGAGGTTTGAATAGTTCCAAGTCGGTGTCTTATGTTTCTAAATACCATCTTGCAAAAGCAGAATGAGCTCTCTCCCTCTGACTTGTCAGCGTGTTAGAGCTTGGTTCCACATGAACCACACTGGATAATGATCAGCTGATGTCTTGCCAATCTACACTGTTATTCCTTGGCCTGAGGAGTATCAGAAAGCCCTGCTGAGCTCCATGGACACTGTCAGCTGCATGGAAGTGAGCATCCTTGGCCTTGCTGAAGACACTGGAGCTCAGCTTAGGTTAGATGCTCTTGAGCAGGAGAAAGGCTGGAATCGTCAGGTGTTTCCAGAGGCCTGCGTGCCCAGAGGGACTGAGTTCTGGGGAGCAGCTGGATGTTTCTGCACATCATGGAAAGGGATTGCCAGACAGCTCAAGCCTCACCACAGGCAAACACTCCCCAGCTCTTCTCAGGCAACATTTGCTTTGGGTTTCAAGTTTTCCCACTTGTCTGTCTGTGAAGATGCCCCTAAAACCACAAGGCAAGCCTCTCAGAACTGGTGTTACATTTCCAGAAATGAAGAAAAGAAGCCCAAACACATGAAGGTTGCTAAGGCACTGGTTTATAGAGAGGAACTTAACCCCCCCTGTGCAGTTTCTTCTCACTGGGAAACATGCCTGAAACCTGGGCATGAGGGTGTAAAGGCCACAGAGTCTCTTCTGCTTCTTGTGCAGTGCTGCTGAAACACTCAGTGACCGTGTTTCTCTCCTAGCCCAAGCCACATTCTGCCCGTCACCAAGCCAGAGCCCGGTGATGTGGAGAGCCTGCCAAAACCCCCCATTTGTTTCCTGGCACTTTCTGGGATGGGCCTAGCATTCATGCATTGACTTGAGTAGCCAATTGAGCAGAGGGTGACCGTAGGGATGGAACCTCTCCTTCTGATTTGACCATGAAAAGTTTTTATTTTCCATGTAAGGAAAGCAGAAATTTTCAGACTGCTGAGAAACAGAGCTGCAGGTGGCTCCTGTGTGTCCAAGCAGGCATTTTCATGCCAGAACATTTGTGCATGGATCTTAATGTGTCTGTGTTGAAGATGAGATTCCAAAGATTTTATTTCCTTACTTGAGGAATACCCGGTTGATTTCCTTTCTTTCCTTCCAATTCCCATTCTTTTCAAGAACAAAGCAAAAAGCTTGATTCGTTTTGTTTTATGGCAGCTGTGCTTAAGGGACAAGAAGCACTGCAGAAATACTTTTCGTATACTAACCCTTGGATAGAGTAGAGTTAGTATAGCAAAGTCCTTCTCACAAAAAGCCTCTCAAGTTGGTATGAATCCTCAGGGAAGGAAATGTGCTTGTGCTGATGTAGTTCCCACTAACTAGGTCAGTATATGAAATCAGCTGCCGAGGCAAGATCTGTGGGATGTTGGAGAGGCTGTGGCTGCATCGGGGTTTGGGGTTTTGGTTGGTAAAGGAAAGTCATCTCTGGGTCTCTGCCAGGGCAGAAACTGCCACTGCAGAGTGGAGCTTAATCAATGAGATCTGGGAGAGCAGTGACAGATGGGAAAGAAGCAGGTGGAGCCTGGTGTCTCCTTTTTCCCCAGCCCCAACTCCTGATAGCCACAGGAGGAAGACAAAAGCTGAAGCAGCCCAACCTATTTTCATCCTGCCTGCGTGACTTCCTGAGCTGCTGCCTGCAGAGAGACGAGGCGCGGCGCTGGTCTGCCAAGGAGCTCCTGCAGGTAAAATGTGAAGGGGCTGCAGGTGAAACAGGCTCTGAGGGATGGGCTCCTCCTCCACTCAAGCCCAAGGCATCAGATGAGCCCCCTTCCTCCTCACCTCCACTCTTGCTGCTCTTCAAATGAAAATGGTGAGGAATCCTAGACTGGGCTGGGCTGGCAGGGTCCTGTAAAGGTCCTGTGGTGCCAGTGTCCTGCAATGAGCAGGGACATCTTTAAATAGAGATCAGGTTGCTCAGAGCCCTTTGCCACCGGAGCTGGAATGGTTGCAGGGATGGGGCTCCTACAAGCTCTTGGGGCAAGCTGTGCCAGGGTCACACCATGCTCGGAGTAAACAAGTTCTGATTAGATCATATTTGTGTTTAAAAATATTCACCCCCATCCTATTGTATCTGGCCCTGTTAAAAAAGATGTTGCCCACTTTCTTCAAAGCCACTCTGAAGTCTTGGAAAGTGGCAATAAAGTCTCCCTGGGGCCTGTTCTTCACAAAACTGAATAACTCCAGCTCCCTCTGCATTTCCTGACTCAGAGAGGTCTCTGGCTGTTTCTGTCACCCTCTTTTGTAATTTGGTGGGGTGTTCAGTTTTATCTAATGGCAAAAGAATTGAAGTAGAGCAATGCAGGGTTCAGAGACATGAAATGGTGGTGGAGAAACCCAAGGAAGCCAGTCCCAGCCTAGGGGTCAGAGATTTGGCTGTGGGCAGGAGGGGCTGTGGGGGGCTCACTGTGAGCCTCTGAGGGGCCCTGGTTTGTGCCCCCCCAGCCCACCCTCAGAGGTTTCTGCCATGCAAACAGGGACAGCTGGGAGGGACTTGGCCCAGCCCCATCTGCTGCCTGGCACGCTCAAGCAGACGGGAACTGTGCCAGGGTTACTGCCAGGTTGTGTGGCAGAGAGGGAACTGCAGGGCCCAGTGCCACTGGGCTGGCCCTGCTAGGAAGGAAGGTGCCATCCAGCACACGAGGGGCAGAGCATGGAACGGTAGACACTGCTCTGTCTCCCTGTGGAAATCAGCACAGTGCCTGTCTTTCAAAGAGAGGGACCAGTGTGAGGCTTTGGAGTTTCCTGAAAAGTAGAAACTCCAAGGACAAAGAAATCACAATTTCTAGAGCACTGGCAAGGCAAAAATCTCAGCAAGATGAAGACACCTGGATAAATGGATGAGTGGGATTCTGGGCCAGGTTTGCCTGTGATGGCAAAGTCCTGCACATAAAGTTGGAGGTGTAGATGGTCCCATTGTTCCTCTTCCTGTATCCTTCTAGGAGCCAGAGGAATCCTGTGAAGCACTGAGCTTGGAAAGTCATGGTCCATTGTTTTTTGTTGATTTGTTTTTTTTTCCCTTTGGGCAGCATCCATTTGTAACATTTGCTGAGCCTGCGTCCAGCCTGGTGCCACTGATTGTTTCAGTGAAGAAGAGGAGGGAGACAAGAACATGACAATCACATCAGGACCATTTATTCCTCAACCAGTTGATAGTAGGATTGTAGGTTAGGACTAGGATTAGGATTAGGATTAGGATTAGGATTAGGATTAGGATTAGGATTCGGGATAGGTTTAGGGTTAGGGTTAGAGTAGGATTGTCTAATAGGACTGCAGAGTAGGATTGGAAATGAATAAAGTTTCTGAAACCACACCTCACCTTGAAGATTCCCTTCCTTCTCACTCTGCGAATAAGCTCAAAAATTCCTTCTGAATTGTCTGATGTTTCTTAAAGGTGGAAAGTGACACAGTGTCTTTGGCATGGTGTGAAAGTGGGGAAGGATGTTCTTCATTCATCCTCTCCAGACCACACTGCCTTTGGAATATGGCCCACTGGTCTGTTTTTGGCCAGCTTTGGTACTTCTATTTGAGGCAGAAAGGGCAATGGCATTTGAAAGCAAAACCAAAAGAAGAATGAGGCAGCCCAAACACCCTGTGCAGATGCAGGCCTTCAGCTGTGACTGGAGAGCATTTGGGCTCCTGCCACTTGGATTTGGATCCCTACATGCAATAATCTCTTTGGCTGGAGGAAAGCCTTGCTCAAGTGAGAAAGCAGAAAGATCAGAGAGGGTGCTCGGGAAGGTCTCCTGTGGTGCAGAGCTGTCAGTGCCTGTGAGGTGAGAGCGGGCCCGGCCTTGCCCGGGCTGGAGCCCCAGCAGAGCCCTGGCAGAGGCCGGAGCAGCCTGAGCCCCGGCAGAGGCAGGCTGGAAGGAGGCCCTTGGAGCTGCAAGAGGCAGCAGCCGGGCCCTGGGTGCCTCTTGCTGGCAGCGGGCGAATCCTCCGCTCTCAGAGCCCAGGTGGCAGCTGGCTGCTGCCGAGGGGAAGCGCAGCCGTGCTGGGCACAGCCCAGCCTGGAGGCCATGGCCGTCTGGAGTGTGCCCAGGAGCAGAGAAAGGCCAAGGGCAGCCGCAGGCCGCTGGGCTGGCTGAGGATTCCTCCTCTTCTGCGGCTGCCCTGCAACTCCTGGCAAAGGCCAGCAGTGTGTGCAGCACTCTGGGCACCGGGGCAGGGAGCCGGGCTGCTCGGCAGGCTGGAGCACAGGGTAGCTCCTTCAGGCCTGGCACTTGTGCCAGGGGAAGCGAGGCCAGCGTGAGGCAGGGACAGCTTGGCAGGGCCCATCTGCAGGAGCCAGCGCCTCACGCAGCTCTGGGAGGAAGCGCCTGCAATCCTGCAGTTCTGCACTGAGCCAGAGCAAAGGTGTGAGATTGAGACGGAGTAGGAATTTATTTTGAATTAGGTGAAGTGTTTGGAAGAGATGAGGGGTCTGTGGGGCTAAAGTTGAGAGAAAAGCTGCATTTTAGAGACAATAAAGAGATAGAGAAAGAAAAACAGAAATGACTACAAAGTTAATCTGTTTTAGACTTAGAAATTTTTTTGATAAAGAAGAACTGGTGCTAAATGTCACGCAGAATGAATATGTATGAACTTATTTTGAAACTGCATGCATATGCATTTAGAAGGGAGATAAAAGAAGACCCGAGGTCTTCAGAGGTACGCTTGCCTTTATGGGGGCTTGCGTCCAGCGCGCGTCGTAATAAAAGCATACCGGGCTTTACAACTTTTACAAAGTTGTGAGGTTTCTTCTTTTCTCCGCAAAACATTCTTGGTGAGCCAGCCAGGAGAAGGAGACACTTTCCGTCTCCATCTCTGTCCTCGCAGGGGCGGGGGGGGACCGACGGACTCCTAGGCATGCCCCAAGATTTTCCTGAAGGAGGCTCTGCTCCTCTCGACTTGCCTCCTGCTGGGACAGACAAGGACCTGCTGGCCTGCGGAGGAAGATACAGTATGTACTGAGGGGCCCCTGGGGGAGAGGAAGGAGAGCAAAGGAGTAAACCACCCAGAGACGTCTGGGTTCAGCTGATAGAGCAGCTGTATTAGAGACGGGGTTCATCGTTCTGATAGAGCGGAACCGCCAGCAGCTCTGGGGGTGAGCTGGGTAAACCCATGTATGTGTGTATTAAGGTTCATTGTTCTGATAGGGCAGAGCTGAACCCGCGTATGTTTTCTTTGTTTGTGTGTGTGTGAGTGGTGTCCGGACACTGTGTTGCTGTATGTTGCACTGAGTGATCGGCACGCTGTATTTGTAATTGTGCAAGTGTATAAAGTGTATGTTGTATAAAAGAGAGTAGATCCATAGTGCTCTACTTCACAGGGGGGGGAAGTCCTACCCGCCGCTGAAGAAGCTGAGTAAACACCGGCCAAGGCAGGCTTTGGGGGCGGGGAGCGCCCGACAGAGAAAACAGAGTAAACTGTAGAAAAGCGTAGGTGAAGACGTTTATTGAGTAAAAGTAGTAAATTGTAGTGTAAGTTGTGCATACTTTCACCGTGGCTAGACGAACCCAAGGGGTTCCTCTGCCTCAGTGGTTTAGACTCGACCCCTGAGAGTTTGTGAATCAGGTAGATTATTGGATAGATAGGGGAGACGAACAAATTCATTTAAAAAAACTCTACCAGACTTCAGCTAACACTCTTGTAAGTCTAGACTGAGAACAACTTGCCGTAAAAGATTTAGAGCTCCCTGTAATAAACAGAATAGCTTGCCTTTGCAAAAAATTTCGGGTAGCCTTTGGTACATCAAGGGGCTGGCACGCTGCGCAAGTATTATTACAGTGTATAGTTTGTGAGAAACACTGGTATTGCTGTTCTAACAAATGACAGAGCACGTGCCCAAGTGTAGATTAGAAGTTTCTGATCAAGCTGATTCAGAGGCTAAGATCTTAAAACTTGTGTGTGGGAAATTGCATCTGATACCTACCACTTGGAGTGTGTGGGAGGAAGATTGAGAAGCTACTGTGAAGTCCTCTGAAAAGAGGTTTGGGTGGAAGCGAGATAGGGCAAGAAGGAAATAATGAGAACTAACCAGAGCAAAGAAGTTCCACAGGCCAACCCCTTAGGGTGCATCTTAGCCCACTAGAAAGAAGTCACTAGCCGGGGGAGCTCTGAGAATAAAAAAAATCTGATCCAGTATTGCACACACTAATAACCCTTATACAAGTTAGAAGACAGAGCAAAGTGGCCACCCACTGGAACCCTAGACTATAATACTTTACTGCAGTTAATGTTGTTTTTAAGACGAGAAAGTTAATGAGATGAGGTCTCGTATGCTGATAAGTTTTTTGTTTTAGGAAATCACCAAGAGTAGCAAAAAGACTGTGAGATTAAATCACCCTCAGACCTACTGGTCTTAGCCCTTGAAAAAGATAACAAGGCAAAGAGAATGCAAATCAAACGCTGTTGTTCAGCATGCAGTATAGGACAACGGTGTATGAGATCAGATAAGGTCTATCGTTCTGAGGAGCAAGAACGAGACACATTTGAGTGAGTGAAAGCTCCTCCACCTCCTCCCCGAGGGGGGGAGGTTAGAGAAGTTGAAGCTGAAACTGAAGATGAAGAGGAAGAGTACTTCCCCAAAAAGGAGGAGGACTCAAGTAGAGAATGCACATCTACTAGAACCCACCCCATCCGTGGGAGTCCAGTTGCATCTAGAACTAAGAAGCAAGTAATGCTACAGGCCCCTCTGCGACAGGCAGTGGGACCAGAAGGGGCCAAATTAATGATTAAAGTGCCATTTACCACCCTTGATTTAGAAACATGAGAAAAGATTGCGAAGAATTATTGTGTTGACCTGATACTCACTGCCAAATGCCTATGATATGTTATCAAACAACACAATCCAGACTGGGCTGACATCCAGCTACTACTAGATGCTTTCACTGAAACAGAGAAACAGCTGATCCTAAAGACAGCAGAGAATTTGGCAGAAGATTACTGTAAAGCCACACAGCTAGATGTGAAAGAACATTTCCCCCTCCAAGACCCAGAACGAGATCCTAATGTGTCGGCAGAGGTAAAGAAATTAGCAGAGTATCAAGAGTAGATAGCAACAGGAGTAGAAAGAGCTATTCCAAAAACCATAAACTGGTCTGCCTTATATTCTCTTAAGCAGAAGCGTTCTGAGACTCCATCTGAATTTCTAGAGCGTTTAAGGAATACTATGCGTCGTCATACATCATTAGATCTGGAGTCTGAGATAGGGACAAATCAACTAGTTAATTCATTTTTAAAGCAGTCTGCTAGAGATATCAGGCATAAACTTCAGAAAATTCAGAGACCAGATGAGAAGAATCTTGAAGCCTTGTTAGAAGAAGCCTAGAGAGTATTTAGTAACCAAGAAGAAAGATAAAAACAAAGAATGAAAAAGTTAGTGGCAGTAGTACAGGAAGAAAAGCAGAAGAAATACAACCAGAGACCGCCAAGACAAAGACCACCTCAGCTAAGCAAGAACCAGTGTGCAATCTGCAAAAGAATTAGTCACTAGAAAAGCCAATGCCCAGAACGAAGAAGGAGTGACCAACAGATAGCTGCACACGTACAAAACAACTGAAGAGGACCGGGGGATTCTACCCCAGCAGATCCATAACAATGAAGCTAAGAGAAGAAAAGAGTAGGATTTTTAGTTGACACAAGAGCTACATATTCAGTCTTAAATAAAGCTTTAGTACCAGTAGAAAATGATTATGTTGTAGTGCAAAGAGCAACTAGCCAGTCTGAAAGGGCATATTTTTGTAAACCTTTGAAGTATAAATTGAGAAAACAACAGAGTATTCATAAATTCTTGTACATGCCTAATTTGGTGAATTAAGCACTTTTAGGGAGAGATTTATTGGAATAATTACAAGCAACCATTACATTCAAAAATGGGGAAATTACTCTGGAGGTGAATGATCAAAAGTACATAGAGGTATTAAGTTTAACTCTGACAGCTATTGGCATTAAGGAAGAAAGTGATGAAGAAATACTAGGTCAGGTATTTCCTGGGGTGTGGACCTCTGATGTGCCAGGGAGGGCGAAAAATGCCTCCCCCGTAGTAATCAAACTCAAGGAGGATGCGCAACCAGTGAGAATCAAGCAGTACCTCCTAAAGAAAGAGGATAGGAAAGGAATCAGCCCAATAATCGAAAATTTTCTGCGGTTAGGATTACTGAAAGAATGCCAATCTGATTTCAATACTCCCATCTTACCTGTTCGGAAATCTGATGGGTCATACCGGATAGTACAGGATTTGAGGGCTGTCAATAAAATAACAGAAGATCTGTATCCGGTGGTAGCAAATCCATACACTTTATTAACTTGCCTAACACCTGAGCTAACCTGGTTTACTGTTTTAGATTTAAAGGATGCCTTCTTTTGCCTCCCCATCCATGAAGCCAGCCAAAAAATCTTTGCATTCGAATGGGAAAGCCCTAAAAGTGGGTGCAAAACCCAGCTCACATGGACCAGACTACCCCAAGGCTGGAAAAATTCCCCTACTTTGTTCAGGGAGCAACTTGCAAAGGATCTGGAGTCCTGGGAAGCTCCACAGGAAGGAGGGAGGCTTTTGCAGTATGTGGATGACCTTCTAGTGGCCACTCGGACGAGGGAAGCATGTGTGGCCTGGACGGTAAGCCTTTTGAATTTCCTAGGACTCCAAAGATACAGAGTATCGAAGAAAAAGGCGCAAATAGTAAAACAGAAAGTTATCTACCTGGGGTACGAGGTGAGTGCTGGGCAACGGACTTTAGGGCAGGCTCGCAAGGAAGCCATATGCCCAACCCCAAAACCCCAGACAATAAAAGAGCTCCGAACCTTCTTAGGCATGGCAGGATGGTGCCGGCTGTGGGTCTATAATTATGGACTGCTTGTCAGACCCCTCTATGCTCTGATTGCCGATGGAAGCAGAGATCTCCAGTGGACAAAAGAAGCAACACGGGCCTTTCACCAGCTGAAGGATGCTCTCATGTCAGCTCCAGCTCTGGGACTTCCAGATGTGAGTAAACCATTCTTCCTATTTTCCCATGAGAAACAGGGAATTGCCCTGGGAATACTGGCTCAGGACTTGGGTCCATACCGGAGGGCAGTTGCTTACCTCTCTAAGCAGCTAGATGCAACAGCCAAAGGATGGCCAGGTTGCCTCAGAGCTGTAGCAGCAGTTGTGCTGAACATTCAAGAGGCACGCAAGTTTACTCTGGGACAAAAATTGACTGTGCTAGTGTCCCACACAGTGTCCGCAGTACTGGAAGTAAAGGGTGGCCACTGGCTTTCACCACAGAGGTTTCTGAAATACCAGGCCATCATGGTAGAGCAAGATGATGTAGAGATCGTGGTGACTAATATTGTCAACCCAGCTTCTTTTCTCAGTGGAAATCAAGGAGAAGCAGTACACCATGATTGCCTGGAGACCATTGAAGCTACCTACTCGAGCCACCCAGACTTAAAGGATACCCCTCTGGATGATGCAGAGACCTGGTTCACTGACGGGAGCAGCTATGTTGCCAATGGGAAGCGAAATGATGGGTATGCAGTGACCACCTGCAGAGAGGTAATCGAGTCTGGACCCTTACCAACAGATACCTCCGCGCAGAAGGCTGAGATAATTGCCCTGACCCGTGCCTTGGAAAGGGCAAAAGGGAGGAGAATAAACATCTACACAGACTCGAGGTATGCATTCGGAGTTGTACATGCACATGGGGCCATCTGGAAGGAGAGGGGACTGCTTACCTCACAGGGAAAGAACATCAGACATGCACAAGAGATAATCCAGCTGCTAGAAGCAGTTCAGCTGCCTGAAAAGGTAGCAATTATGCACATTAAGGCACACCAAAATTTGAGCTCAGAATTGGAAGAAGGAAATGAGCTGGCGGATAGAGAGGCAAAAGAGGCAGCAAAAGGTGAGGTAGCTACTGAAGGAGTCCTTATTCCAGATGGACAAATCTCCCTTGAAGGTAAGCCAGAACACAACAAGAGAGATAGGAAATTAATTGAAGATCAAAAAGGGACGTATAACCAAGAAGGGTGGGCTACCATTGAAAAGAAACTGGTAATCCCTTCCCATCTATTGTGGTCACTAGTAAGGGAGGAACACCAGAAAACGCACTGGGGCATAAATGCCCTATACACATACTTGATTGAAAGAATTGTTGCTAGGAATTTATATGCCACTATTACTCAAGTGACCCGACAGTGTGATCTTTGCCTCCAGACTAACCCCAAAAATACCCCCAGACCGAAACTCGGTCAGAGTGGGAGAGGCCATGGGCCTGGACAGCAGTGGCAAATTGACTTTTCAGAACTCCCAAGGAAAGGGGGGTATCGATATTTGCTGGTATTGACAGATACATTTTCAGGGTGGCCAAAAGCATTCCCCACCAGAACTGTCAAAGCTAGAGAAGTGACCAGAGTATTATTACAAGAAATAATGCCGTGCTTCGGAGTTCCAGCCACAATATCCTCAGATAGAGGATCACATTTCATTTCCAAAGTAGTACAACAGATTAGTAGCCACCTGGGCATAGACTGGGAACTTCACACCACATACCACCCCCAATCAAGCGGCCAGGTGGAGAAAATGAATCATTTGATTAAACAGCAAATCATAAGACTGGGGCAGGAAGCTAATCTACCCTGGCCCCAAGCTCTTCCACTAGCACTATTGCGAATTCGAACGAAACCTCGAGCTAAAGAAAAGTTGAGCCCTTTTGAAATACTCTATGGAAGACCATATGGAATACAAAAGGGAGTGTCCACCCATATTGGAGAGGTAACACTAGCCACCTACATGGTGGCCTTAAACCAACAGCTCAAGGAAATTGAGAAACATCTGACTGGAACTCGGAGCCAGGAGTTAGATGGGCCACTACATAACATACAACCTGGAGATTATGTATATGTTAAGTCTCTTGCAGAAAAGACCTTGGAACAACAGTGGGAGGGACCGTTCCAAGTGCTTCTCACCACCTTCACTGCAATCAGAATCAAGGAGCAGAACGCCTGGATTCATCACTCTCGGGTGAAGAAGGCCCAGAAACCCCTTGAGGAGTGACACCAGGAGACAATGAACTGAGACTAAAACTTACTCGGGCAAAATGAGTATATTGCGCTCGGGAGTAGCTCATACTTTAGTTTGTAGAATTGTTTTGTGTGTAATCATAACTGAAGTTTTAGAACTTGAGAGTACCTTTATTCAGAGCAATGCTGAATGGCCTTGGTCCCAGGCGTTTAATCAGTATACTGGATCCATGGGAAAACCTTCTGAGATAAAGGATTTAAATCTATCCACTGTGGTAATTCATGTAGATCAGGTATATGGGGAGCAGGAATGGCAGGAACGGAAGCTGTGGACACTTCAAGGGATTAGAGGAGAAGAAATCAAGGTAGGGTGCCGGATGATAAATGGGACGGCTTATGAGACACCAAATGAAATTATTGTCTCAACCTCTCCTGGTGCATATGAACACCAGGAAATCTGTGATAGCCTAAATGAATCAGACTGCTGGTGTAATTTCACCTTAATACAGCCTGTAGAAATAACTTGCCTTTGGGCACAAGATGATATCGGGCTTTCATTTAAATTCAAAGTAGACACTACACCTTTTACCACAGCAAGACCCTATACAGCCCACAGCAAGACTCAAATAGTTCAGACTCAACCCAAACTTGAACCTGAGGTGTATGGAATAGGCCCCTATGTAGTAAGGAATGTGGGTGAGCAGCAACTATTATTCAATCCAGAATGGTCTCTCAAACGTGTGGTGTTGATAATGCAAATTAACATCTCAAAAATCCAACCAGCCTGCTCCTCCTTCCTAAAAACTTCATTTGGAGGCTGGACAACATGGTTGCAAAAACAGGCATACCTCAGGAGCAGAACAAGAAAGGACCTAACTGGCTTATTAGGGACAGGATTAGGAGTTTTAAATGGAATTGATTCAGAAATACTGATGAATAGACTGGCTGCTGCAGCAGGTAGCCTAACAAAATTGAAGCAACCCTTGCAGTCATCTCTATTGGCATTAGGAACTAGCCAGTGGCAGATTTCACAAGTACTGTCAAAGTGGGAAACGGCCGGGGACCAAGACCACAAACTGATAGTAGAATCACTTGGTACAGTTCAAGATAATGTGTCCTTAGCTTTCAGTTGTATACAAGCACAGTTATGGATGCAGGCAACAGCAGCTCTGATCATACGGGAAGGGGGTGAAGGTAATTTTCCAGCTGAAATTCAGAAGGTTGTGTGGGACAATGCAATTGATTTTGAAAGGAAATTTCAGTCCTGGTGGACTATGGTGAATTTCACCTATGATCCTGTTTCTAATGTGGCAACTGCCTTTGTGCTTACCATACGTAATGCCACTGTTTATGTTATCCATCCCATCATCGCCCTAGGATTAAACCATGAAAAAACAATACTCTATCCCTCAGAACATAGAGTATGGGCACGAAAGATGAATGGAAAGTGGCAGACAGTAAACTTAGAATCCTGCATTACTAGAGAACAGATGGGATTCATTTGTGAAAGCAATACTATTAATGCTCAGGATGTGTGTTTGGACACTGAACAGAGTATTTGCCACTTTGAAATTCATCCAGTCACTGACCAGAGAACTGTGCTCGTATATACTGGAAAAGGGTGTGTGTGTCTAAGGACTGCCTGTGCTGCAGTAAATATTGATAGCAATGATGTTATTCTGTCTAGTAAAAATCATTCTAACTTCTGTATTTGTAATTTTGTTAAGATTATCGGGTGTGATTTTTCGTACTTGGCCCCAGTGACATCCCACCAGCTGATTAAAGCTAATTACACAATGTATCACAGACTACCACCTACCCCTATTGGGATGAACCTTACATTAGTGAAACAATTAATTGAGCACCAAGACTTATTGGAAATCTTGAAGGAAATCCAAGAAAGTGGAAAGAAAACCTTAATTACTGTCCAACACGATACAAAGGAGATAACCAGGGTTCTACAAAGAATAAAACAAAATATGGATTATCACTGGTGGGATGTGATCTTTGGGTGGTCACCAACTGCGAATGGAATCTTTAATAAGTTGTGTCACCCCATTGTAGTTTTACTAATATTAGTTGGGATAAGTTTAGGACTATCTATTACATTGTTAATTTGGAACTGTAGGATGCTACAACGAATAGCTGTACTAACATCTTTGTCAAACGTGCATAGTGAAGCGTTAAAAGACACCTATCATCGCGGGGGTTTTCCTTAAGTAAAAGAATTTACTTATTTCCTAGGAAAGGGGGGAATGAGACAAAGTGGGGATCCATTCTGAATTAGGTGAAGTGCCGGGAAGAGGTGAGAGGTCTGTGGGGCCAAAAGCTGAAGGAAAGGCCGCATTCCAGAGACAGCAAAGAGACAGAGAAAGGAAAACAGAAATTACCGCAAGGTCGATCTGCACCAGACCTAGGAATTCCTCTGATAAAGAAGAACTAGTGCTAAATGTCACGCGGAATGAATATGTATGAACTTATTGTGAAACTGTATGCATATGCATTTGGGAGGGGGATAAAAGAAGACCCGAGGTCTTCAGAGGTACGCTTGCCTATTGGGGAGGCTTGCGTCCGGCGCGTGTCGTAATAAAGCATACTGAACTTTACAACTTTTACGAAGTTGTGAGGTTTCTTCTTTTCTCCGCAAAACAATTGGATCTATGGATCTAAGGCAGGGATCTATGGAAGTCTGCCTGAAGGTCCCTCAAGAGCCCCCATTGTCCAGGCTAAAGCTCTCTCAGCACCTTCTCCCTGGCCTTTTGCTGCACTCCTTGCCCAGCTCCCCTGTCCCTCTGTGCCCACGTTGCAGCCCCTCCATGACTTTCTGCTTCCCAGGGCACACAGCTGCACATAGCACTCCAGCTGTGGCTGCAGCGCTGCCCAGCACAGGGCCACGCTCCCTGCCCTGCTCCTGCTGCCCCACTGCTGCTGGCACAGCCACCGTGCCCTTGGCCTTCTGGGCCCCCTGGCCCCACGCTGCCTCATCTTCAGCTGCTCACGGCCGCCAGCCCTGCGTCCTTAGGGCCCACGCAGCTCCCCAGGCACAAAGGTGCCCATTGCACTTCAGATACTGCAGGCACCATTGCAAGGTGTACACCCTGGTTTTAGCATTACAGGACAGCAGTCAAGGACTTGCAGCTTTGCTCCCATTCTAGGCTCCAATGCAATTTTCAAAGCAAACTACACAATAGAAGGTATCAACAGACACATGCAGTGTCTGGTTTTTGCCTCAGAAGAATGGTTCAGAACTACTCCCTTTGTTTCTTTTGCCACACTAGACAAGAATGGTCCCCCACAGCTTCATGGACAATACAGTCATCTCCTTGCAGCTTATCAAAGACCAAGAAACAGGCAGACTCAGAGCACCTATCTGCTCTGCTACTGGCTGCTCTGCCTAAAGGGGCAAAAGAACAACCTGGCAACAAAGGCACCAAAATCCCTGACTTCAAGCAGCAACTCCACATCCCCAGTGTGTCTCTGAAATACTCCCAAGTAAGCACACCCAAGAATTTTGTGGGGACAAAGCACCACAAACAACTTGTGGGGTCAGATCAACATTTTTTTGTGCCTGCAGCAACTTGGCCAGTCTGTGCAGGGGGACAGGTCTCTCCACGCCACAGTGTCCCCTGTGTATCCAACAAGGCTGAGCACAGTGTCTTTCACACACTCCCTGCTCTGAGAACAGGGAGCCTTCATGCTTCAGGCTGGCCTCTATCAAAATGCCAGGAAGCTGGTGCCTAAACGTGACAGACCAAAGCCCATTGTCCAGCTGTCACAGGCTGGGGGCAATCACTGGGTCCTGGCAGGACTCCAGCACTCAGCATCCTCAGCCAGCAACAGCAAGTGCTGGCTGGTCAGAAACTTGCAGCTCTGGCCTGCACTAAAGACAGCAGCACACACAGCTGGCACTTACTGGCTCAGAATGTTCAGGCTGTGGTGTGAGCACAGCTGGAGGCTGGCGCTCATCCACCTCATTTGCCTCCTCTTCGGCCTCCTCTCCATGAGCAGAGGGAGCCAGGGCAGAGACTGCTGTTGGTTCTGTGATCTGTGGACAGACAGCAGTGTGAGGGACACAAAGTTACCTATAATTTATATCCTTATTTCTATTCAGCCCTTTATGCTATTCAGCTCTATTTCTACAACCAACGCTGCTAAGGACAAATCAGAAACTTTGGTAACAATGGGATTCTAAGTCACTGACACTAAATTTAAATGGGCTAATTCAACAGAATTGCTAATAGTTCTGAATTAGACATTCCACCCTGGCTACTATCAAGAAGCAACATTCTCTCTGCAACATGAGCTTTTCATTCCTTGAAAGTTCTGAAATGGAAAATAAGAAATAGCCAGTGATGCCTTTGTTATTGCTGCTGCAGACATGGATATGGATTTTCTTTCAGCCTACCCAGCTGGCCCTCTACACTCTACTGCCACAGGCCAAGCTCACAGCTTGCTCTACAATTCCTAAGCACCAGGAACATGAAATGTTCCTTTCTCACTCACCTCAGGATCAGCACCTCTGAATACACACTTCAGGTGACCTGGAGTGGGCAAGGGAAAATGAACAAGTGCTGTGAGAAAACTGCCTGGGCTGCTGAATCCCACAGAAGAGAAGTCAACCCAAACAGAGAGCATTTTTCTTTATCAACATCCCTCCACATGACATAGTTCTTTCACACAGCCAGCAAGAGATCAGGACAATAATCTTGGTTGTGCCTACACTTTGGCCTGTCTAGTCAGTAAATGAATGCAAACATGATCAAGAAAATGCAAATTCTTCTTCAACACTCAATGCTTCTCTTCTGTCCAACAGGTAAAGCAGCTTTTGTTCTCTTGTCTTTCAGGTACTTTTTTCAAAAAGGAAGTTGCATGCACTAATTCCCATTAAGTTGCTGACAACAGTCACTCAGAAAAGCTTGCCCCAAATCCCCCTGAGCTGTGGCAGTTCTGCTGTGAAACAGCACAGCAGCAGCTCCAGGCTCAGGAGCAGACACTCACTGCTTTGGCGGCTGCACTTCACTGCAAAGGGAACCACTCTTTTAGCACTCAGTCAAGGGTCAAAACGGACAAATCCTTTCATTACAATATTTAGAATAAAAGAAGCTTTCCCTGAGTTCTGGGGAGAACTACAAAGTCTTTAGAAGGCCTTCTGAGAAGGCCTCCCAGTCTGCATTTTGGAAGTTGTCCTGCTTGTCCCAGCAACCTGAGGAAATGACAGACTCTGCTGCCACAGACACTCCCATGGAGGGAACGGAGCCCTGCAGGTTCCCCTGCAAATGCTGCCCCTGTGGCTACAGACACCCCCTTTTTAGCTGAACCTCTTGGCAGGAGCTTTACCAAACCAGAGGCATCCTAATGCTCTTTCTCTTTCAAAATCAACTCAGTCACTAAGAAAGAGAGAGAAGACATGCAAAAGCATGTCAGGTTAGGTTACACCCTAGCCTAAATAGAGTTGAAACCTCTACTTACTTGCCAGGCTGGTAATGAAATAGGCAGAATAAACAGTGCCATACATGGTGCAAACTGCAGCAGCGAGTTGCTCAATCATTGTAGCACTGTGCTTCAAGTTTACTCCAACCAAGACTCCTGTCAGTGTGCAGCTACACGCTGACAAATGCCACAATAAGGAGGATGCTCCTGATCTGAGCAACCCCTAAGACTGCTCTGGCACTCAGGCCTTCCGTGCACCAAGGCAACCTTCTGATGTCACCACGACAACGTGGCAACCATGCCCTGATATCACAAAGCAAAGTATGACAAAGCAAAGCATCACAAAGCATGTTAGTCTGTGAATTTATGCAAAGCAATAACCAGCCTTTCCTACAGCAAACACAAACTGGCCTCGGAAGTTCTCCTCTGACACAAAGCAGCACAAACTCCCACCATGGGCCAAACCCTGTTGTTCAGGGATCCAAGAGGAACTCCAAGAGTGCCCCAAGCACCTACAGCCTGTACCCCAGCTGAGCACTCAGATGGGACACAAGCAAAGGAAACCAGGCCAAGAAAATGGCCCAAAGCATTGTACAGAACCAGGAGAGAAAGCACTATTGGCATAGCAGCTGCAGTAATTCCTAACAAATCTCCCCATATATCTGCATGTTTACAGGATGTTTCCATGGCTGCTGTGTATGTACATCTTTTCCTCTGCTCTTTCTTCCCCTTTGGCAGCAGTTGAACTGGCAGCATCTGCCCGCCAGCAGCAGCTGCTCCAAGCTGGGAACGCCGCTGGCCGTGCTGATTTCCAGAGGCTTCTGTGTGCCAGGGGAAGCCAAGGCAGGAGCGGGTTGAACGGTGCTGGCGCTGCTGCTGCTCTGTGCCAGAGAGCCCCGGCTGGGCAGGGCACGGTGCCCACTGCGCTGCGGGCTCCTTCTCCTGCCACAGCTGGGCACACCTGGCAACAAGGCATGACAACCTGTGGGCAAGCCAAGGGGTTTCTGGGGCTGCACTGCTCTGCACACACCCAGCACACCTGCAGCACAGAATTTTAACCCTCAAACAGGTAAACCAAAGGGAAACAGCTGGAAAAGATTTCATTTCAACCATTCTTTATGCTTCAATAGAAATGACCAAAATGAACGTTACCGAGCAGGGCCCAATCCACACTGCCAGCTCAGTGTGAGAAAAGAGGCATTACTTTATTTCAGTGCTGGGTGTGTGAGAATCACTGCCCTGAAACATGCACACCCACGTGTTAGTATCCATGGAACTAAGACATTACTTTCATTACTTTTATTCATTACTTTGCTCAAACTCACAGGCTAAACATTCTCACAAAGTATTTGACATGTTTAAATCACTTCCCCAAAATTACTGACATTTAGAGTAGGGGTCTCTTGAGGGTCTCTGCTGGCCATGTGGTGAACATCCCATTCCTCAAATTCTCCTCCCACGGTTAGGAGCCTTCTTCTCCTTGAATGCATTGCAGCTACCTCCTCAGTAGGCCCACTGTCTTTATTCTCAAGGCTAAGACATCCACTTGCACACATTAACCACTGGCGTGAGGGAAGGTACGATCAAGCACTGCCTGGAAAGCTTAACAAATTCACAATTTGTTGCAGGTCAACACTTCCCCAACATCTCTCATTTCTTCTCTGGGAATCAAACACAAGCATTTTGTGATCACTGAGCCCAAGGCCGCCTCCAACCCTCCTGTCACCCAGCAGCCCTTCTCTCCTCACAAACAGCAGGCCCAGCAGTGCCTTCCCTCACTGGCTCCGTCACCAGCTGTGTCAGGAGTTCTCTGTCACACACTGCAGGACCATCCTGGACTGTTTGCTCTCCGCTGCACTCTGTTGCCAGCAGACATCCCCACCCTGCTCCATGCCCCTTGCAGAACCCTGCACCTGCTGTCCATGGGCACCTGGCAAGGGGAGGCACTCACGGCAGAGATGCACCAGCTGCCCTGGGCAGGAACCAAAACCCTCTGGTGGCACAGCTGCTGGCCTGGGTCTGGCTCAGCCCTGCACGCCCCACTCCTCACAGGCTCTGGGCTGGAAATGCAATTGCACTTTCTGCCCCATGGAGAAACACCAGGGCTGCACAAACAATGGCCAGCAGGCCACATCCCAAAGGCACTGCAGCATGGAGCTGAGAAGGAAGAAGACCCTTCCCCAATTCCTAACCATACAAAAACCACCATCATTGGGACTTTTAATCTTCTGAATGTAGATTTGATTCACAGGGTGACAAGGGAATCTTCCAATGCATTTGAAGCTTGGTAGAGTTTTTATTCTGAGTCCTACTCAGAATGTTGACTTGAAAATTTATTTTAAAATATTTTTTAAAAGGCTGTGCAGTCATATGGTTTTGTTCTAATACCAAAATGGCTAGATGAAATGTACTGGCATTTTAATTGCATCCAACCTGATTAATCTGTAAAAGCTTTCCTGCAGAATAGCCACTAAACAAGAAATTCAAATCTGTGGACTGTTAAATTTGCAAATTTCTACTAAACTTATCGGACAATGAGGCATTTTTAGGTAGATCATTAAGCAAATTAATTCCTATGGATAACTTGATTTGGAGAAACCTGTTGATTTCAAATTAAATTCAGCAGCATCGAGTGAAAAATCCTTTGTTTGTTTGGAAGAGGATTTTATATTTTTTTATCGACATTACAGAAGGGAGCCTGCCTTTGTGCAGGCACAGGGAGAGTGAGCGTTGAACCAAATTGACTTCCAGCACAATGGGCCAACCCCTAAAAGAGTCCAGTTTTTTCTGTTGATTCCTTTCCAAACACTTGTTGCCTACCAGTTTGCATTATTCCCATTTATGGTCAAGACTAAGGAATTTGGGGTTTTAGACTGCTGCTCACTCTGGTAGCACCCATAACCTGCCTTGGGCTATTGAAAACAAAGAGTTGGCATCACTGAATCTCTGGTCTGTTTCCATCTGTAAGTGAGGAAATGTTCCCCTAAGCCTTGGTAGCAGTGATCCTGGTTCTAACTTGTGTTTTCAACAGGGAATTTCCTGTTTTATATTCTAAAGATTGATGAGGTTTCTCTATGTCATTGTAGGGGATGGAAAACCAGAAGGCTGAAGGCCCATCTGTCAAGGAGTCGGTGAAGGAGAGGAAGGATGGCTCAAAGGAGCCCCAGGCCACATTGTCTGCTGGCAAACAGTACTGAGCACTTTTCTTAGATGTGACAAAGCACATGACAAGATTTTCATGCCTCTTCCTCAGGAAAAACTTTCTGGCAGAGATGACCAATGCCACAGATTGTTTCCTTTCCCTACTCTAGGATATGCTCTGGGATAAAAAATGTCTACTTCTGCATTGTGTTGAACACAACTTCTCTGGAGGGGTTTCCACAAAAATGGAGAGACAAAAAGACACCCATTGGTTGCAGCTCAGACGATCCAGTGCAGCGGCAAGGGCGGTGTTGTGGAGGCTGGGAGAGGGCCAAGTTTCTGCTACCTGACTTGGGACAAGTAAATTCAAACAGTGTTGTAATCATATTGTTGTATATCATATTTCCAGAGTCTCATACCTTCTGGGTGGTTTTCCCAGAGCAGCTCTTCACAGCAGTGTTGTTGTTGCTTCCCAGCCAGGGCTCCTCTGCAGCCCTCCCTGAATGCCTCACCCCCTTTTATCCCAGCTACCTCCACGGGCCAAAGCTGCTGCCCAATTAAGGGCATCACAGCTGCAGCCCATTTACAATAACTAGAATCAGGGCAGGGTCACTTATACAGTACAGAGATCTTTTACTGCCATACATATATTTACTCAGGCCCCCATAAAACAGGGCTTTTTTTTCATCTGAGTGGAGTAATTTTCAGATGGGTGTTTTGATGAGAAATCTCAGTCTGGAAGCAAGATGCCATTCCACAAAGATGCAGCTCTCATCTGTGAGGTTTGGCCTGGCTGAATCATGGTTCTTTCCCTCAAACAGTACCAAGTTTGAGTAGTAAGTAGCAAGGCAATTCCTGAACAACTTCAGTCAACGGGTGTCTGAATGTGGACTTTGTGCCTTGATATTCCTGTCCTTCGTGTAATTTGCTTGATGGACAGCATGTTTGGTTTATTTCCCCCTGTGCTGCAATCAGCATTTAAGACAGGAATTTGCTCTTTGCTGTCTCTTCATGGCAGTTGCAGAGTACTTGTACCTGTTCTCCTCTGATAGCAGAGGGAATTTATTTAGCTCTGTCCTGCTCAGCAGTGGCAGGAAAGTGACCACATGCCTCAGTAGCATAGCTACCATCTTCCCATGCTCATGGAAGAGACAGGTTGATCAGGAGAATTGTTCCCAGTGGGGTTGTGAAGCTGTGCATCTGGTCTCCAGGGAAGCAATTGAAATGTGAGCGTAGTTCTGGGATGTCTGGCTTTTGTTTTTATCTCTGTTACTGATTTTCTGAATCCTTCAAATATGGCCCTGTTCATCTGTTCAGATGCATCTGAGCTACTTTTCCAGATTGTCATGCCTGTTTGTAGGGACACTTCTCCAGAGTGATGATTTCTCTTATTCTAAGACACACACGTCCCATATGAGGAGGCATTTAAACTTGGCAGTAGTGTCTCTCTTTCTCCACAAAGCAATGTGACCTGTGTGCCCTGCAGCCATCTGAAGATAGATCAGATGCATCTCATCCTTGGTTTTCCTGAGTGAGCACTGGTGAGAATGTCACTTGCAGATTGTCTGCCGTAATGATTATCTTGAGGTCCATGTTGCTCTTCAGAGCCTCATGATTTTCCAGCTTGAAATCACATGATTAGGAAAGCTGCTCAAGATGTTTTGCTCACAATTATTTGAAGGTATTGTCTGTGGCTGCAGCTCTCTCCATAGAGAGCAGCAGGCACAACTTTGCCAGGCATTGTCCTGGGGAAGGATGTTAGAAGATCAGAGAAAAGGATGAGAAACAATTCTTATCTTCACTTGCTGCACCTGTTGTTGTGAACATGTGGAATGTGATATGGAGATTTGTTTACCAAAGGGTAATTTCTTAATTGGCCACTGGTGATGGTGTTTTGGATTCAATTGACCAATCTGGTCTGTCTCTATCAGACTGTCTGTAAGGGCAATGAATTTTAGCATAGCATAGCATGGCATAGCATAGCAATTGATCAGCCTTCTGGAAGCATGGAGTCAATGCTATTTATTTCCTCGACGGGGATGCCGTGCTACAATAATTATCACCAACAGGTCCTCATTTGGTTTTATTTTCCAGGGTGAAATCTCCCTCTGATGGACACCTCCTACCCCGTGCAAAAGCCCAGGTCACGTCACCTCCAGCTGTGGAAGAAATGGAGCTGCTCCAGAAGCTTTACCATCTCCTGGAAGCCAAGGGGTTTCAGACAAGGATTGAAGGAGTGGAACTCCTCCAAAACCTGTGCAAAACCAGCCCCCAGCTCATCTCCACTAACATTGCCCAAGTATGTAGGGTATCTTCACTGCTCCTTTCCTTTAGCTCCTTTCCTAAGCCTGTAGCAGCAAAGTTAATTCAGTGTGTCTTGGCACTCTGTCCTGGCTGTTTGGGACACTCTGGTCCCTCTTACCCAGACAAATGTAATTCAGGTCCAGGCTTCAGGACAAGTTATTTCAGTCCAGCTGTATTTGTCTGGCAGGTGCCTATTGCTGCTGTTCATCAGATGATGGCAGAATTTTCTGCTGGTGTAACTGCTGCTCTCTCCTACTCCCAGCTGGGTGAAGTGAAGAGAATCCAGCCCCTGAAAGCATGGCAATTGTTCTCTAGACCAAAAATGGGTTTGCATAGGGAAGAGAAGTATCAGGCTGGGTTGGTTTAAACCCAGCTGCTTTTTTTAAGAACACTTCTATATACTCCATCTTGTCTTACACAGGCACAGCTCTGGCTACTCATTTCCATCCTTGTTCCTACTCCTCTTGGTAAAGACAGTGCTCTCCCTTCTTGGGGGTCTGTTTTTCTCTTTGTAAAAGGAGGAAAACAGCTAAGGACTCACCTCTGCCTTCTCCTCCCAGTAGCTGCTTTTTCCCTTTTTCCAGCAAAAGGGGCCTGATAATGAGGCTGTCAAGGGACTGAACCTGCTCTAATGAGAGTTGTACAGCACATGACATTTCAGAAGTCTACTTGTTACTTAGAGAAATGGTCTGGATCCTGGAAGAGTTGATCAGAGCCCTGCACTTCTCCAGACACTGGCTCTGAGACAAACAAAAGAAAACTTAGATCTCCTCCAGCCATAGTTTTGGCAAAATCATAATTGCCCTCAGTACTTGAGGCAACTGTATAGAAAACCGGGCATTGTAAACATCTGCTTCCACTCAAAGCAAAGGTACTCTTTAGCATTAATAAATTGAATTAATTTAATGGTTTGTAGATGGAGAGAAATACCATAGGAACTATTGTGTCCCCAGCCAAACCTCTTAAAAACAGAAGAAAATCTTTCAACCACCATGAGGTTGTGCCACCATTCCAGTGAGTGGCCCACAGGAAAACAGTGAAATTGTGCAAATGAGTGCTGACGTGACAGAAAGGATCACTTTCATCTTTGACATTGCTGACTGCTACATCTACTCTTCAAACAAGGACATTTCAATCCAGCCTTCACGTTGCTTGTTCTCTTCACAGATTTTTGAATATTTTGTCCTGAGAATATCTGACAGCCACAAGAAAGTGAAGCAGAGGGCGCTGGACATGCTGGCTGAAATCACAGGAGCCCTGAAAGATGCCTTGAACCCGGTGATCATTGGTTTGGTGGAGGGAATATCAAAGAACCTGAACTCAAAGGATCCCAGGGTTGGTGGGGCAGCTGTGAAAGCACTGGGAGAATCCATTGCTCATTTGGGTAAGGCTGAGCCCTGGCAGGGACTCTCCTCAGCTTCGTCTCTGTCTCTCCTGCACAAGAGAGCGCTGAGTGCCTCGACAGCTGCTCTTGTCTGTGGAACCCTCCAGCTGACACCCACCAGAGGCTGTGCAGGTGCAGTCCTTATGCACCATCCCCAACAGGCTGGAATGGGATCAGCATTTCCCAACAGTCCCAGGAGCCCTTGGCTCTGTGCTGCTTGTCTGAAGAGCAAGTCCTGGGCTACAGCTCTGCAACAGTTCAGAGGCAAAGGGGGTTTGGAGTTTGCTTGGGTCCCGTCTGACTTCCCAAATGAACAGCTTTGCTGTTGGCATGAAGGGACACTGACCCATCAGAGCTTCTGCAGAGCAGCCACCTGGGAGGCTCTACATTAGAGGCATTAGCTGCCTATTTTCCACTTTTCTTCTTTGTCTTCTATTTTCAAAGGGGAACTTGTGATTCACCAAGTTCATTTCTTAAGAACAAACAGGTATAAACCCAGCTGTCAATGATGCATTGTTCCACATGTTTTGCATGGGGCAAAATGGCCACAGCAATTAACTACATAGGCAAGGGCTGCTCTAAATTTCTTTGCCTCACAGATTTATGTCAGCTCTGAGAATGCTGTGCTGGGGGAATATGCCTGAAAAAAGGAGTGTTGAAGAGGCAGGTCTTCAAGAGGAGTTTCCACTTTCTCCTCCCCATCTGCTCTGTGATCTCAGGAACTGCCTGACTCAGTGCCTTTCTGTGTCCCAAGTATGGGGCTCTTCCTTTTTGCTCTGGGATGCAAAACCTTTCCACTGCTTCCATGTGACTGAACTCTTGAGGTCCCAGATGTGAAATGTTTTAACACAGCTCCTGCTACAGCAGACAAGTTTGGATTTACAAATGTGAAAGGAGAGCTTTTCTTTTGGAATTTAAAACCCTGCCAAGTATGCTGGAAGGAAAGAAGAATAGGATTCAAACATCTGCAGAAATGGGCTTGATTTTATAAAATGGGGTTGGCCCTTCCCTTTCTCCTATGACCTGAGAAAAGTGAGCAGAAACGCATGTTTCCCTTGTAGATAAAGTGTCACTGCTGAAAGAGTTCAGCTACCAATGGAATCACCTGAGTGGCCAAGCCCTGCTGGATGTCACCGAGCGTATCACAGGCTTGGCCTCCCCTTCTGAGCCCAGAGCTCTTCCCAGGGAGCATTTACAGGGAATGCCTGTGAGCAGACAGCAGAGCAGCTCCTCCAAACCAGGAGGTGCTGAGCGTGTCCCTGCTGCCCCATAGCCAAGGCAGGTGGGTTTGGCAAGTTTTCCCTGGCTGCTGCAGAGCTGGGCAGCACCTGAGATGGGGGCAGCGCTCGGCCTGGGGCTGAGCTCTCACTGGGGCATCTCAGAACCACCTCCAGCAAAGGGAGGGCTAAAAATGCCCCAGCTGGCTCCTCTCTGGGGAGCTCAGGGACGTCTGTGATCTTTGAGGGGAAATGGTGGCAAATGCTGTTTCAGGGCATCAGTTTGTTTTGTCCTCACAGAATTCTTGGTTTTCTCCTGGAAAGTTTTGAGGCTGAACCGTGCAGGGCCTGGGGGTCAGAGCTTAGGTCAGAACTCAACAGAGGTATCAGAGGCACAGGTTTAGTGCAAGGCAGCCTCTGGGGCACAGGGACAGAAGCAGAGTGCTGAGGCTCCCTGCCTGTGCTGTCAGAGGGGCCTTGGACTGAGCCTTTCAGGGTGTGCAAACAGTGTCAGCCTGTGTCAGCGCTGTCCAAAATGCTACAAATGCAGCTGATAATTGATTTTTTAGAGAAGCTTGCTGTGTCAGCAAGAGCCAAGGAATGGAAAAAGGATAATCTCAATATATAGCAGAGAAGATGATTGATAGCCATGCTTCAACTGGGGCTAAATCCACTGCTAATTATGCCAACATCTTGAAATGCAAGGTTTAATACACTTTGTGTCTTCATTAGGAATCTCAAAAGGGCATGTTCAGCGATTGGGAATGTCAAAGGCCCTTTAAAGAGCATTTGAATAAAGAAGATCTCCAGCAATAGGGCATTTAGTTTAGCACTTCTTTTGATCTCTTTTTCAAAAATGGAATTAACCATAAATTAGGACTACTTTAGAAAAAGCAGATGTTCTCTCTGAGATTTAGCAGGACCGGACAGCTGTTCCTCACATTCAGTAGTCACTGATGTCTTTAATTGCATTTAAATTCAAATGAATTCCCATTTTAAAATGGGTACCATAACCCTTTCTTGCTTAGCAGAATTGGTTTTGGGTACTTGCAGGAGCTCTTTCAATGTTGATGTCTGCTGGTGGATTAACATCATAGAGAAAATCAAGTCTCTTCTGCCACAGAATATTAAATTGCTGCTGAATAACATTTTGTCCAATCAGAAAATAAGAATGGTCTCCAGAGCATTTCAGGTTTTCATCTCTTAGCCAAATCTGCCTGTTGCAAGGAGCCTGTGGGTATTAAACATTTGTCCGAGTTTGATACAGTTCAGTTCAGAAAATGGGCAGAGAGATTTCAGAGACAATATGAGAAAACACTCGTGTTTTGGTTACATTTCAGTCCCTTGTGTAGCATTTTTCTTTCTCCATGCCCCTATTTCAGTGGACATATAAGAAAAAGTGCCATTAACATTGGGAGGGGAAGTGGCATTAAAATGTGGAGATGCCCAAATGCCAAGGCAATGGGGTCTGGGTAATTCTCTAGAGATGCCCTGAGGTTTGAAACAGCTCTTTGTTGGAAACCCCAAAAGCATTCTGCCAAAGACACCAGCTGGTCACTGATGTTTCTTATCCAGCTGTCAGGCAGCAGCCATCTCTGGTGGGCTGGAGTTTTGAGGTGTGTTCTAATCCTGCCCTTTGCTGTGTGCCACTCAGCAAAGGGAAGAGCCAGATGAGGCATCTGGCACTTGACATCAAAGTTACAAAAATGGAATCATCCCTTTTATTAGAAATCTCTCCATTTCCTCTCTATGGTACATTTCCAAATCTTCAGTGCGGGTTTAGACAACTTCTTAATGGAAATCAAAGGCAATTGGACATTTCATTCATTGTTCATGCAGAGATTGTGAAATAATTTAGTAAAGGTAGGAAGTCTGCCACAGGGACAAGGCTCTGGTTGGAGCAATTAGTGCTGAGGGGTTGGTGGTTCTGTTTCCAGGATGCTCAGCTGCTTTGCCCGTTTCTGGATCAAGGGGCTCTGGGTGCTATTTTGCTGCTCTTGGCCAGAGAGGCTGGCAAGAAGCAGAAGCAGAGGCAGATCCTTGTTTGCAGTGAGGCTGGTGGATAAGGAGCTGTGTCTCTGTCCCGGCAGTGCTTGTGCAGGGGGTTCATGCCAGGAGCCCTGAAGTCACCCAGCGTGACGCCCTGCCCGTGCTCTGGCCCTGCCTGGGGAACAAGGCGCTGCCTGTGCGGAGCGCCAACGTCCGCACCGTGGCCACCAAGCTGGCCTCTGCCCTCTGCAAGGTGATGGGCACCCAGCTGAAGGAATGTGCTGCCAGCAAGCCTCCACATGTGCGGGAAAACCTCTCCAAAATGCTGGGCTGGTGAAGGCGAGATGTTCTCCAGAAAGCTGAGGAAGCGCTGAGTTGGACACCTCTGGATTTGCCTTTTGTGCTGTGCCAAAAATGACAAAATCCTAAGGAAGGTTGTGCATCTGTCCCCACTCTCTCCATCACATTTCCTAGTCATGTAATGGGGGGCCTGAAGCAACTCCAGATGGAGGACAAGATGAAGGGCAGTCATGGCTCAGCCTCACACAGAGGTGAGGGGGGAGCTGGGCCAATCTCTGCTGGGAGGAAGGGTCTTGTGGCAGCCCAGAGAGGCTGTGCACATTGCCAGGGAACAGCTGTGCCCTGCACGTGCCCCTGCAATGAGCTGTGCTGCTGCCAGTGCCCCTGGAGCTGTGGGGCTGCTGAGCTGTGGGGCAGGCAGAGGAGCAGGAGGGTGCTTGTGCAGCTGAGCCATTCCTGGAGAGCACAGGGCTCTGGGCTCCCTGCTGTCCCAGGGCAGCCCAGAGGCCAGGCTGGGCCTGTGCCAGCTCTGGGCAAGTGGCTCAGGGTTTGCCCTGGCCTGCCTCAGTGTCTGCCAGCAGGAGCATGTTTCCCTGTGCAGCTGTTTGGACATTTCCAGGAAATGTGTCCCATGAAATACAGAGCTTCAGATGCTTTAGGTTTGCATGGTGGCCTCTGTTAAACTTTGCCTCTCTGTTAAACTTTGTGTCTCCATTTTGCAGATCTGGCTGGTTACAGTCTTACTGGGAAGTTTTCTCCGGGATGTTCCCTCACCCACAAAGTCCTCGCCTCCCATCCAGAAGAGCTCTCTTTCCTCCAAGCTCAGGAAGAAGCTACCACCTGTGTGAAGAGTGTTTGAAGAATAGGATTGATGTGTTAGGCTTGATAGTTACAGCTGTACATCTGTTCTGATCTTTAGATGTAGTTTTGAATTAATGTCTTTTGATTCTGTCATTAAGTTTTGATGACATATTTTTAATGGTATATATTTTATTTTGATGATGAAAAACAAAAATAAATAAATAACATTTAAATAAATCAGGAGGAGAATGTGAGACCATGACCTACTAGCCTAGAGATTATGGGAGTACAGCTCACTCCATGTGCCAGTGTCTCACCACATCCTTTCCTCATTGGGCCTCTCCTCTTCCTCTTTGGCCATGGTTTCTTTGTGTCATTTGTGCTGCTGTTTTCAACTTGTCATTGTAACAGGGCCACACATTGACATGTTTGGGGGACAATAGATCCAAAAGATCCTGTCTAGTCAAAGGTTTTCTACCTAGGTGTGTTCTGTGCTCACCAAAGGCCTGAGCAAAGAAACCAAGAGAAGTGTGCCCAAATCCCAAAGCTTTGCTCCTTTGCAATCTCCCACAGATCTGGCTCACAGATGTCTTCAATCACAATTCCATAGGTAAGAAGAGGTCGTGTATTTCACTGGGAAATGATGCACTGCTTTGGCAATCACCTGTACGTATATTTACCCAGGACAGCAGTGCAGCTGTGTTGTTTGCACCTTGTTTACAGAAGGATGAGTGCACTGGGAGGCCAATAACAAGTGACAAGGGCTCCTCCAATCTGCACTGCAGCCTGGCTGCCATTCAGCCCAGAGCTAGGGGATCATTTGTTCCCATGGACGAGTGCTTGCCAGTGGAATGAATTCCTGCACAGCTGGAAGAAGCAATTCTGGATTCAGCTCCAGCTGTTGGTGGGCTGCATGATCATTGACAATGCTGGCCTTCCAGAAATTATTCTGCAGTTTCCTTTCATAGTCATTTGAAGCTTTTAAACTTCACATTTCAATTTGCTTTGCCTTAGGGAAAAACACTTCTGGGCCCAGTGCAAACTGTAACCTTTTGAAAGCAAAGTACTCATGGTTGCCAGCTTCTGATGTCGCACAATGTCACCTGGCTGAATGAGTTTGCTTAGCTCTGGGTCTAGTCCTGGTCTAGTATAACAGTTGGTAGCTCTATACCTTCCTTTCTCTTCCTCCCTCTTTTTCCTTATTTTTCCTTTTTCCCCCAGTTCCTCCTCAATGCATTTTGCTGTGGTTATTCAATAAAGGTACATTTGTTTTGGTTATAGCAGCAACTCTCTCTACCGTGTCGGTGTTTTTTGCACTCTGAGATCAACCCACAAGCTACCACAAAACGCGTTCGTAAGGACGGATCGTGACACTTGTATACATACTATAGAAACCTTCTATCAAACCTTAAAAATTCTCTACAAATTCATTTCCAACATTACTGGGCCTGGCACCGCCCAGCTCTGGTGTTTGCTGCCACCACCAGTGCCCAGGTCTGGAAATTCCCTTGTTCTGGCAGAGCCAAGTCTAGCAATTTTCTGGTAAAGAAAGCCAAAATCTGGCAATTTCTGCTGCCGGCACCGGCAATGCCAAGATCTGGTGCTTGCTACCACTGCCCGTACCCCAGTCTGGACATTTCTTATTCCAACACAGCCCAAGTGCAGCAATTTTTTGGAAAAAGAAGACAAAAGGCAGCAATTTCCTGGTGCCAAGACTGTCACCACCCAGACCTGGTGTTTGATGGCACCGCCCATGCCCAGATCTTCATATTTCCCTGTGCCAGCACAGCCCAAGTGCAGCAATTTGCTGGCAAAGAAAGCAAAACCAGGCAAATACCTGGTGCCTACACTACTCCGATCTTGTGTTTGCTGGCACCGTCAGTGCCCAGATCCGGAATTTTTCAAATGCCTGCACAGCATAATTCCAGCAATTTCCTGGCACAGAAAGTTAATATTTGGCAATTTCTCAGTGCCAGCACAACCCAAATGCAGCAATTTTCTGGCAAAGAAAGCCAGAACCCAGCAGCTTCCCAGTGCTGCCACCAGCACCACCCAGATCTGGTGTTTGCTGCGCAAGTGCCCAGATCTGGAAATTTCCCAGTGCTGGGAAATTGCCCAAGTGCAGCAATTTGCTGGCACAGAAAGCCAAAACCCGGCAACTTTCTGCTACTGGGTCTGGCACCGACCACATCTTGTGTTTGCTGCCCCAGTACCCAGATTTGGAAAATACCTGGTGCCAGCACAGCCCAAGTCCAGTGATTTGCTGGCACAGAAAGCCATAATTTTGAAATTTGCACGTTCTGGCTCCAGCACCATCCAGCTCTGGTGTTTGCTGGGACCGCCAGTGCCCAGATTTGGAAATTTCCCGATGCCTTCCCAGCCCAGGTCTAGCAATTTGGTTTTAGCTAGCTTAGGCAGAGAAGTTCCTCGGACTGTGACTTTCCTTTTTCTTGGAATTGTTTAAACCTGCTCTGGACTGAAAACCCAGAAAACCAACGGCAGCAGCTCACACCTGTGGCCCCCCGAGATCTGGGACACTGCATTCCAGCGCCAGAGGGACTCAGGAGAGACCGAGTGAGCCAACTAAAACCCACAAAAAGGACTTTCTGAATTGGCCATCTCTTCAGCACTGTCCGAGGTTTTATTTAATATTATTCATTTTTCATGCTTGTGAATACTTTACTTGTGAAATAAACTGGGGTTTTTTCACTTTTCTCAAGGGAAGTCTTTTCCTGAACTAGTAGGGGGAGAGGCCGCTTGAACTTGCTTTCTAGACGGACCCCTTTTGGAGGTTTCCTCCCAAAATTTGCCCTAAGCCAGCACAAACAGTCACAATGAAAATTTCACCAGTGGCATAATTTCCTGATGGAAAGTCTTGTGACTGAAGCTCGACCTTGCTCTCCATGAGAGATTCTTGGGAAGAGCAGACAGGAGAAGATTCCTGGAAAACTGAAACAGCTTTCCAGAAGGGAAATGAAAATGAAACAAACAATCCAAGATGTTTTCCTGTATTTATTTCTATGCTCCCCTTTTCCATGTTGCACTACTTCTCCATCCCAGTAATTCCAGATGCATAGCACCTGTAAGATCTGTGACTTAGTGATTTTTAGGCACTCTAAAATACCATGAGCCACACACAGTTTTCCTTCCCTGTTTTTACTGGAAAGCAACACTGGAGATGTAAGTGCAGTGCTGGGCTCAGGTAGGAATCCTACCCCAAGGGAAGGCGGCCTGGCAGTGTTTGCCCCTCAGCAAGGACAATGCCCAGCAGCGAGCGAGGGGATCGTTGTGCCAGAGTGCAGGAGTCAGGGCTCTGCATCCGGGCTCAGCACTGCAAAGTTCCCGTGTTTGGACAGACGGAGGGGCTGTCCCCGGGGCGCGCGGGGCTCGAACGTGGGGCTCGTGGGGCGAGCGGGGAACGGACACGGGGACGAACGGCCCCGGTGCTTCAGTTGCAGCGGCGGCAGCAGCAGCAGCGGAAGAAGCAGCAAAACCAGATTCGTTTTCTCTCTTTCTTTCTCTTATTCTCTTTCTTTCTCTCTCTCTCCCTTTCCCGCTGTCGGGCACCCTTCTCTCGGGGTCCCTTGCCCGACGTCCCTCCCCTCTCCCCGCCTCCCTCTCCCCTGCAGGGCCGGGCCATGCCCCCGGCCCGCCCCCGGCCCCGGGCGGGGCTGCCCCGTGCCCGGCCCCGGCCGTCCCGCCGCGGTCTCGCCTCCGTCCGGCTCTGGCCGTGCGGGCGGTGGCGCTGCCGGGCGGGCATCGGTGCCGGGGGCGGGGGCGGCACCGCCGCCCTTCGGCTCCGCCTGGCCCGAGCCCGGCTCTGGCCCCGAGACAGGCCCCAGTCCCGGCCCCGGCCCCGGCCCCGGCTCCTCCCGGGGCCCGCGGAGCACACACGCGGCGCGGCCGCTCCCGCCGCCTCCGCTGCGGCTTCCCCGGCCCGAGCTCCCCCCCTCGGCAGCGCGGCCGCCGGCCCCAAGCCTCCCGTGCCGCGTTCCGAAGATGGAACGCCGGGGCATGGCCGGCCCGGGGCGGGTGAGGGGCGCTCGGGGGCCGTTGCTGGCCCCGGGCCGAGCGCTGACCGCCGCGTCCCGCCCGCAGGGACGGCGCAGGAGGCCCTGCAGGAGCGGTACCGGCTGGGCTCGCTGCTGGGGCGCGCTCCAGGCACAGCCATGGAGCAGAGACCCCCGAGAGTGCCCAAGCTGGCCTGGGTGGAGGAGGAGGAGGAAGAAGGCCCTGGAGCTGCCCCAGTAGAGGAGACTGAAGAGGTGGTGCCGTTCCAACCACCGCAGGAGGGTGAGGGGCAGAGCTGGGCTGCAGGGCTGGAGCCTGCAGCCAACTTGGCCCCATCCCATCCCATCCCATCCCATCCCATCCCATCCCATCCCATCCCATCCCATCCCATCCCATCCCATCCCATCCCATCCCATCCCATCCCATCCCGTCCCATCCCATCCCATCTCGTCCCATCCCATCCCATCCCATCCCCTGGGGAAATGCCCATGGACAGGACGGAAGAGGGGCCTGGCAGACACCCCGCAGTGGCCGTGCTCCATCCCCTGGAGCATCCCGGGACTGTCCCTGCCTGGGGAGCGCAGGGCTGGGCTGTGCTCTCCGGCCTCTCCCGCAGCCCCTCAGCTCTGGCTGCGCTCGCTCTTTGCCAGATGCAGCCCTGGAGCGCACACAGGAGCAGGAGTCCAGCCGTGGCCGTTTCCGCTGTACAGGGCAGGTACCTGCAGCCCCCCCGACCTGGGCCTGCTGTCCCTGCTCAGCCCAGCACTGTGTGTGCAGCACTCCATGCAACATCCCCGGCTTCTTGCCCTTCTGCTACAGATGGCTGGCAAATTCATGAAGAGGATTCAAGAGGAAGAGACCAGCGTCATGGGCACTGTGGTCAGAGCATACCCTCCTATCTTCAAAACCAAGAGCAGTGCTGCCCTGCTGGATATGCTTGTGGAGGAGGGTCCTTCCAGTCCAAAGCAAGTAAGCAGCCTGTGGCCTGGCATCCATCCTCCCAGCAATTGCTTGGCCTCCTAAACCACGCTTGCTGCTCACTGTAAGCCTTGAGGCCATGGCAGTGTGGTGGCAAGGGAAGCACTTTTCTGGGGCAGCTGGGCACATGACTCCCTCTGGCAGCTTTCCAAGTCTCCTCTCCCTTCTCCAGGTGCCTGCCATTGTCAGGTACATCCACCAGTGGCTTGTGGCCAGTGAGTTTCCTGAGTACAACCTGCACAGGCCCCTTCTGGATCTGACAGAGGCACAGCCCGCTGATGTGGTGATGGCTCTCCTGCGTGTGGCCCCATCATGTGACAGGTACAGGGCCCATGTGCCCACAAGGCTCAGGGCTCAGCAGCCCATCACCCTGTACAGCCTGTCCCAGTGGTCTGACACACAGAGAATTCCAGGGCCCTCTGGCTCCCCCCTTTGCCAGCCCCCAGCATGCTGCCATAGTCCCTCCCTGCTTCTCAGGGGCCAGTCCCCACGGGCTGGGCTGCCTGTGTGCTGAGGGCCAGTGGGCAGAGGCAGAGCTGTCAGTCAGCTCAGTTCCCCACTGCAGCCCAGGCCATAGTGCTGTGTCTGAGACCCCCCTGAGACAGAGCTCTAACCCCACAGAGCTGCTTTGACCATGTGGAAGAGCATCATGTGCTCGCCCCGGACTGCAGAGCCAGTGCTGCTGATACTCCTGGATGTGCTGGGGAGCTGGCCAGAGCACAGCACGCGCACCTCTGATGGGGACAGAACGGGTGTCTTTGGCCTGACTGTGAGTTTCTGCAACTGGCCTTTGCTGGCCCCAAGGCTGCCTCTCCAGCAGCTCTCCATCCTCCTTCCCCCACTGCATCTCCCTGCCTCTGGCGCTGGCCTGAAACCTGGCCCAGGGGCAGCTTCAGGCCCACCAGGCCCTGTGCTCCCCCTGCCAAGGTCTCTCCGGGCCTCTCCCTGCCACACTTGGGCCCTGCCACACGGACACCTCGGCACTGACTGCTTTCTCGGGGGCCTTTGTCCTTTGCAGGCAACTGTGGTGATGTGGAAGATCCTCCAGGTACCCTGTGTCCCACGTGTAGTGAGGCTGTATTTCCCTCGCCTATTTGTGCATCTGCTCTTCCAAGTGTTCTTCAGCACAGAAGAGATGGCAGAGGAAGTGGATACCTTCTGGAAGGGATGCCAGGAAGAGCATGGTCTTGCCACCAGCCCCAACAGGTGCTCCATCCCACTCCTCCTGTCCCTGCCACGTCCCTGGGCAGGAGCCAGTGTTCCCAGCATGACCTGGGCTTTGCTGTGCACGCAGGTTTGCAGTGCAGACTCTGAAGTCCCTGCTCTGCCGAATGCAGCACGAGGATGTGGTGGTGTCAATGGAAGGCAAGCGTGGCTGGGACACGCTGCTGTGTGCTGACACCCACCACTATGCCGTGGGTCTGCTGGCCAGGTGAGACCCTCTTCTCCCCACTGCCTCTGACATTTGTGCTCTGTGCCCAGGGAGCACCACACGGTCCCCGAGGTCGTGGGCCAGAGGGCCTTGTCACTGAGGGATGGCCAAGCAGATTGGAAAAGGCTGGGAGAGGACGGTGCCCACCAGGAGCTGCCTCCCAAATAGCCCAGGGCCCCTTGCAGGATGCTGGGGAAAGACCAGACCTGTGTGTGTAAGTCCTGGCAGAGGTTGGTCCCCCTGTCCCACAGTCTTGGTTACTTTATCTCCTGCCAGGAAGATGTGCTGTGTCTCCATCCCCTTGTGCTCCCGGATCGCTCGCTACCTGCTCCGGCTGCTCAGAACACAGGAGCCACGCTGGGAGCTGCCCGCCCTGGCGTTCCTTGTGGAGGTGAGCCTGATGGCCAGCGCTGCCTGGCTGAGCTGCCTCCCAGCTCTCTGCCCTCTCGGAGCCGCAGCTGCCTGGCACGGTGCCCGCACCCTGTGCTGCTGCCTAGGCCCAGCCCCGTGCGGCTCTGGGCTCCTGCCGGCCGGCTCCCTGTCACTGCCCTGTGCCTTTCAGGTCCTCAAGTGGCTGGACTTAAGTGAACGCGGCGTTAACAGAGTCCTGCAAATTTTGTCAAGGCAGCTGCAGAGTGAATGCAGGGAGAGGCATCGCCTGGCGCTCAGGGCCCTTCTCAAGCTCACTGATGATCCCTGCATGGTGAGAAGGGGTCAGCAGCTGAGGCTGAGCTGGGGAATGTGGTCACTTGGGCTTGGCAGGGCTTTGGGTGCTGGGGCAGCTGCTCCCAGCTCTCCTGCCTCCTGGTTCAGCTGCCCAAGTGCTTTAGGACAGGCCTTTGGCCTCCAGGCCCTGCGGCAGCAGAATGGCATTTCATAAACTTGTGTTCTGCACAGACCAAAAACATGCAGAGCCTGACTGAAAGTCTTGTGGAGCTCCTGTGGGATGGAGAGATAGTTATCATGACAGTCATGCTACTCAACTCTATCATCTTGGACAGTGACAGGCTGCTGCCCAGCCCCATCACACTGCAGCTCCTTGAGGCGCTGCTGCCACTCTTTGACCACGTAAGGCTCACTGCTCCCAGCCACGGCCACTGGGTGCTGCCCAGACACTTTATGCCCTGTGGATTTACAGGCTTGCGCCAAGCTGAGCTCTGTGCAGCCAATGCTGAGGTCTTTTTTTCTTCCTTTCATACAGGACAATAGCCAGGTGCAGCTGATCTCCATACTGCTCTTCCAAACATTGGTGACTCATCCAGAGGAAATGGCAAAAAAGGACCTGAAGACACCCCTGCGCAAGAGCCTGCTGCCACTGTTCTTCCACTGCCATGATGAGAATCAGCGTGTGGCAGAGGTGAGGACTCGTGGGCTGCTGCTGTCCCCCTGGCAGGGGACTCGGCTGCCTCCTGCCCTGTGCCTGCTGGACTGCAGCCTCCTCAAGGCCTTGGCACAGGGACGCGGGTGCTGTGTCCTGCACTGTGGAGCCATCTCCATGTCTCTACTGCTCTCCAGGCTTCTCAGGAAACGCTGCTTTGTGTGGCTGAGTTCCTGAAGAGGAGGGATCTTGAAAGACTGCTGAAGAACAAGAAGGTGTGGAAGTTCGCTGAGTTCCTGGTAAGGAGGGCCTGCAAGCCCCAGCCTCAGCCTGGAGAAGGCCCCTGAGGGAGGTGCTCTCAGGGGTGTGCGGGGCTGGCAGCTGTGCCCGCAGCTGCACCCAGAGGCCGCGCGGGCTCTTCTCCAGGCTCCCGTGGGCCCGAGCCGGGTGCCCATGGAGCCCCGGCCCGGCGGGGCTGCAGGGCGGCACCGTGGCTCCCCGGGCAGCAGCCGGCCCTCTGCCCCCTCCCCTCGGGAGCCCTTGGCCAGCGGCTGCTGGCCGCGCCTCAGGGCTGTGCGGGCAGGGGAGGCCGGGGCTGGGCGCAGGCAGCGCCCGGCCCAGGGGCTGAGCCCGCGCCAACCCTTCCCTCCTGTCGCTCTCTGCAGCTGGCAGAGGACAGGAGCCGAGTGGCCGAGCACCTGTGCCAGGCCCTGCACTACCTGGAGAGCCCACAGGAGCCCCTGCGAGAGGCGGCCATCAGGTTCATGGGTGAGCCACGAGCCCGGGCTGCCCCTCCCCTCCCCGGCCCGCCGCAGCTCGACCCCAGCCCCGCCTGCTGCCCCGGCAGCGCCAGCCGTGCCCTCGGGCGCCGTGGAGCCCCGCCTGGCCTGGGCATTGCTGCTGCCGCCCTCTGGCAGCCGTGCCCTGGGGCAGAAGCGTGCGGCAAGGGCCAGGCTGAGCCCTGCCGGGCCAGCAGCCCGTGTGGCCACAGCGCCGGCAGCGCCGCTGGCAGGGAGCTGTGCCGCTGGGGCCGTGACAGGCTCTGTGTTCACAGGCATGGCCGGGCGGCGCCTGAGGGGGCAGCAGCAAGAGCTGCAGCTGATCTGCACTGGTGAGTGAGGGCAGCGGGCTGACAGCGGGGGCTGCCGGGGGGAGCTGCAAGCCCTGCCCCGGCTGCAGAGGGCTCTGCTCCCATGGGCAGAGCACGCGGAGCTTTCAGGGCACGTGGGCCATTGGTGGCCAGCAGCTTCGGGCTGATCCCCTTGCTCCCTGCTCCCTCCTGGCCATGGCAAGAGCCAGCTGGGATGGCCCTTGCAAGGGGCTCTCCTGGTGTCCCCGCAGATCTGGCTCTGACCGTGCCTCTGTTCCTCTCTCTTGCAGCCCTGGAATGCCTGACGGAGGACAGGAGCATTGCCGTGTCACAGCTGGCACTTGAAACACTGCATGTCCTCCGGGCAATACAGCGTGGGCGATATTCCACCATCCAGAGGCTGCACGATCAGCTGCGCAGGGCATGGAGGACTCGGCCTCGCCTGTCGGGGCTCGGCTGCTGCACTGCCAGATGACTCAGGAGGAGAGTTGATCTGGGAGGCTGTCTTTGCTGGGGCAACCTGAGCCAGGGGTAATTTTCCTTTTCTTGAAAATTTTTCTTCCTTTCCATTTTTTATCTATATTGTAAATAAATAAATTCTAGAGTATATTATAATTACATATATTGCTATATATTATAGATTACTATAAATAATTTTAGAATGTGTTATGATACACAGACTGCCAGGAGCTTTTCTTTGCTGTTCAGGGTCTGCAGGGCAAGAGGCAGGAAAGGGGGAAAAGGGAGCTTGTCTCAGCAGCACAGCAGGCTGAGGGGTCCTGAGGCCCTGAAGGGGGAGAAGGGTGCTTGTGCTCAGGCAGCTGCCCAGGCATGCAGCGGGCAAGGGGAAATGGCCAGAAGCCCCTTGGCCTGTGGTGGTTCTGCTGAAGCCTTTGTGCTGCCCACAGAGCGGGTGGGCAGTGCCCGGGGCTGCGAGGATCCCTGCCAGAGTGGTGCCTGGAGATGGCCACAAGCCCTGTGCCAGGCAGGAAGCGCCATCCGTGTCCTCCTGCCCGGGTGCTGCTGGCTGCCTTGCTGAGGGCTCCCAGGTGCCTCTGGATGGGGCTGCTCTGGAGCTGCCGTGGGGCTGCGGCGCTGCTGCCTGCAAGCTTGGCCAGGCTGGGGGAGACCCTGAGGGGCTGGGGCGCTGGCAAGCCCTGGGCAATGGGCTGGCAGAGGCCACAAGCAGCCCCCTGGCAGCCGCCTTGTTCCTGCCAGAGCTGACTTGCAAGAGGGATCCTGGGCACTCTGGAACTAACAGCATCAGTGTTGTTGGAAACCCAAATGCGGGGAAATCTCAGACCTTTGGTCTTGTCAGCAAAGCTTAGAATTAAACACAGGATTTGATCTGAGACCTTGGAAAGGGCTTCCAAACTTAGGTGCTAGAAGCGAGAACGAGGATTTCTAGTTTATTATAGCAGAGACACGGGGAAGAAAGTTTAGAGTTTTAGAGTCCAAGATCTAGAAAAACTAAAAGTAGTTACAATTGTAAACAAGAAGTTTAGGATGCAGTGCTGTGAGTTTGTGTGTCATAACATGATTGGCTAAGGAAGCTTACACTGTAGCATGAGTCCATAAGATGAAATATTGAAGGGTAGGCTCCAAAACACAAGTATCCTTGTTGGTCGCGTCTTCTTGGCCAAGAAATCCTTCAAAGCTCTTTTAACTACAAGTCTTGCGGCCTTGTGAGCCATGCGGTGGAGATGTGAGCCAAACTCACCCTTCCTGTCTATGTAGAAGAGAAGAAAAAGCAATGGCATCATCTAAAAAACTCAGAGGTCCGCTCTCTAGCTCATTCCAAAGTCCTTCGACTCCCCCAAAGTAGGATTAAGCTACAAAGAGATGACAAGGACTACTCTTAGTGCTGGCTCTTTGACTCCAGAGCAGCTGCTTTAGAATCTTTCCCATAACCCTGTGCAGTTATGTGCCAGAAATGTATCATTAGAAGAAACTTTCCCAACTGACTTGCATGGAGGTTTTTCTGAAGGGTATTTGAGGAGAAAGGCTCCCAGCAGAGGTCTGGGCTTTGGCCTAGCTGTGTCCCCTGCTGATTGTGAAGTGTGCCATCAGCTGCAGGGCTTTCTGGGCTAAAAATATCATCAAGACACTTGGACTTGCTCTTTTTGGCCTCTAAAAGCTGGACCCAATTTTGGGGCAATTTCGGAGACCTCATCTATGAGTGGATGGAGCACCTAGGATTTTCCCAATTGCTGGGAATGGTTCTCCAGGTCCCTGGAGTATCCAGGGCCCTGGTAAGTTCCTGCTCCACACATGCCTTGGCAATTAAAAGCAAAGGAACCCAGAGCTTTTTGTGCTGCCTGTGTCACTGCACCGGGGTCATGGGATGGGAACACACAGCCCTTGTGCTGGAGCTGAGCTGCTCTGCCCAGCACTGGTGGCCGCCATCCAAGCTGGTTTGCTTGTCCTGGTTCCCTGACAGCTGGGGCCCTGGGCAGAGCCCTGAGAGCCTGGTCTGCCCCCAGGGAAGGAGAAGGAGCCCCTGGAGAAGCTGTACCGGGTGGGGATGCTGCTGCTGCTGCTGCTGCTGCTGCTGCTGCTGCTGCTGCTGCTGCTGCTGCTGGAGAGAGTGAGGATGACACCAAGGATGAGAAGCTCTTCCTCAGCCTGGCCACTGGAGGCTGAAGGTGAGGCACTTTGATTCTGGCACCTTCTTCAAAGCTAAACTCCACAGGGAATTTGCAGATGAGTCCCCACCTGGGGAAATTCTGCCAGATTTGGGCATGGCCCAGCCTGGCTGGGAACCAAAGGCTCTCCCTTTGCTGGGGCAGATGCAACTCATTCTTCAGTCACTGCCCAGCTGCTTTTGGCAGGGCTGGAAGATGGGCTGGGGTGGGTACGAAATGGGAGTGGGCTCCTGGCCCTGCCAACAGCCCCCAGCACCCACCATGCCTGGGGCTGGGGCTGGGGCAGCCAGCCCGACACAAACCAACCCCCATGGTGGGAGCAGAGGTGGGGCTCCAGAACCTGTGCACAGCTGCTTTGCTGTGCAGGCAAGGAAGGGCTTGGGCTGCTCCACTGCCCTTGTTTGCTTTGGGATCACCGTGATTTTGGGGGGCAGTGCAGGGGGGAAGAGAGAAAGTGTGGGCTTCCCTCACCCAAGAGGGAGCCTTCCTCAAGGCCCTGACAGAGATAAGACTTTTTACTATTTTTCTTGTTTTCCCTTTTTGTCTCTAATCTCTTTTCAATAATGTGTTGTTTGTTATTCCAGAGGAAGCATTCCAGGTGGTTCAGTGTGAATGGGGAAGTGCTGGGGAACAGCTGTGGCGTGGATGGGCCGTGCCCTTGGAGAAGGCTGAGGCCATGGTTTGGGAGCAGCTTTTCTTGCAGCCGTGGCTGGCGTGAGGTGGGTCCCTGTGTGCTTGGCAGGGTGGGATCAGAGCTTTTGGGAGCTGGCAGCGAGCACAGGAGCATCCTGCTCTGGGCAGCTGCTGAGGGCTGGATGTGCCGTGGCTGGCTGCAGGCTGGGCACATGTCCTGCCCTCCTGCTCTGTGCCAAAGGCAGCAGGGATGGGCAGCTCTGGGCACAGCTCTGGGCACAGCCAGCATGGCCTGGGCACCGCAGGCCTTGGCACAAGGGCACAGGAGCCCTCAGCTGACGGGCGGTTTCTGCTTTCTCTCCTTGCAGCTGGGCTCTGCGGGTGCTGAGGCTGCTCTGGGCTCTGCCAGGGCTCTGCTGGGCTCAGCCCTGGGCCCTGCTGGGCTGGCTCTGCCCTCACATTGCTCTGACAGCTCTGCATCAGACGAGCCCAATGCGAGCACAGCGCCTGAGCTTTCTGCTTTGGCAGGTGAGTGAGACTCTGCTGCAGGCCCAGAGATTGCAGCTGGGGACACACATCCAACTGGCAAGGACCCAAACTCTCCACAGTCTCGGCTGAACGCCTGGATCTCCCCAGGATGTTTTGTCTGTCCCATTCTTCCTTCTTGATTGGCTGGAATTGTGCAATTGCACTTTCTTCCTCCTCTAGAACTGCTACGAGTGGGCCAAAGCTGGCGAGTGGGCCGTGTTCCTGAGGCAGTGCAGTCTGGAGCTGGTGGATGGAGAATTGCCCTTCTGCACTGCCAAACAAGAGCAAAAAGCTGTAAGTGGGACTTTGTGTCTCTAAGAAATCCATGACAGTTTCAAAAGGAATGTGTAGCTCATTCCCAGGCTGAGAAGGAAGATCATCTTGGAAAGGATTTGTGCTTCGACACAGTTTCCATTCCCAGTCCTGCTTGGAGCTGGAATGGCACAAAGCAATTTCCTCTTTCTTCGACCACAATTTAAAATAACAATATTGGAAACAATCCCCAAAAACTTTTTATAATGATTGCTGAGGTAAGAAAGATGGATCCATGCCATCAGCACATTTACAAAATAAATAACTGAGTACTGTTTCAAAAGATCAGTTACCTCTTAAATCAAAGTTAGAGAAGATTTTCCACTGCAGACTTGGGTTTTGTTGTTATCTTCCACATTTTATAAAGTTTTTTATTGCTTTTTATTTTTTTTCCTTTCAATAGAAAACATGTCCTACAAAAGGAATGTTCTTTGCTTCTGGTTCCTGTGTGGAGCAGCTCCCTTCCTACTGGCTGAGCTGCTCAGGCAGAGCCCGGCAGCTCCTGGCCCTGCAGGGCTGAGGCTTTTCCCCGTTGCTGGGCTCAGACTGATGGAGCAGCACTGCTGAACTCGGGCACACAGAGGGACCAGCAGCAGCTGCCTTTGGCCACCTGGGGCTCCAAGGCCCAAACTCTGAGCAGCCAGGGCTGGAAGAGACTGGCAGGATCTGATCCCTGACTCTGGGCAGACAGGACTGCACAAATGACCCCACGGCGGCGGCGGCGGCGGCGGCGGCGGCAGCGGCAGCGGCAGCGGCAGCAGCAGCAGCAGCAGCAGCAGCAGCAGCAGCAGCAGCAGCAGCAGCAGCAGCAGCAGCAGCAGCAGCAGCAGCAGCAGCAGCAGCAGCAGCAGCAGCAGCAGCAGCAGATGGAGCTGACTGTCAGCACAGCCCCTGCCCCTCTTGCCTCCCGTGTGCAGCGGTGTCACAGCAGCCTGAGGCACCTGGGAGCCCCCAGTGCCAGCAGGGACTGGAGATGGCAGCCCTGGGCTCCTGGAGGCTGTGCAAAGAATGGAGCTGGGCACTCCCTGTCCATGGGGAGCTTCCAGATGGAAAAGGCTGCTGTGCCCAGGCAGCTGCAAGGGCACAGAAAGGAGGCTCTGGAGCACTGTATCTGTGCCAGTGCCACAGTCCTGGGCAGCAGCCAGCGAGCCCTGGGGGAACAGAGGGCAAAGCACGAGGGACAGAACCAGGCAAGGGCAGAGACTGGAGAGAGCCAGGCCTGGGAGCAGGAACAGCTGCTCCATTGCACTCTTGGAGAAAGCTCTTGGCTGGTTCAAAGCGCTGAAAGGCGTGAAGGGCAGAGAGGAGGCCACAGCAAACAATGCTCCTGCTTGCACAGCCTCCCCTCTCCGTGTCCCAGAAGGAATTGCATGGACTGTGTTCTTCTCTCCGAGCCGTCTCGTTCAGCATGAGCAGCTCAGCACCAGGAGCTGCAGGAGCTGAAGCCTCAAGCCAGAGGAGCTGGGCAAGAGGGAACTTTTGGAGCAAAGGAATGCTGCTAAAATAGCCCCAGCTGAATGCAGTGGATATAATCATGGAATCACAGAATCCTTTCTGTTGGAAAAGCCCTCTGAGCTCACCCAGTGCAGCTGGTCACCCAGCAGTGCCAAGCCCAGCACTAAACCACGTCCCTGAAGTGCCAAGGCCTGGACACCAGCCCTGAGTGAGGCCTGGACAGCAGGCCCTGAGCCAAAGGTGGCCTCTGGATGACCCTTCCAAGCAAAGGTTATCTTTGTATCTGCTCCCTGATGAAATATGCATGGTCATTAGCCCTGTGATAGATGTAGCCACTCATTAGTGAAACATGTCTTGACCTTTTTGTATTTAGAAGCCAGACAAGGCCATGAAATCTGACATCTGACCTTGTTTGGGGCTGAAGGATCAAAGTCAGCTCCCTTGGTTCCTCCTTGAGCCCTGGCCAGGCTTTGGGAGGGACCCAAGGGGAGGATGAAAGCAGATGTTGCCACACTAGCAGTGCTGTCAGTTTGTTCATTCAGCACTGTCAGAGCTGGGCCCTCTCCCAGCGGGGTTGGAGCCTCACCTGGGGCTGGAGCACCTGCAGGAATTCCCAGTGCCCAGGAGTGGCTCTGCAGCCCTTGGCTGTGACAGCTTCCCCAGCTGCTGTGTGGGTCTGGGGGATGGTAAAGGCTGAGGGTAAATGCTGCTGGATATTTCTTAATCACTGCAGGCAATCTTTGGTGGGGATGGTTGGGTGCATTGCTGAGTTGCTCCTTTTGTGATTCTTTGCTTCCCTGAACTGCAGGAAATGACACTGATTCCTTCAGTTTGAGTCTGTGTCTTTGGTGCTGACTTTGGCCACTTGTAAAACAAAACTGGCACAGTCTGGCCAGATGCCAACAAAATGTCACTTGTTCAGTGTAAATGTGAGGAATCAGTGCCATCAGAAATTCCCAGCTGGGAAGCCCTTCCCTGGAGTTCCCTGGCTCTGGAGTGGGCTGAGGTTGGAGCCCTGTGTGGGCAGTGGGGCAGTCGGGTAAAAGAAGCTGCACCCCTGGATGGCTTCAAATGCATCCAAAAATTGCATATGGAATAGGAAAAGACCTTGTGGGTTTGGGCAGACAAAGCTGAATTTGCTGAGAGCACATAGGAAACAGCACCTTCAGGAGGAGCAATTATTGTTGGAATGCTCCCACATGGAGCAACAAAAGAAGGTTTTAATCTTGAGCTCAGATGCTCTTGTGCAAGTGAAATATCAATATAATAAATAAGTATATACATATTTATAGGATAATACGACCTTCATGTTTATATTTATAGATTTTTATAGATATATTTCTATATCTGCGTATCTGTATCTATATTTCTATATCAATATGTACATGTAAAATAAGAATAATGTAAAATATTGACAATAATAATGTGAAATGCTGACAATACTAATTTGGTATCTTTGGCTGCTCAGGGATGTAACACTAAATACCCTACAGAACAGGATTGGCCAGGACCCTAATATCAGTGGTCAACTTTGTGAGATTGTATAAAACGGAAAAAGGAGGAAGGGAGGAAATGGGCTATTTTTACAGGGTGTGCTGATACTGTGATGCAGAGTGCTTTGTTTCTTCCTGTGAAAAATACAGTGATTAGGCCTGCAGGGTTTTTCATGTACCAGACTATGCACAAACTGCAGGATTTGGTTGAAAGGGTGAAGGGGTTGTTAAAAGAGCATTTGGAAAAATGTGGAGATGGGAACCTTTGCCCATGGAGAACCCATGTCCATGATTTGCTCCATGCCCTTCACAATGGCCCACTGGGAAAATGAGACCCCCTGGCTGTGCAGGGCTGCCCCCAGTTTGCAAATCCAACCATGGGCAGTGAGACTTGGGCTGCCTGGGAAATTGTTCTGGTTGTGATGGCCCCTGGCAGGGCCAGCCCAGAGGCTGCAGGGCTGGGCCTTCATGCATTGGAATTAATGTGGAGAAATTCAAAGCAAATGAGAGCTGTCAATTCTGAAACAGGAATTCAGATTCCTCCAGGACACTTTGCGTTGGTAACTGCTCCCTTGGAGCTTGGCCTTGCAAAGTGTTCCTGTCAAGGCAGGAGGAATTGATGCAGAATATCAAGGAGCAATTACAGTAATTCTGTAAACAATAATGAACAAGATTGGATTATTCAACCCCATGACAGCGTAGCACAATTATTGATCTTGCAATTTTAAGAACAATTGTGAAAACAGGAGATCCAGCTCCAGTCACCACTCTTTGGGGAGATAAAGGGTTTGGATGCAGCAGCCCTAATAATGGAGCCAGAGTGTGGGTCCGGAGGACAAAAGGCCCTCCCGAGGCAGCTGAAGGAGCAGCTCCTAGGAAAGACAACTCTGAGTCCTGAACCCTGGTCAGGAACAATGGGAATGTGTCCCTGCAGCCAGGGATTCTGTGTGAGAACAAGTAGATCTGACAGGATATTGTTTTACACATCCTGCCAGACCAGATCTCCCTGTTTGCTCCAAGGGCCCCTTTGGAAACTGCTCTGATCCAAGGGGCTCCATGTGAAGGCTGCTGTGACACTGAGGGACTTGCACAGGAATTCCATCCAGGAGCCTGGATGCCCCTCAGGGACTGGGACCCGGCCCCTTCCAGCCAGAGGGGAAAGGGCCCCCCAAGCCTTGTTAGCCACAGACAGCATGGTAAAGCTGAACAGCAAAGGGCCTTGGGGCATTATTCTGGAATTAAAAAGGTGCCAGCTCCAGGCACAACAGAATTCTTGTTCCTAACTCAAATGAGATTGAGAAAAAAGAATGAGGAACTATGTCACTAAAGTACTCCTGATGTCTGTAAGGTGTACCTTGAAAGTCAGCCAGAATCGTTGTCTGCCACAAACACCTCCAGTGTTTCACCAAGGGATTGGTCATCAAAATGTAATGATGGCTTATGATGGATTGCTGAGCTTCTTTTGTAATTCTTTGCTAATGATGATGTGCTTTGCTGAGCTTATCCTTTTGTAAATCTTTGCAGCTGTGCATGATATAAATGACACAATTCCTTAAGTTGGTGTCTGTGTTTTTGGTAGTGACCCCGGGCCCTGGTGAAACAGGGCCCCCTCTTGCCTAAGTGTTCCCTGGGAAGGCAAAAGCCCTCACTCCAAAATTCCCCCCTTCCTCCCTGTTCCCCCCTTCACACCCTGAGCATGATGTGCTCTGGTCTGGGGTACCCCGGGGTCAGTTGGGGTCCCCTGTCCTGGCTGTGTCCCCTGCCCAGCTCCCCCGCAGCCCCAGCCCCTCCCCAGCGTGGCTGACGAGGGGCAGGACAGGCCTTGGCTGTGCTGCAGCTCAGCAAGAACAAAACCATCTCTGCGTGCCCAGCCCTGTGCTCAGCACCCGGCCCAGCAGTGTCTCAGTGCCAGGGGCTGTGCCCTCAGTCCCTGCCCGGGGTTTCCATGGCAACTGCCAGGCCAGGTGACCCAGGTGTCCCCCCAGTGCCGGTTGCCATGGAAACAGTGCCCAGCCCTGTCCCTTTCTGTCTGGCTGACCTGGCCTTTGGCCCTGGCAGTGCCGGTGGCTGCTGGTTCCTGGTGCCTGAGCGGCCAGCGCGGCACAGGGCAGGTGGCCATGGCACAGCCCCCAGCAAGGGATCCCCTCTGGCTCTGGGCACTGACACCAGCCCTGAGCAAGGGCCAGGGCAGCTTCCCATGGCCACCAACCATCACAACAGCGCCGGGCACTGGTTGCCATGGCACCAAACCAAGGAAGGGGTCCCCATGGCCATTGCCATGGCACCTGGTGGCACCAATGAGTGTCACTGCAATTGTACCTGGAACAGCCCTGGCACCGCTTTGTCCCAGGGTTGCCATGGCAGCCGAGGACAGCAACAGCTTTGCAGGCAAATGGCCATGGAACCTGGCTTCAGAAATGGCTCCTTGGGCTGGTTTCCAAGGAAGCCTGAACTGATGGGGGTTGCCATGGCACCCAAACCCAGCAGTGGGGTCATTGCAGTGTCCATGGCAACAGTCCCTTGCAATGGCACCACTGCATGTTGGGATGATGATCCACCCTCAGAGCTGGCCCAGGGCAGGTCTGGAGTGTTCCTGGTGGCAGCTTGGGCTTGGCACACACTTAAGGAGGATGTCTGTTTGCAGTGGGGAAACTCAGGAGTTTTATATTGCTTCAAAAATCAAAGAAGGAAAATCCCTCTTTGGCTGTGTGCAGCCACTTCTCCAAGCAAAGCAGGTTCCAGGTGAGTGAGGAGAGACACGATGGGCTTTGGGAATGTGGAGCAAGGTTGTCTACACTGGCTCAGAGCTCAAGGCACCGCTTCTCTGAGCAGGCCAGGGCTCCTTAGGAGAGTCCCTGGATCAATATCAGTCACTGAATGCTGCAATCACCTCTTGTGTAATAGGACCAGCAATAAAAGACACCCTTTAAAATAGGACTACATATTTCCTGGAAGCTCTTTGAACTATTTCTCCATAACTGTCAAAGGAAAACCTCCTAATGAACTACACTGGTGCAGAGGGAAATCAAGGCAGAGCCAGGGTTTGTCAGGACTTGCTTGATCCTCATGAGCCTCACTGTGCATGTGGAGCTGAGCCCTTGAACATCAGGGCCTGGGAGGAGATTGCACAAACCTTGCCAGGAGTCAAAGGCAGAGGAAACACCCCAAGTGTCTCCAGGCATTCATGGCTCCCTTGAGGTCCCTCTCCAAAACAGGCTCCTCATGGACTCCTTGGAGGAGAGAATTGGTGGCCAGTATGGCACAAATACCTCTCAGACAGTGTGGAAAGGAAAATCCAAAGCACCTTCAACACCTTGAGTCTCAAAGCATTAATGAGCCCCATTGTGTGTCAGTACAAAGCTCTCCAGGGACTAATTAACGCAGATAATTGGGGCCATGATTGCACAAACCTCTCCCAGAGTCTGTATCCAAAGGGAAACACCAAGTACCTTAAAAGAACTGAAGTACCTTGAAGCATTAATGAGCCCCACTGAGTGGTGTTACTGAGAAGGCCTCTGCAGGGACTAATTACAACAGATAATTGGAGGCCATGACTGCACAAAGCTCTCAGAGACTCCAAGGCAAAAGCAAAACCCAAAGTCCTTTGAAAAACCTGCAGGCCCTGGGAGCATTCAGGAGCCCCCAGGGCCATTGCTGAGCAAGGCTCCCCAGGGACTCCTTCCAGCAGATCCTTGAGGCCACTGGGATGTGGGCTAAGGGGGGATGCTGATGGCAGGACAAGGGGCTGACAGTGCCCAGCCTAGCTGGGGCTGTGCCAGGAGGCCTCAGTGCCTCAGGACAAGGTGTCTCCTCCCAGCCGTTGGTGGCACAGACCCTGCTGCTGTTCTCCAGGGCACCAAGAACTGGCTTCTCATTGTCCCCAGCTGCCATCAGGGCCTGCAGCTCTCTGCTCTTTCTGGGGCCTGGGGAAACTTTCTCTGTCGTGTCCCTAACAGGGATCTCTTCAAAGTACAAGAAACTGCAGTGTTTAAATAGAACTGAGTTCTTGAGGGTTTTGTGACATCACAGAGCTGGCTGTGACAGCACAGAGCAGGGTGTAAGGCCATAGAGCAGTGTCTGCCATCATAGAGGGTGGCTCTGAGGCATCAGAGAGTGGGTTGTGACACCACTTGGTGGCTGTGTAACATCATAGAGGAAGCTGTGACATCACAGAACAGATTGTGACATCACAGGGTGACTTTGTGACATCAGTCTTCTGCGATGTCACAGCCCTGCTGTATGAAATCACAGGGTGACATAGAGTTGGCTCTGTGACATCACAGGGTCAGTGTGATATCACAGGGTCAGTGTGACATCACAGAGTCTGTGTGACATCATGGGGGCAGTGTGACATCAGAGGGGCTGTGTGACATCACATGGGCAGAATGACATCACAAATGGCTGTGTGACATCACAGGGGCTGTGTGAGGTCCCTGGGGAGGTCACTCTGCCCCAGCCCCCCTCACAGTTACCCCCAGAGCAGTCCAACGCTGCTCGTGCACAGCGGGGTCCCCTGTCCCCCCGGGTCCCCCTGCCCCCGGCCCCACAGCCTCCCCCAGAGGATGTTCCACGAGATTGACCCCAGAGCCTGACACGGGGACGGGGGGACGGGGCCCTGGGGGTGGCACAGGGGGACAGGGACCCCCTGGCAGTGTCCCTGTGTCCCCCAGGGCCCAAGCCTGGGCCAGGCCTCCTTCACCCTGTTACAAACGAGGGCTTGAGAGCGCTGAAAAAATCCCCAGCAAGGGATCAGCAAAAACCACATTTAATATTAAGGGACAGCAGCACAAAGTTCCTTGGCAAGAGTCACTCTGCTCCTGACTGGGCACTTCAGGCACTCCAAGGACACAAAGCATCAAAAAAACCAAACAGAATCCAGGCAATAAAACCAGAAATTAACCTAGAACTGTCCCTGTGTGTGTGTGTGTGTGTGTGTATGTGTGTGTGTGTGTGACACAAGGACAACAAGGGCAAGGATAAAAAGAACATGGCCTGAAAGCTTAACAGAGCTCAAACTTAACAGGACTTTACTTATACATTAACCTTAACTGATACTTTCAACCTCACAATTTAGCAAAAGAGCAGAGTATAACAGCATGTAACCTAACTTAAACCTATGACTTCACAATTTTACAGAGGAATAACACTTAACAATATTGAACTTAACATATAACTTATATTAAAGGTAACAGCTTAGCAAAAGAAAACCTCTCAGCAGCATTTAACTTCACTTAGGCCTTGTGATTTAACCTTCCCTACAGGCCTGACTGACTCAGCTATCCAAGGCACTCAAACCCTCAGAGAGCAGCATTTCTGCCACATTTCCCCAGCACAGGCACTCCTGTGTGCACACAGACACAAAGAACCAGTGCAAGGCACCTGTGAGCAATTCCCCTGAGGGCAGGGAATGCTCACTGTGGATCCTTTGTCATCTCCCCAGCGGGTGAAGGGTTGAGCCTGGAGGAGTGGGGGGATCGGCCCAGGCTCCATCATTGTTCAGGATCCCCGAGTGCAGCAAATGGGAGAGTTCCCAGCTGGGAGAGGCCCCACTCAGAGGGAGTCGCTGGCCCAGGAGAGCTCCAAGGGCTCCTTTTGGAGCGCTGTTTGCAGGGCCCCAAGAGAGGGGCTTCAGTCCCAACAATGGTTCATCCTGGCCGCACTTGGCATCAGCAGCTTTCTTTGGCAGTGTGAGAACAGGGATGTTGTGCCACTGAGGGAACAGAAACAGTTCCCAGGACTGTTGCTAAAGGAACCAGGAGCTGGTTGGGCAGCAGCAGTGGCTGGAGCAGACAGTGTTTGTGATGAGCTGCAGAGGAGCTGAGCCCAGGGGCTGCTGGCCAAGGCCGAGCCCCAGGGAGCATTTCTCAGCTGGCAGGGCGGCCTGAGAAGGGGAGGGGGGAATGCAGCAGCACAGGGCCATGGAACCAAGGGACCATTGTGACACTGTGGGGCCCTGTGAGACCAAGGGACCATTGTGACACTGTGGGGCCTCATGGAATCATGGAGAGCACTGTGACATTGCTGGGCCTCATGGAACCAAGGGGACTGTACTGACACTGTGTGGCTCCATGGAATGTAGGGATCATTGTGACACTGTGAGGCCCCATCGAACCAAGGGTCCATTATGACACCACGGGGCCTCATGAAACCATGGAGACCATTATGACACTGTGGTGTCATGGAACCAAGCGACCATTGTGACACTGTGGGACTCCATGGAACCAAAGGTTCATTGTGACATTGTAAGGCCTCGTGGAACCATGGAAAGACAATTGAGACACTTTACAGCCTCATGGAACCAAAGGGCTATTGTGACACTGAGGGGCCCATGGAATCACAGAGACCACTGTGGCACTCAGGGGACTCATGGAGACCATTGTGACTATTGTGACACTATGAGGCCCCATGGAATAAGGAAAGCATTGTGAGACTGTAAAGCCTCATGGAACCAGTGAGACCATTGTGATCCTGGGAGGACCACTGTGATATTGTGGGGCCTCATGAAACCAAGAGGCCTTTTTGACACTCCAGGGCTGCATGGAACCAAAGCTCCAGCGTGACACAGAGTGGCCTCCTGTAATCAATGGTCCATTGTGACAATGTGGAGTCAAAGGAGAGCATTGTGACACAGCAAACCCCCAGGGTCCAAAGGTCCATTGAGACATTGCAGTGTTCATGGAACAGAGGAGTCACGTGACATTTTGGGGCCTGGGGAACCACGGAGACCATTGTGACACTGCAAGGGCTCATGGAATCCTTGGGACCATTGTGACACTGCAGGGCCCTATGACACCTGGGGGCCACTGTGACATTATGGGACTCCATTGAACCTGGGGGCCAGCGACACTGCAGGTCTTCTTGTAATCAAGTGGCCATTGTGACACTGCTGGAACCCATGGAATCAAATCACCATGATGACACTGCGGGGCTCCATGGATCCAAAGCACCATTGTGACACTATGGAGCCCCATAAAACCAGGGGAAAACAGAACAGGTCTGGCTGGTTTGGCTTCCCATAGACTGCCTGACTGGTCCAATTGACCTTTGCATGTTGAGGGTCACTTCTCATCTGCTGCTGAAACACTGGGGCTCTGTGCTTTCCTTCCGAATGGAAAAGAACTGTCCTTCTGCTCCAGACACCCATGGCCACAATTGGGATTTCACCTCCAAAGTTCCTTATATCCAGGGATTGTTCCCATAGGAATATTGCCAGGACAAGTCTGGCTGGCAGTAGTTTCACAAGGGTCACCTCTCATCTGTCCCCAAAACACTGGGGGAGGCTCCATGCCCTCCTTCCCATGGGAAAGAACGGTCCTGCTTCTCCAGGTGCCCATGGCTGAGATTGGGTTTCCACCTCCAAAATTCCCTAAATCCAAAATCTGCTATTACTGACATGTGATTTAACCTTCCCTACAGGCCTGACTGACTCAGCTATCCAAGGCTGGCCTTGGCCTACTGAGGCTCTCACCTGCCTTCCAAACCTTGAGGCTCTGTGCTTTCCTTCCTATGGAAAAGAACTGTCCTTCTCAGCCAGGTGCCCCTGGCCAGAATTGGGATTTCACCTCCAGCATTGCCTGTTGTGACAGACCAGAGGAGATTGTTGGCTCTAAACATTTTGTGTGTGGGGGAGGAAGAGGCAGGTCCAGCCTTGCCCTGCCCTGTGACCCCAGTCCCCCCAGGGGCTTCCAGTGGGTTTACGGTTTCTACCTGAACCGCAGCACACTGAACCCCCAGCACCACCATTCCACCCTGGGCACTGGGGCCCTCTTGGCTCTACTCAGTGCTGCTGCTGTACTCGGGGCACCCTAAACCCCGCTAGGGACCCGTGTGCCCCCACTGCAGGGATTGTGCGTGACTCACACCACCCCGATCCTCCACGCACACGGAGCTCTGTTCGGGGTTTGCGTGCCAACTCACCAATTCATCTGCCACCTTTACTCGAGTTTGGTGCACAGGAAAAACACCAGCCAGATATATGCAAGAGGTCAGGAATTACACAAAATTTTACAGGCAAAGTACAAGAAACCAAGAAACTTTGGAAGAAGATTTCATGCAACATCCAATTACAAAGAAAATACTTATCATAGCAGTAACTTCATTAACTAGTTCATTTGACGTAGAAATCATTGAACACGTAAGCTGTTGAGGTACCCAAAAATGTTCCATATAAAGAGCATTAGAAGGAGAAGAAAGAGAGAGAGACAGAAAAACAGAAGCTCTATAGAAAGACACACATATGACTAACAGCTCCTAGGATTCCAGTGTGTGTGAGACACAAACCCCAGGAGAGGGCAGAGTCCATACCAGGGGCTGACCTTGCGCTCCGTGTTTTTAAGCCTCCGGGCCTTTGTGGGCCTCCCCCCAGGTGGGATTTCTGATCGCTCAGGCAATCAGGGCTGGGTTAGCACTGTCCCCACTGTGTGACTGATTGACAGCTCATCCCACAGTGTCTCAGGACACTGATCTCATCCATCCTCTGATAGTGACTATGGTGACACTGGGGAACTTCATGGAACCATGGGTCAGTTGTGACCAGGTGGGTACAAGGACACCACAGTGACATCAGGGAACCTCGTGGGAACAAGTGGCCATTTTGATGCTGTGGATCCCCATGGAACCAAAGGAACATGGAACAGGCTGATGCCTTCAGTTTTAGCTGTCATATTTCCAGATTCTCTACTGCATTAGTCTGTAACTCTGGACTTCATACACAGTGTTAGCAAGTTCTCTTCACATCGCAGTCAGACAAAACAATCCTTTTCCAGCCCCAGAACCGGACACTGTTGCAGCTTCAGGCACATAAAGTGCAAACAACAGCGAATTGAGGAGAGCAAACCGGGAGCATGGGACTGCATAACCTGAGGCTGTAATTGGACAACTAACCCCAATATTTAAACGGACCAAACCTTATGAAAGGGTGAAAACTCCTGACCAGCCATCCATTTTGAGTGTAGCCTCGGCTGGGCTCTTGACCTGCTCAAGGTGAATCCTTTGAAGGCCTTTTAATAAATCCCAGCAAGAGGCAGAAGCCATGAGAAAGCTGACAACTCTTTGTGAGAACAGAGTTGTGGAGCAGTGAAAAACAACTTGTTTTTACTGAGACAGAGCTCTAGGACTGTGGAAAACAACCTACTTTCCCTGAAAAAGAGCTGTAAGACTGTGATAAACACCAGCCACCTGTATAAACTGCATTTTCCCTCTTAGATAGAAAAATGACGACTATCTCACAAACAAATTTTGCTGCACATACACACCAGGGGTTTGAGTAACCAATCAATACAGGATAACAACTTGTTGCTGACCAACTGGGGATAGACAGGGGATGTTTTAAAAAACCCGACAAAAAGGCCTATAAAAAGACCGTATAAAAATAGCACAGGATTGGTCCTTTCTTTTTGCACCATAAAACATGTCCTGCATCCCTCTTTATCGGGTGCTGTTGCAGTGCCCTTTTATTTCATAGCTTTTTGGAGGGTCTGTTCCAGTTCACCCCCTGTATGTTGTCTTTCCCCAAGCTGGATTATTCCCAGATTATATCCCTCCCCTTTTACCCTTCAATCATTATAATCCCCACCCTGTATTCCAGTGCCTTCCCTACCCATCCCTGTAAAGTCTGCCCCTGTTCTGGACCCTTCCCTGTCAGTCTCCTGTAAACCCCTCCCCTGCAGGTTCCGCCCCTCCGGAATTTCCCTCATGGATGATGCCCCATTGGCCCATGTGACCTTCCCTCTCCACCCCCTTATCCCATTGGTCCCTGAGATGTATTCCCCTCCTTTTGCTCCTCCCTCCCTGGTTCCCTATTGGCTCAGCGGTCGTGCCCACCTGCAGTTCTAGTGCTGTATAAAATCCTGAGCACACTGGTGCTCGGAGCTCTTTGGTGCCTGTTCCCTTTGAAGAATAAATCTTTCTCAGAATCTCACACCGAAGGCCTCCCTCTCCTCTTTAGTCTGCTCCCTGATGCTGACACCATTCCAGCTGTGGAGCAGGTGGCTCCAAGGTTCAGCTATCCCTGTTTCAGGGGAAGCTGTTCCCCACTCATGGCACCGCATCGCCCCTGAGCCAGCTGTGGACTCCAGCGCGGTGTCAGCCCGGGGCTCCTGCTGGGCTGAGTCTGCCCTCAGGCAGGGCTCAACTCCCCCACAGCATCTCGGTGTCACCTGTGAGCCCCGTGGAGAAGACACCTCTGTGCCCTCTGCTCAGAATTTCACTGCCAGGACAGCAGGAATGCAACCCAAACCTGCCTTCAACCTGCTGGGGTGGGAAACTCCTGCACCAGCGGCTTTCTCGCCATTCTGCTGCTCATGGCCAAGACAATTTCCCTGCCCTTCTGCCAGGGCAATGCCCTGTGCCAGCTCTGCTGTGAGGCTTCCCTGGGGCAGTGCCAGCACCAGTGGTTCCTTCAGTATTGGAACTGGAGTCAGCCAACATGACTGAGCCCTGGTGAGCTCTCAGGATGGCCGGGGACAACTGATCCACCTGGCCCACCCCAAAATTCACCCAAGTCCTGCTGGAGCCGATGGACCCAGCGGCCAAGAACAACCCCAGAGCCAGGTAGAACCACTCACCCTTTCCCAGGACACCGTGGTGGATCTACCCCACTGTGGCCAGGCATTACAGGCGACCGTGTAGGCCCCTCACCCAGGAAACCCCACAGCCCCACAAGGCCCTGTAGACAGGTAGACCCAGCAGTCCCGTCCTGCTAGGGTACCAAATTTCCAGACCAATAAATAATTTCAACATACTTTTGACATATGAAGATTTTTTCTGGCATTTAAATTCTTTTGAGTAAATCAAGAATTTTGGGGGTGTTATATTGTATTTGCAGGGATGCCCAACGAAGGCAGCAATGTTGCATTTGACTCCATGTTCTCAGAAGGCTAATTTATTACTTTACGATATTATATTTTATTAAAGAACACTATACTATATTATACTATACTAAAGCATGCAGAAAGGATACTTAGTGAATGTTCAAAAGATAATAATGAAAACTCCTGACTCTTTCCAGAGTCTCGACACAGCTTGGCCATAATTGGCCAATGAGTCAAAATAACTCACACCAGAATCCAATCAAACAAATCACCCGTGGGTAAACAATCTCCAAACACATTCTGCACATGAGCACAACACAGGAGAAGCAAATGAGATAAGATTTGTTTTCCTTTTTCTCTGAGGTGTCTCAGCTTCCCAGGAGAAAAATCCTGGGCAAAGGGATTTTTTCAGAGAATGTGAATGCCACAGTGTTAGAGATGAGTAATGAGATGTTTGGCTCTCCCAACTAAAGGGTGAACATGATAAGTATGTTAAGAAAAGTTGCACAGATGTATAGTTCTGTTGCTGCAATGTGTCCCCCCTGCCCAGCATTGTTATCCCGGGCTGATCTTGGTAGTCCAGCATTTGGGGAGGGGCAAATTGTTCCCAAGGGGCAAGGCTTAGCACCAGCTGTCCTCCAATCCAGTTCCAAGAAAGCAGTCTACACCAATGGACAGCGACCGAGAGTCAACAGACAGCCTTTGGGAGGAGCTAGGGCTGCCTGTTGAAACAGCAAGGATATAAAAGGGAGAGCAGCCATTGTGTGGATGAGCCAGCCACGTGGTTACCAGCCACAAAGTGGGGGAGGCTCCCAGCACCATAATTTTTTCCTTATTTAGTGCTTTTGTTGTAAGTTTTATTAAGTTTTCAATAGACCTTTCAAAATATTGAGAAGTAAACGGTGATTTCTCACAGGGAGAAAAAGTTGTAAAAGAAAGTTTCTTTGAAATTATTCCTTTTTCTTTTAAACCCAGGCCATTCCTACCACACTGACAGTGCACCACCACCTTTCTCACCACTTGGACACCCACCCCTCCAATCAACCCACTCCTCCTGGATTCTGCACAACTCCCAACACACCGTTTGTCTGGGGGAAGGCACAGACTGTGTAAAGGCAGCAAAACCCAGACCTGGCCTGACTTCCCTGGACCACTGGAAAGGAGGAAATCCAGATCCTTGGACACACATGAACACAGAGTAAAGCTTTGCTCAAAGGGTTTATTGATTCGTATGACTGATTCTTCAGGGAAAATGGCCCAGGGCTCAAAGGGTTCAAGGGTTTCTTCCAGTGATGATCATCTCCTCATGCCACTGGAGAGGAAAAAGGACACTGGTCCTTCCAACCCTAAAAGACCAACCCCAGAAGGTGACCTCTGGAGCCCACTGGGCCGTGGCTGGGCTTTGTCCCCAGCCCTGTCCCTGCAGGCACGGCTCACCTAGGCATCCAGAGAGGCAGCCAGGTGCTTCTGCCGCAGGAGAGCCCGCAGCTCTTCAGCCACAGGGGGCTGGGGAAAAGGCAGCGTTAGAGACACACTGGGGGCACTGGGCTGCACTGGGAGGCAGGGGAGAGCAGGGGGGCCTTGGGGAGGGGCTGTGGCAGCAATGGGGTGCAGGAGCTGCTGTGCTGCTGCCCAGAAGCACTGGGCTCCTGGCCATGAGCCACAGCTGGGGCAGGGGCTGCGTCCTGGTTCATCCAGGGGATCCTGGGGTGACAGGGATGGGAATGCAGCAGAGCCCTGGGCAAAGGATTCCCTGGGGAGGAGCCCTGGGGCAGGGCATTGTCTGGGCTGTCAGGAGGGGTGCACTGGGCTGTGCTGGGACAGACTGGGATGGCCTGGGCTGTGGTGGCCATGCAAGGGGAGGGTCTGGCACCGGCAGAACTTGTCGTACCTACCAGAGGCATCTCCAGGACTGCAACATTGTCTAAATCCAACTGCAGAGAGACCAGGAGACCTCACTGGTCACTGGGATGTCCCCAGTGCCAGCAAGGGATGGGGGGACACCACTGCCCCCCAATTCCCTGAGGGGATGCCCTGCAATGCCAGCAGCCCACTCACTTCCCGCAGATCATCTTGGGTTCCTTCCAGGAGTGCCTGGAAAGGAGAACAAAGGCAGGGTCTGGACTGGACCTTGTGGGGCTGTAGGGGAACACAGGGGTGCAGGGAGCAGGGTGCAGGCAGAGGGATGGGAATTCAAGGCCTCCAAGGAGATCTGTTTGAGGTGGGGGGAGACCCAAAGACACTGATCTGGGGTCAATGGAGAGTCCAGGGGACAGGGCTGGGGGTATGGAAGGAGCAGGGTGTGAGGTACGGGGGAGGAGAAAGGAATTGAGGTGTAGGGACATGGGTGGGCAAGGGATGGGCTTCGTGGGGACAGAAGAGCAAGGACGAGGACGGGTGGAGACAAAACCAACAGTACTGGGAGATGCTCTGGGAGTGGGGGGTGAGTCAGGGAATTGTACAGGGAGACCCCTCTGCATGGCCAGGAAAAAAGGCAAAGGATTGAGAGGGGACATGGAAAGAAAGGCCTCAGGAATGGTCAGTGGGAGGGCACCTGGGGACCCTGAATGGGACACAGGGGAGGGACCAAAAGGGTGGGATGGGAGGCCAGAAAGGGCAGAATGTGGGGACAGTGTTTGGCTGGTGCCTCACCTTGGCCTGTGCGGGGGGGGCACAGCAGGATGGAGAAGAGCAGGGCCACGCTAAGCACAGCCACCTTCATCTTCCTCTGGCTCTGGCAGCACTGCCTGAGACTGCAGCAGGTGAGGAGCACCTTTATCCCTGCCGGGACTCCTCCCCGCACCCTCCCTGCCAGCCCCCAGGCCAGAGCCTGGCTTGGCACAGCCCCAGCCCTGGCCACAAGCCCAGCCCTGGCACAGAGCCCATCCCACCCCATCTGAGGCACGGATCCAGGCCCCTTGCCCGGCATCCCTCCAGCTTCCTGCACGGGGCAGCTGCCCCTGGAAGGGCCCAGGCACCTGGGGGGCCAAGGGGGGCAGCCAGGGAGACAAAAGCACCTGGGGACCCTGTGGGGACAATCCAACACAATCCATCCTCCAACAGCCCCAGTGCCAGATCCCCCATCTCCTGCTGCCCCTCCCCTCCCAGAGCTTTCCCGGTGGGACACCCCAGAGCTGAGCCCGACCCCAAACCCAACATGTGGGAGAACAAGGGGAACAAGGGACATGTGATCAGGTGGCTGATGGGCATCTCAGGCACTGCAGACCCTGGGGAGCACTGGGCAATGCTGATCACCTGAAGACAAGGCTGAGGGCTGGGGAATGGCTCGGCAGTGACAATTCCCACATCCACACAACCCGATATCCCTTTCCCTGCAGATGCCAAACCTGACCAAGCTCCATGCCCAGAGCATATGCCCTGTCCTGCCCCTCATCCTGTCACACCTGCAGCCTCGGAGCCCTCCCAGAGCACCTGGGTCATGGCCCTGGCTCTGGGCCCAGGCCAGCACTGGCCCTGAGCAGGATGTGCCCATCCCAGGGACATGGGGAAGTGGGCACCTGTCCCCAGGCAGCCACTCGGAGCTAACTGGGGTAACAGAGGTGCCCTGTGAGGAGGAGGGGTGTTGGTGCCCTGCCAGCATCTCTGACATCTCTGGGCCTATTTACCCAGGCCCTGAGGCACCAGGAGGACATTTAGACATCCTGGGCCTCCAGGAAGGAAAATCCACAGTGAGGTGGTTCCTGAAAGCTGTCCAAGGCTGTGATTCCTGTTTGACATTCCAGGGCATTAGTGAAGGGTTCTGCACATCTCTTTCCCCAGGCACAAAGTGGATCCATCAGAGAAGTGTTATGACCCAGCTTGGAAAGCATTTCAGGCCACTGCCTTGACTGTTTGCTCTGGAACTCACCCAAGGAGGCACAGGGCCCAAGGGAGAAGATTTTTCTCAGGGGTTTGGTGCTTTGTGCCGTTGGAGGAGAGACCAGAATGTCCTCATGGGAGATTCTTGACCAGATGGACAAAAGCTGTGACATCATTGGTGGGCTGAGGTCACCTTGGAGAGAAATTTAAGGAAGTGTCTGCAGGGTCCTAAATGGTGAATGAATGGATGAAGGAGATTCTCACTGTCCTGACCCACTATCCAGCAAAACCACAGCCCAGGGAAGAGGCCTGGTGGAATCAGGGGGGAAGCAGACCTTGTTGAGCCTGGTGCACACCGGGCAGTGTGGGGTGATCCCCTGCTGGTGTCCCAGCTGTCAGTGCAATACCACTGCTCTGATGGACTGGGTCCTTAAGAAACAAAAGAAGTGATCAAGCTCAGGGGAGGAGGGGATCTGATCACACTTCTCTTCTCTGGGAGTTTCTTTCCGAGGGGGGACATTCCATGAGAATGGGGATGCGGTAAAGGACAGGGCTGAGAGCAGCTGCTCTCTCCATCTCTGGGCTTCAGAGGAGGATGCTGGGAGCTGCTGCTTGGGAAAAGGAATTGGTTGAGCAGGTGGCCAGAGCAGCTTCCCCATGCAGGTGCTGTCAGGTGCCTGCAGCACCAAAAGCGTCTCCACTTGGGGCTGCCTTGACAACTCCCCCAGCCCAGCAGACCCTGAGCCCGGATGGTGCAATCAAAGCTTCACCAGAGGGACGAGAGGACTCCTCACATAGCAGATCCAGCCGGGTTTATTAAGGGAAAATCCAAGGGTCCAGTGAAGTGAGAGTGAAGAGGGAAACAGGAGCAAGCAGGAACACAACCTCTGCTGAAGGGAACCAGAGGCGAACAGCCAGGAGCAGGGCTGGGGCCAGGGTATATAATTGGAGGAAGGCAGGAGGGGTCAGGGCACAAATTTTCCAATGGGGGAGGGAGTCAGGGGTGGAGTTAAGGTGGGGTGACACGGGACTCACCAATGGGGGAGCAGAGTGGGAGGGGTCTCTCAGGGAAAGCCAATGGAGGAACGGGGAGTACAGAACTTTCTGGAACTGGGGGACGAACAGCAGTCGATTGACAGCAGCACATTAACATTAACAGGCAAAGAATCATGGGAAATTGTGCCAGTCTCTCACCTTAACTGCAACAGTGGTGTCCTCCCATGGCATTCCAGGTTCCTCTTCTCCATGGCTGTCTTCCACATCTCTGCCTTTTTTATTTATTAAATAAACATTTCCCAGTGTTTTGTCAATTGTTTTCTTAAAACACATCAGTGCTGCTGGAAGGATAATAACTATGAGAAGGACCCACAACAAAATTTTAAGAATGGGGGCCACCCACACAGGAATGCCCCACTGCATGAGCGTTTTGTCCATCATATCCACAACTTTGTTTTCAGTAAGAAGAGTCTTTATTTGCTCTTGCATTTGTTTGATGTTGGCCTGGATCGATGTGCTTTTCTATGGCAGGTTAAAATAACAAAGTCCTTTGAAATCTTCACAACCATGGCCATGGGAGAGCAGCAGGAAGGTGATGGCCGCTCTGTTCTGAAGGGTGGCATGTCTGGTGGTTTCCTCGTTCGCTAGAAGGTCTGATAAGGCAGCGGATGTAGCATTGGTTGGCTTACTAAGCCAGCACCCAAGGTGAGAAAGCTCACCGAAGGCCTTCGCAGCTGCAACCCATGGTAGAAAGATGGAAACAATGACAGTGGCAGCAGCTGTTAAGGTATTTCGGGGTGTCCTGGGAGTGGCCATCTGGTCCTCAAGTGAATCAGTTATCAACTGTTCGAGCACTGATAAAAACATGAATGGTAAAGTCAGTTGTCACTGTAATTTTCTTTGTTTTGTCCCTATGGAAGGGAGGGCGAGGGATTGGCAATTGGGGCAGGTGGAGACAATTGCCATGGCTTGGTCTCTGGAAATCTTAAATTGACATACCAAAGCGTGAGCATTCTGATGGAAGATTGCATGGCTTAGACGAGCCTGTTGAAAGACGCGGTGCAGCAGAGGAAATGTGGGTGGCACTTGCTGCCATTGCTAACAAGTGTGCTCTCTGGTTGCCCTCAGTGATGTATCTTGGCAGCTCTGTGTGCGACCGGATGTGCAGGATGTGATAAGGTTGCTCTCTGTGGGAAATGAACCAAATTAATTCAGAGAGCAAGCTGTATAATTTTTTATTTTGGACTTTCTTGAGCAGGGCACGCTCTGCCTGCTCTGCTATCCCAGTGACAAATGCAGAATCTGTGATTAAATTGAAGGGTTGCTGGAATGTTCAAAATGCCCTCACTGCTGCAGCAAGTTCTGCAGTCTGGGAGGAACCTTCAACAACCTGGATATCAGACTCCTCCTTCTGAGTTTCAGGGTCCCTCAAGGTGAACACTGACTTGTGAGATTTGCCTGAGCCATCAGTAAACTCTGTGATAGCATTTTTGAGTGGAGTTTTACTTTTATATGATTTTGAGGACAAAATCAGTGAATCTTTAAAAAGTCTGTGTTTAGGATAATGAATTGAAATTTTTCTGGGATATCTGTCTAATGAAATTTGCGGATGTTCATTTGTTTGTAATAGAGAATCCAATTGTTCCAAAGTATAAAAGAGGGAAATGCATGCCAGATCGCAAGCCGCGAGGGTCCAGAGGCATTGTCGGCCTTTAATAATATGTTTGGCTACAAGTTCTGGTGGGGTGGTAACTGTTTGATGTGGTTGGTGCTGCAGAAAAAGCCACTTGATGATGATGAGTGGGTTTTTTGCAGTATCATCCCACTGAAAGAGCAATGCATGGGAGTTTGGGCACTTACCAAAAATACCGAGGCTGAGGGGAAGGGGCCGGTCTGTCTGATGTGCCTGGTGGTGTTTGATGGCGTTGGCGACTCTCTCCAAAGTCTCACAGGCTTCTGGTGTTAACGAGCGTGGGGAAGTCAGGTCGCTGTTTCCTTGTAGAAGGTTGAAGAGCGGTACCAGTTCTTCTGTGGTGAGGCCCAGGAGAGGTCAGATCCATGTGATGACGCCGCACAGCTGTTGCATGTCTCTTAATGTCTGGGAGTGCTCATTGATGGATAGAGTTTGAGGCACAATGGTCCTTCCTGTGAATAAAAAGCCGAGGTACTTCTGTGGGCTCAATAGCTGGATTTTTTCCTGAGCTATCTGAAACCCAGTGCTTTCAACAGCTGCGACACTCTTGGAAAGTGCTGTGTCTAAGTGAGACTTGGTGGAAGCACAGATTCGTACATCGTCCATACAATGTAGGTTTGAGACTTTGTCCGAAGTTTCTCTCATCTGCCTCATGATCGTCATTGGGGACCACTGAAGAAAAGACCCTTGTCTGAAGTTTCTGGCCCTGTTGGAGAAAGTTACATGCCAAGGGCCCCGAGACCTGAGCACAGCTCCTGGCATTGTTAAGCTATTGTTCACAGGTATGTTTGCTGTATGCTACACTGAACCCAATGAAAGGAAGAAGGGGGCACCTTGCCTTTTTGCAACAATAGCCTTGGAAGTTGTCCCACCTCTCAGCCTGGCTGGACGTCTGAGTTTTGGGTGGTCCCCACAGAAAACCCCTCACTTGTCTTACAACTGCCGTGACAGACAGACTGAGATGTAAGAAGCCTCTCCATCAAAGACCGAGACATGAAATCCCTACGTGAAAAGGCCCCCCCACACTCTTTCCAAGGACTGGGACTGAGGCCCCTAACCTGGGGGAGGTGTGTGGGGGAGGCAAGCTGACCAAAGCAAGATGGATGTTGCAGGTGTGAGCAGTGGACCAAGAAGACAATGGCTCTCGCCCACTGCTGAGAACATGGATTGTGTGTACCTTTCTCTAAATACCCTTTTTCCCCCCCAAAATACAATAGACTACCTTTGATTTGGTTTCAAGTTTTACCCCTTCCCCCGTCAAAAAAAAAGAGTATAATAGAGTTCGAATGAACTGCAACCCTGAGATCTTCCCGGACGTGACCTGGTGAACTCCATTGGCTGGACATCGAAGAACTTCACCGTTTCTGTTTGGTTGCTCTATACCTTCCTTTCCCTTCCTCCCTCTTTTTCCCTTTTCGCCAGTTCCTCCCCAACGCATTTTGTTGTGGTTATTCAATAATGGTACATTTGTTTTGATTATCACTGCAACCCCCCATACCGTGTCAGTGTTTTTTGCACTCTGAGATCAACCCACAAACCATCACGAAACCCATTCGTAAGGACAGATCACGACACTTGTATACATACTATAGAACCCTTCTGTCAAGCCTTAAAAATTCTCTACAAATTCATTTCCAACATTACTGGGTCTGGCACCGCCCAGATCTGGTGTTTGCTGCCACCACTAGTGCCCAGATCTGGAAATTCCCTTGTTCCAGCAGAGCCAAGTCCAGCAATTTTCTGGTAAAGAAGGACAAAATCTGGCAATTTCTGCTTCCGGCATTGGCAATGCCAAGGTCTGGTGTTTGCTGCCACTGCCCGTACCCCAATCTGGACATTTCTCAGTTCCAACACAGCCAAGTGCAGCAATTTTTTGGAAAAAGAGGACAAAATGCAGCAATTTCCTGGTGCCAAGACTGTCACCACTCAGACCTGGTGTTTGATGGCACCGCCCATGCCCAGATCTGGACATTTCCCTGTGCCACCACAGCCCAAGTGCAGTAATTTGCTGGCAAAGAAAGCCTAAACCTGGCAGCTTCCTGGTGCTGCCACCAGCAGCACTGTCTGTGTCTCTCTGGGAGCCCCTCAGGATCCCCGGCCAGTCTCGAGTCGGCAGACACCGGGGGCAACCCTGACACGGCCAACAGCGGGGAGATGCTCTCTGTGCCCCGAGGGTGCTGAGGGCACCTGGGCTGGGTGCCTTTGCAGCACAAGAGACACCAGAGACATCGGTTGGAGATAAATGGCCGACTCTTAGCAGGGGTTAATCCAAGGTTTTATTCTAGGAGTCCCAAAGGAGCCCCTACACCTAAGGGGGCTCCTGCTGAGAGCCCCGGGAGATGTGTCAAGGTTACATTTAAAGGGAGGTGGAAACCCAAAGTAGATAACATTTTATTGACCAATAAGTGACACTAAGGGATGGGTACTGAGGGATGGACATTTAGGACAGCATATGGGGCAAGGCTTGGGGGCTGACCCCTGGCCTCTGGCTGATCACTCGACATCCTGGACCAAAGCTTCTAGATGGAGGGGATGGGATGCTGAGTGATTGACAGAGAGCCAGGGTGGGGATTTGGGGATGATCTCAGCAAGGGGAAGGGATTACACAGGTAAAGGGAGAGGGGTACAGTCTGGAATAAACCATTTGGGAAAAATATGGGGATACAAAACAAAACTACTTCCAAGTATTACAAAGTATAAAATGCACTACAACATTTGTTATAAAGATACAGTTTTTATTTCTGTTGTTAATTATAAGCTTAGACATAATCGTGAAATAGCTGATATAATTATGCTTGTCTTTAATTGCCTGCTTGAATGGGATAACATCCAATGAACATGAGATGAAGACACCTGGTACAGATGTGCCAGCCATCAGCACTCACTGTCTGAAGGCAGTGTGGACATTGGCCAAAACTGAAGATGATGACAAAAAAGGACCAGAACCACAACCAAGGCATGTGCATGCTCTAAAAAGGTGGAACCGAGGAGGAGCCATGCTAAACAGTTCTTGGAATATGGAAACTAGTTTGGGAAAAAAGTTTACTATGCATGAGGGTCCATGAATATGCAACAGGCTGATGGAAGGAAAAGGTATTTAAGGGATATCCCGAAGATAACAGGGTGGTCTTGGTTCAGTGCCAAGATGTACCCGGCCGTAATAACCTTTGCTCCATGCTCCTTGTCTCCCCTTGTCCTTTATTAAACTCTTTGAATTTTCCCAGTAGAGTTACCGTGTTTCTCCCAGCCCCGAGCAGAGAGCTCTGCCTGGGGGCTCTGGGCAAAGGCAGCGGCGCTCGGCAGCGGCCCCAGCCCGCCCAGGCCCGGGCATTGCCCCGCGCCAGGACAAAAACCCACCGAAGGAGACCTTGGAAAGCCCGCCCGTGGCTCCTCCGCGCCCCAAAGCTGCCGGTGCTGCCCCCGGTGCTGCCGCAGCCGCGGCTCTGGAGCAGGGAGGCTCTGCGGGACCCCCGGGCCGGGCCCCCTCCCAGCTGTGCCCGCCCCGGGGCTGATGCTCGGCCTGGGCTCTCTCACTGCTCCAGCTCCCCCACGGCCCCACTGGGAGCAGGCCCCGAGCGCCCGGTGCCACAGGGCCCCGAGCCCCTGCCCGGCCCAGGGTCATTGTCCATGGCCGGGCCCTGCCCAGGGCTGCGGCCCCTGCCCGCCCCCGGCACAACCTGCGGCTCCAGCGCAGCTCCCTCCAGCCGGGCACTGCGGGCTCCAGCCAGGCACAACATTCTGGTCATGGCATCTCTGTTATCTCTGCTCACATGGGCACAACATCCCAGTCACGGCATCTCTGGTGTGTCTGCTCACATGGTGTGAAAAATAGATGTATTTTATGATTGGCTTTTTGCAGGTATTAAAATCAATATTATATGTGTTGTGTTAGAAAGCAATGCTGAATTAATTTTCTTAAGTACTGCGTTAAATATAGTTTTAGGTTATAAAAATTGTTAAAATAGAAACTATGCTATGTGAGATACTTTTTTTAAAGAAAGGACTTGCAGTGAGATAGCAGCCACAGGACACTGAAGTCTTTCAGAGAAGAAGAATTTATTGCCTTCTTATCAGAAGAAACAAACTTCTTCCCACCTCGAAGGCATGGTTAGGATTAGAGGGAAGAAGTTGACACTGACCAGACAGAATCCTGTGTTTGAATGGAATTTATGCATCATGTATGAATATGCAACGGGCTATTGTTTTTAAGGGTTAGTCCTTTGTTAACAGGTGTCCTTTTTCGGGCTCATGCTGCCCAAAAAAAGGTACCCGAACGCCCGTAACTCTTTGCTTTTATTATCTCATATTGTCCTAATTTAATTTGTCCAAATTTTTATTACTCTAGTTGTGTCACTGTTCTTTTTAACCATTTTATTACTATTAAACTTTTAAAAATTTTAAAAACAAGTGATTGGCGTTTTTCACAATTTGGTAGCAGAGGATGGTTTGCAGGCTAGGAGCAGGCTGGCTCTGTGGCAGAACTGCTGGGGGGGGCTCCCAGACTGTCGGGGTCCCGAGTCCAGGATGGCAGTGTGGGCCCGGGAAGTGGGCCGAGAGAGAGAAGAGAAAAGGAGAGAAGAGAGAGAGAGGGTAAAAGAGATCCAAGGCATGCCCCCAGGGTCCCCATGCCTGGGGCTGCTCTCCCCTGCTCCTGCTCTGCAGCGAAATGGCAGCAGCGGGGGAAGGGCCAAGAACAGCACTGATAGCAAGGCCGTGAAGAGAAAGAGAGGGGGAGGGGGACTAGCACTAAAAGATAAAATCAAAGCAGAGATTGATGACTCTCCAAACATCACAAAGCGGTTTGTTTTTCTTAAGTAAGAACGTTTTTTGGTTTCTTTTTTTTTTGTGGTTGTTTTGTTTGTTGTTAACGAGAAGGATTTTTTCCTGAAGAAGAGGCTTCTGTAGAGAAAGCTTTTAGCTAAACCCAGAAAGTTTAGAAGGAAAGCGAATAGTAAAAGTTAATGCAGTATTATCTTTCTTTTATTACTATGCTATTAAGAAGTCCTTTCCACGTACTACTGAAGCAACAATCAAAATCATGGAAAGAGAGTGAATTCATGCCAGCAGAATCAAAGGACTTGTGAAGAAACCTGAGGAACAGACTATCACATTTAGACTGTGAGATACCGAACTGACTTTCCAATGGGGACTGAGTGGCAAGAGTTTGAGAAAACTCAAATGATCCAAGAAATGTTCAAAGAATAACACTGAATTAAGAAATAAGATAACGCTTATATCACTAGTTTTGAGCACTACCTGAATAAAACATCTCCTTGGGGGAGGAAAACTTCAGATAGAAGGATCAAGAATGTTTTTGTATTCTGACCTTAGCCTGAAAATTGTACAGAGGAGAAGGAGAATTACCATTTCCATTAGTAAACTTTATTTGATTCATTCCAATACTAGACATGCTAGCTGGGTTATAAGTAAAAATTGTGAGAGTAATTAGTGTTGTAGTTCACAAAATTTATGCTCTTATTGCAAAAAGTGTTAAAGAACTGACTTGGTTTTGTGGATGGGAATTATTAGTGCCTGTTGAATGAGAGATACCTGAAGAACAGTAAGAGACCATGTTATGAACAAAAATTCAGTTGATTTTTTTCTGTGAGAAAAAAAGTTACCACTACTGCTGGGCTGCTGCCTGTGTTATGGTAATTACGGGTCGTTGTCGATAATGGTTGTTTTTGTATTAGTAAAAGCCCTGGCTGGGGCGAGGTAATGGCCCTTCTCCGAGACAGTAACGGGTGGGGACCTTCCCAAACAGTGAGGAGAAGAGACCTGGGGGGGTGGTTTATGCAAAGTGACTCCAGGACCAGCATGCTGTGGGGGACTACGGCTCCAAACACATAGAGAAAAACCCAAAAACAACGAGCCAAATAAGAGTTGAGAGACTGGAGTGATGTCTGGACGTGAGGAGCCGAGTGCTAAGCCTGCAGAGATGCTGAACACCTTCGGAGCCCCTCTCGACCTGACCATGGGAGTCGTCCCAAAACCGGGAGCAGGCAGGAAGGAACAGAGAAAACTGACATCGGACGGGATCACCACGCCCTAAAGGCTCCCACGAGGACGTGATTCCCCAGCTCTGCCCCTAGTGGATAGAGCTGTGCTTATCCTCCTCGTCTGAGTTGCCCTGGGAGAGAGGACGGGAGACTGCAGCCCCGCCGAGCTGCCCAATCCTGAGCTGATCACTTTTAACAAAGGCATTAAAGAGGATAAGAAGTCTCCTGGCCCTGTTTATTTCAGCTGGGAGCTTGTCCGGGATAGCCACGCTGCAAGAGGACTCAAGATTGGCCATCTTGGACCTCAAGGACAGCTGGCTACCAGGACCAGAGGGATCAGCTCAGGAGCAGCGACGCAGAGGAGCACCGGAGCACTGGACTGGTGAGAAATCTGGTGGCGGGAGTGGGAGATGAGAACGGGTGTGCGTGAATGAGACGAAGGCCGGCAGCCGGACCTTCGACCTGAGAGTGGGCCCCTTAGTACTGCGTTTTCGGTCTTTCGCGAGAAAGCCGGCCAGGAACATGGGCCAGTGCTTGGGTGCTTGGAATTAGTGTGAGTGAGTCGTCTCCTAAGGGGGAAAAAAGGCCCCCCCAACCCCCCCGGGCGTGCAGAGAGAATATTTGTATGAATGGCACGCAGCCAAAGTAAGTCCTGACAGAGGGAAGTCAGGCAGATTTGTCAGTCCCGAGAAGGATTCGGGTAAGCTCACAAGCCCTGCAGGCAAAGTAAGTCCTGACAAAGGAGTCAGGCACAAACCCCAGCAAAGGAGGCTGCGGTTTGCTTTTAAGTCCTGATACGGTGAAGCCTAAAAATTGGTGGGTTAGGCAAACTAAAATCAGGCAGTTGTTTTTCCTGACTTAGGGAGTCAGGCACGACCCGGTTTCTTAGGCCGAGGCTTCGTGTGTTCAAGTCCCGATAGATGTAAGACCTGACGTTGGGAAAGTTGGGCAATCAAGAGATTGGACAGTTGTTTCAGTATAAAGTCCTGAGCATCAGGCAGAAATTTGAAGTTCAGTGGAGGAGGCTGAAGCTCCTCAAACAAGGTTTTTTTTTAAATTACTGGTCAGTAAAGGCACCTTTAGGATTTTTTTTACTCTTGAGACCTGAAAAATGGGAGGGTGTAATAGTAAAAAGACTGGCAAGAAACTGAGGTATATACATCCCAGTAGTCCCTTAGGAGACCTGTTAGTACAATGGGATTCTATAGAGGCCACGGAAAGATTAGATAAAGTGAAAATGACCCATTATTATATGGAAGTGTGGCCAGAATTAGAGGTGCAAGGAGGATGGCCTTGGTGTGGGACAAAGGATAAGTGGATGTGCCAACAACTAAATAATTATCTGACAGCTCGAGGTGATACTGATCCTGAGCAATTACTGTATGTATCTTGCTGGGTAAAGAGCACTGTTGAGGATGAAGGGGTGCGAAGTTGTTAGGTACAGAGAAAGAAAGAGGGGAATGAAGGAGGGGAGGATAGGACTAGTAAAAGATGGGACCCCCTGGATTATTTGCCTCCTTCTGCCCCTCCACTTTATAATCCTCTTCTTCAAGTACCTCAAACGGCAGGTCCAGTTCTTCCCCCAGCTGCCATCTCATTACCACCTGCTCAAATTCCTCCTCCTACCTCTTCAGCTTCTCCTATGATAAACCCAGTATCTCCTCTGGTAACCACTCCCTCACCACCCCTTTCAGCTCCTCCAGTTCCTTCTGCATCACCACAAGTGCCTACTCCACTTGCTGCATTCTTCACCCCTTCTCCAGCTCGACTTAATATCCACTGAGGCTCTTCTCCCCCTCCAATTGCTGTCCCTTTACCTCCTCCTAGTTGGGGCACAAATCCCTCCTCGCTCGATAAACAGATTTTAAAAAGAACATCAGTGTTTACTTCCATTTATCCTCTTTTTCACATGAGCACTGAAAACAGATTTCTACGTAATAATTTTTAAAATGCATTTCCTTGTAATCACTAAAATGCACCAAACTGCAAATTTAGGACACCAAATTCAACCTCTAATTCACTTTCCATTTGATAAAACATACACTGATAATAAGCACCCCAGGCGTGCGGAGAGAATATTTGTATGTATGGCACGCAGCCAAAGTAAGTCCTGACAGAGGGAAGTCAGGCAGATTTGTAAGTCCCGAGAAGGATTCGGGTAGCTCACAAGCCCTGCAGGCAACGTAAGTCCTGACAAAGGAGTCAGGCACAAACCCCAGCGAAGGAGGCTGTGGTTTGCTTTTAAGTCCTGATATGGTGAAGCCTAAAAATTGGTGGGTTAGGCAAACTAAAATCAGGCAGTTGTTTTTCCTGACTTAGGGAGTCAGGCACGACCCGGATTCTTAGGCCGAGGCTTCGTGTGTTCAAGTCCCGATAGATGTAAGACCTGACGTTGGGAAAGTTTGGCAATCAAGAGATTGGACAGTTGTTTCAGTATAAAGTCCTGAGCATCAGGCAGAAATTTTGTTTGATACAGGAGCAGATAAGTCCTGTCTCAACGAAGTACTAAAAAGTATAGTATAGTGAAAAAACATCTGAAGTTAGACAAACAGCTAGGTAGAAAGGATATCCAATAGCACCAAAAACTGGCCAGTAATACTTAACTTGTAATAAGTGATGTGAAAGTAAAAGGTACCTTTTTGTCGTCTTGTTGTGTGTGTGAGAGTGAGTCACAAGCAAAGTCAGCCTCAACTTCCCAGGCAGGTGGGAAGGGGGCAGTGGAAGCGTGTGTGTGACCTGCAAATCAGGCTTGTGTCCTCCGGGCGGGTGGGGGGCTGTGGCCAAAGTGTGTGTGCTACCTGCAAACGAGACTAGTACTCCCCAGATGTGTGAGGGAGGTGTAGCTGTAAGAGCGTGAGTCACACGCAGACAGCCTCACAGGTGAATGTGCACCAGAGGCAACCAGAGCCAGGGCCCTTCCAGGAGACCCAGAGATACTGAGACCTGTGGGCTGACCCCAAGGTGAGGGGGGGCTACAGGGACCCGTGATTTTCTAGCAATAAGGATTCAGTTTGTGTCTTGAGGGTCTGAAGGAATGTGTGAGAGTGAATATAGACAAATTAGAATAGAGGTAATGTAGATTGTGCATTACAAGTTTTACCACATCTCCTTAGAGGGAAGTGTATTGTGTAGAAGAATGGTGTAAGAAAAAAAGAAAAAAAAAAATTAAGTGTAAGGGGTTGAAAGAAGTATTTAGGCTCTAAGTGAAAGTAAGAAACAGAAGCAAGAGATACATAGATAAGATCTTGAAAAATAGAACAGAAAACCAGTGAATTAAATACACAGAAAAATGGGGGAATAAAAGTACTTTTGGAGTTAAGTTAGCTAACAGAAATACAACTCCTTCAAAGATACACAGTATGTAGGAGTTGATGAGAGAAACATGCAAGCTATGGAAAAAGAGAAATTAACCAATAACATTAAACAGAGAAACTGAGTTTTGATAAAATCATTAAATAGAAGACCATTAATGCCTGTGTTTGAAAGCCCATTTCAGGTACCCTTCATTACTAATTCAACTGTGCAGATCAAAGGAAAAAGGTTGGACTCACATCACTCTCACCCCATGGCATTGGACCAGGATTCAACACCAGTTTTTTTTCCTCTGGCATTCTGGCATTGCACCAGACTCCACCCCATTCTCCTTCTGGCATTGGGCCAGACTCTCAGTTTTTCCCTCTGGCATTGGGCCAGAGTCCACACCACTCACCTCTGGGCACTGGATAAGGGTTCAGCCACATCACAAGTTAATTCACCTGAGTATACTGTGATTTAAAGTTGACTCTCAGAAGGAAAAGTCAAAAAGACTGAACTTTGTGGGAAAAAATTGGTATCAAGAGTTCTAACATTGCTAAAATGTTTCAAGACTGTTCTGTGTAAACTATGTTGGTAAAAAGTTTAAGACTGTAAATAAGTAATTCTGGTTAAGTTCCCCAATTTAATTCTAAAGACTCCAGGTTAATCCTCTACAGAACACTCCCCTAGGAGAAACCAAAATTAGCAGGGAACAGACCAAGAGAGGTTTAACCAGAGAAGTGGGTGGAAGGGACTCTAAAGAGCTTGGAAGCTTCTTTTCAGTAAAATTCCCCAAGAGGCAAGGCCGGGTGGGCAGGCTGTGAAAGATGACCCCTACCAGACTCTTGGGAAGGGTAGTAATGATGGCTCTGATTGCTGGTGGTGCTCAGGGGAGCCCAGCTGAGCCTTGCAGTGAGTGCTACCAACCCCTCTGTGAGGAGGAAGTGAGCTCCTTGTCGACAGTCCACATCAGTTCTAACCCTGATTGTGTTAACCTCTCCCAATTGGTCCTTTATCAGAAAAATAAGAGAATGTACTGGATAGCACACAATACTGCCACTTTTAGGCAGCCACTCCTAGGAGAGTGCCCTATAGGAGAAGCCTGGTTGTGTTTTGAATGTGATGCTGCTGAAACAAGCTCAGCAGATCTAGTAAAAAGAAAAGAAATGATGAAAATGGTAAGAATTGTTTGTAACAAGTATTTAGCAGTGGAGTATTCAGTCACCCAGTGGATCCCAAGCGATCCAAACAAATTAGTCTGTTGAGAAAAAAGAAAGAGACAAGTGTACTCACCATGAAGTTTATGAATGTTATGAGTGTACTGAAAAAGAGATAAACCCCTTTTGGAACACATTTCAAGGGAGCTCTAAACCCCTAGGTTTGATCTCTGATACTGCAACACACACCAAATTTTCAGGAGACTGGTCTGGCAGCTGCATTGCTAGAGTGATAAAACAGATTTTCTTCTTATTACCCAAAGAAACTGGATCGAGTTTGGGAGTTCCTATATATAATGTTTTGGGAGAAATTAAACAGAACAGGGAAAGTGAAATAGAAATTGAGAAAATCCAAAATTGTAAAAGCCAGGTTCAGATCCCAATATCTGTGTTAAACAAAGTAATCCGGCTCCAGGCAGTATTAAAAATAAAGAATCAAATTATTAGGAACCAAACGAAATAAAAAGATTAGCATGTGTAAATAATCGAGATCAAACTCCTACACTTGATCCCAGTGGGTGGGAGAACCTGGAGATTTTCAGAAAAAATGTATGGGAAAAGGTAGTTTTTCTCGCTGTGTATATACTTGGAAGATTGCTCTTTTTACTATGTTTATTCATCTGTTTCAGTAAAATAGTATTTGCCATGCAGACCAACCTAAAGAAACCAAGGAAAGTAACAAGGTTAAGTAACCATGATTACCAAAGTGCACAAGAAATTTATAGTAGATTCAAAACAAAAAAATTGTGAGTTGATGCGAGCTTAAAATTTAAGCTCGATCAAAGAAAAAGAGGGGGGACTGTTATGAACAAAAATTCAGTTGATTTTTTTCTGTGAGAAAAAAAGTTACCACTACTGCTGGGCTGCTGCCTGTGTTATGGTAATTACGGGTCATTGTTGTTAATGGTTGTTTTTGTATTAGTAAAAACCCTGGCTGGGGCGAGGTAATGGCCTTTCTCCGAGACAGTAACGGGTGGGGACCTTCCCAAACAGTGAGGAGAAGAGACCTGGGGGGGTGGTTTATGCAAAGTGACTCCAGGACCAGCATGCTGTGGGGGACTACGGCTCCAAACACATAGAGAAAAACCCAAAAACAACGAGCCAAAAGAGAGTTGAGAGACTGGAATTATGTCTGGACGTGAGGAGCCGAGTGCTGAGCATGCAGAGATGCTGAACACCTTCAGAGCCCCTCTCGCCCTGACCATGGGAGTCGTCCCAAAACCGGGAGCAGGCAGGAAGGAACAGAGAAAACTGACATCGGACGGGATCACCACGCCCTAAGGGCTCCCACGAGGACGTGATTCCCCAGCTCTGCCCCCAGTGGACAGAGGTGTGCTTATCCTCCTCCTCTGAGTTGCCCTGGGAGAGAGGACGGGAGACTGCAGCCCCGCCGAGCTGCCCAATCCTGAGCTGATCACTTTTAATAAAGGCATTAAAAAGGAGAAGAAGTCTCCTGGCCCTGTTTATTTCAGCTGGGGGCGCTCGTCCGGAATAGCCACGCCGCAAGAGGACTCAGGACTGGCCATCTTGGATCTTCAGAGGACAGCTGGCTACCAGGACCAGAGAGATCGGCTCAGGACAGTGACGCAGAGGAGCACCGGAGCACCGGACTGGTGAGAAATCCGGTGACGGGAGTGGGAGACGTGCGCATGTGTGTGTGAGTGAGACGCGTGCCGGCAGCCGGACCCTCGACCTGAGAGTGGACCCCTTAGTACTGCGTTTCCGGTTTTTCACGAGAAACCTGGCCAGGAACAGGGGGAAGCACGTGGAATTAGTGTGAGTGAGTCATCTCCCAAGGGGGAATAAAGGGCCCCCCCCTTCGGGCGTGCGAAGGGAATTTGTATGAGTGGCACGCACCCAAAGTAAGTCCTAACAGAGGGAGGTCAGGCACATTTGTAAGTCTCAAGAAGGATCCGAGTAAGATTTGTCAGTCCCGAGAAGGATTCGGGTGGTTCACAAGCCCTGCAGGCAAAGTAAGTCCTGACAAAGGAGTCAGGCACAAACCCCAGCGAAGGAGGCTCTGGTTTGCTTTTAAGTCCTCATACGATGAAGCCTAAAAATTGGCGGGTTAGGCAAACTAAAAATCAGGCAGTTGTTTTTCCTGACTGAGGGAGTCAGGCACGACCCGGTTTCTTAGGCCGAGGCTTCGTGTTTTCAAGTAACGATAGATGTAAGACCTGACATTGGGAAAGTTAGGGAATCAAGAGATTGGGCGGTTGTTTCAGTATAAAGTCCTGAGCATCAGGCAGAAATTTGAAGTTCAGTGGAGGAGGCTGAAGCTCCTCAAACAAGGTTTTTTTTGAAATTCCCAGTCAGTAGAGGCACCTTTGGGACATTTTATTGAGACCTGAAAAATGGGAGGTTGTAATAGTAAAAAGACTGGCAAGAAACTGAGGTATATGCATCCCAATAGTCCCTTAGGAGAACTGTTAGTAAAATGGGATTCTATAGAGGCCACAGAGGGATTAGATAAAGTGAAAATGATCCATTAGTGTATGGAAGTGTGGCTGGAATTAGAGTTGCAAGGAGGATGGCCTTGGTGTGGGACAAAGGATAAGTGGATGTGCCAACAATTAAATAATTATCTGACAGCTCGAAGAGATACTGATCCTGAGCAATTATTGTATGTATCTTGCTGGATAAAGAGCGCTGTCAAGGATGAAGGAGTGCAAATTTGTAAGGTATAGAGGAAGAAAGAGGGGAATGAAGGAGGGGATGATAGGACTAGTAAAAGATGGGACCCCCTGGATTATTTGCCTCCTTCTGTCCCTCCACCTTGTAATCCTCTTCTTCAAGCACCTCAAATGGCAGGTCCAGTTCTTCCCCCGGCTGCCATCTCACTACCACCTGCTCAAATTCCTCCTTCTACCTCTTCAGCTTTCGCTATGATAAACCTAGTATCTCCTCCAGTTCTTTCTGCACCCCCATAAGTGCCTACTCCACCTGCTGCATTCTCCACCCCTTCTCCAGCTCCACTTAATATTCACTCAGGCTCTTCTCCCCCTCCTATTGCTGTCCCTTTACCTCCTCCTAGTTGGGGCACAAATGCCTCCTTGCCCAGTAAACAGCCATCAGCAAATACACCTGCTGATGTGCAGAAAGTTCAGGGTAACCCAGATATCCCTCAAAGTAGTTTGGCATCTGAAGATGGGCCATACTGTAGCACCAGATCCAAGAGCTCCAAGGCGGAGAGACTCTTTCCCCTCAGAGAGGTTCCTATGGGAGGAGTAGCGGGAGGTGTTGGCTTTGTGAATGCTCCCCTAACTGCTTCTGAGGTGAGAGGATTCAAGAAAGAGTTGGGGCATTTAGTTGAGGACCCAGTGGGCATAGCCAAGCAAGTGGATCAATTCTTAGGTCCAAATATCTACACTTGGGGGGAGATGAATTCCATCCTGAGTATATTATTTTCCCCAGAAGAGGTCCAGATGATAAGGGCAGCTGGCATAAGAATTTGGGAGAAAGATAACAGTCCAGGACCCCAGGTGCCAACAGGTGAACAGAAATTGCCACTAACGGAGCCCAGCTGGAACCCTAACCAGGAACAGGGGAGGAAGGCCATGAGGGAATATAGGTCTTTGATAATACGGGGGATCAAAGAGTCAGTTCCCAAAGGAACTAATACCCAATTGGCATTTGAGGGTACACAGGAGAAAGATAAAGCTCCTGCTGCCTGGCTTAATCGCCTAAGGCGGAACTTCCAGTTGTACTCTAGAATAGACTCAGACAGCCCGGAAGGTCAAATGCTGCTAAAAGTCCAATTTGTTACCAAATCGTGGCCTGATATAAGGAGAAAACTGGAAAAGATGGAAGATTGGCAAGAGAAGGACATTAATGAGTTATTAAGAGAGGCATTGAAGGTGTATTTAAGGATGGAGGAAGAAAAAGCAAAGGCCAAGGCTAAGGTCAATGTTGCTGTAGCTAGAGAAAGTGCAGGATGGTTGGGTCCACCACCAGGAGGAGGCAAGGATAGGTCAGTACTGTCAGGTGCCAGAGGGATGGAGAGACCTCAAGGCTCTTTGAGAGAACGACATTGCTCTTACTGTGGAAAGGCAGGACACGTCAGGAGGTTTTGTAGAAAGCTCAGTCTCGATGAGGCAATAGCCAGGGAACAAGATAATTTAGGGAAGATCCTTAAAGGTGATGATTAGAGGGTCAGGTGCTTTACACTATAGGGGACCCGATGCAACATCTAGAAGAGCCCTTGGTAAACTTTGAAGTGGGATCCCTAAATGAAGAATTTGAATTTTTGAGTAGATAGAGGAGCAGATAAGTCCTGTCTCAACAAAGTACAAAGAAGTATAGTATGGTATAGTATAGTATAGTATAGTATAGTATAGTATAGTATAGTATAGTATAGTATAGTATAGTGAAAAAACATCTGAAGTTAGACAAAAACAGCTAGGTAGAAAGGATATCCAATAGCACCAAAACTGGCCAGTAATACTTAACTTGTAATAAGTGATGTGAAAGTAAAAGGTACCCTTTTGTTGTCTTGTTGTGTGTGTGTGAGAGTGAGTCACAAAGTCAGCCTCAACTTCCTGGGCAGGTGGGAAGGGGGCTGTGGCCAAAGAGTGTGTGTGACCTGCAAACGAGACTAGTGCTCCTCAGGTGTGTGAGGGAGCTGTAGCTGTAAGAGCGTGAGTGACACGCAGACAGCCTCACAGGTGAATGTGCACCAGAGGCAAGAAGAGTCAGGGCCCTTCCAAGACGCCCAGAGATACTGAGACCTGTGGGCCAATCCCAAGGTGAGGGGAGCCACAGTGATTATCTAGGAATAATGATCCAGTTTGTGTCTTGAGGGTGTGAAGGAATGTGTGAGGGTGAATATAGACAAATTAGAATGGAGGTAATGTAGATTGTGCATTACAAGTTTTACCACATCTCCTTAGAGGGAAGTGTATTGTGTAGAAGAATGGTGTAAGAAAAAAAAATTTAAGTGTAAGGGGTTGAAAGAAAAGCAGTATTTAAGCTGTAACTGAAAGTAAGAAACCGAAGCAAGAGGTAAATAAGATCTTGAAAATAGGACAGAAAACCAGTGAATTAAATACACAGAGATATAGGAGAATAAAAGTACTTTGGCAGTTAAGTTAGCTGAGAAATACAACTCCTTGCAAAATACAGAGTATGTAGAAGTTGATGAGAGAAACATGCAAGCTATGGAAAAAGAGAAATTAACCAATAACATTAAACAGAGAAACTGAGTTTTGATAGAATCATTAAATAGCAGACCATTAATGCCTGTGTTTGAAAGCCCGTTTCACGTACTCTTCATTACTAATTCGACTGTGCAGACGAAAAGAAAAAGGTTGGACTCACATCACTCTCACCCCCTGGCATTGGACCAGGATTCAACATCAGGTTTTTTTTTCCTCTGGCATTCTGGCATTGGACTGGACTGCATCCCATTCTCCCTCTGGCATTGGGCCAGACCCCAACCCTTTTTCCTTCTGGCATTGGGCCAGACTCTCAGTTTTTCCCTCTGGCATTGGGCCAGAGTCCACACCACTCACCTCCGGGCACTGGATAAGGATTCATCCACATCACAAGTTAATTCACCTGAGTATACTGGATTGAAAGTTGACTCTCAGAAGAAGGAGTCAAAAAGACTGAACTGTGTGGGAAAAAATTGGTATCAAGAGTTCTAACATTGCTAAAATGTTTCAAGACTGTTCTGTGTAAACTATGTTGGTAAAAAGTTTTAAGACTGTAAATAAGTAATTCTGGTTAAGTTCTCCCATTTAATTCTAAAGACTCCAGGTTAATCCTCTACAGGACACTCCCCTGGAGGGAAACCAAAATTTGTAGGGAACAGAACAAGAGAGGTTTAACCAGAGAAGCAGGTAGAAGGGACTCTAAAGAGCTTGGAAGCTTTTCCTCAGTAAAATTCCCCAAGAGGCAAGGCCGGGTGGGCAGGCTGTGCAAGATGACCCATACTTGACTCTTGGGAAGGGTAGCAATGATGGCTCTGATTGCTGGTGGTGCTCAGGGGAGCCCAGCTGAGCCATGCAGTGAGTGCTACCAACCCCTCTGTGAGGAGGAAGTGAGCTCCTTGACCAGAGTCCACATCAGTAGAAGGATGGTCATCCTGATCATGCCGTTGTCATTTTCCTCCAGGAGCTCCACAAGACTTTCTGTCAGGCTCTGCATTTTTTTCGGCCTGTGCAGAACACCACTTTGTGAAAGGCCGCCCTGCTGCCGCAGGGCCCAGAGGCCAAAGGCCTGTCCCGAAGCTCTGGGGCAGCTGAAGCAGGAGGCAGGAGAGCTGGGAGCAGCTGCCCCAGTGGCCGAAGCCCAGGCAAGGCCAAGCGACTGCGTTGCCCAGCCCCACGCTGCCTGCACGGCTTCAGCCACTGCCCCCTTCTCACATCAAGGGATTCTTGCCAAGCACTACGAGGCTTCGGAGTGCCAAGTAATGCCATGTGCTCGCTCTGCAGGTTCTGTGCCAGGATCTCCAGAACGCTGTCACTGCATTCCCTCAAGTCCAGGCACTCGAGGACCTGAAAGGCACAGGGCAGTGACAGGGGAGCCGGCCGGCAGGAGCCCAGCAGCGCACAGGGCCGGGCCCAGGCAGCAGCACAGGGCACGGGCACTGTCCTGGCAGCTGTGGCTGCGAGAAGCCAGAGGGCTGGGAGGCAGCTCAGCCAGGCAGCACTGGCCTTGAGGCTCACCTCCACAAGGAATGCCAGGGCAGGGAAATCCCAGTATGGCATCTCTTTGCCGAGCAGGGCGAGCAGGTAGAATGCAACCGCGGAACAAAAGTGGATGGCTACGCGGCAAATTTCTCTGAAGAGGGGAAAAAGGAAACAAGACCCTGAGCCAGTGAGGCAAACCTCTCCCAGGCGTGTCTCATCCAGTTCTCATCTTTCCCCAGCAGCCTTCCAGCAAGGGGACGTGGGCCATCTGGGAGTTGGTTGCTCATGGGCACCGTCCTCTGCCAGCCTTTTCCAGTGTGCTTGGCTGTTCCTTTAGTGACAAGGCCCTCTGGCCCATGAGCATAGGCGCTTTGTGGGGCACCTGGGCACAGAGCATCAATGTCAGAGGCAGTGGGGAGAAGGGGGTCTCACCTGGCCAGCAGAGCCACGGCAAAGTGGTGAGTGTCAAGAGAGAGCAGCGTGTCCCAGGCACACCTGCGCTCCATTGCCACCACCACACCCTCACAGCGGAGAAGGCAGAGCAAGGACTTGAGGGTGCGCACTGCAAACCTGTGTGCAGAGCAAAGCCCAGGTCACAGCGGCAGCACTGGCTCCTTGGCAGGCCACGTGGCAGGGACAGGAGGAGTGGGATGGAGCACCTGTTGGGGCTGGTGGCAAGGCCGTGCTCTTCCTGGCATCCCTTCCAGAAGGTGTCCACCGCCTCTGGCATATCCAGAGTGCTGAAGAACACTTGGAATAGCAGATGCACAAATAGGTGGGGGAAATACACCCTCAAGATCCGTGGGAGACAGGGCTCCTGGAGGATCTTCCACATCACCACAGTTGCCTGCAAAGGACAAAGCCCCCCGAGAGAGCGTTCAGTGCCGCGGTGTCCGTGTGGCAGGGCCCGAGCGTGGCAGGGAGAGGCCCGGAGAGACCTTGGCACGGGGAGCATGGGGCCTGGTCGGCCTGAAGCTGCCCCTGGGCCAGGTTTCAGGCCAGCGCCTGAGGCAGGGAGATACAGTGAGGGAAGGAGGATGGAGAGCTGCTGGAGAGGCAGCCTTGGGGCCTGCAAAGGCCTGTTGCAGGAACTCACAGCCAGGGCAAAGACACCCGTTTCGTCCCCATCGGAGGTGCAGGTGCTGTACTCTGGCCAGCTCCCCAGCACATCCAGGAGGATCAGCTGCACCAGCTCCACAGTCCTGGCTGAGCCCATGATGGTCTTCCACATGGCCATGCCAGTTCTGCGGGTTTAGAGCTGTGTCTCAGGGGGGTCTCAGACACAGCACCAGGGGCAGCTGAGCTGGCTGCCTTTTCTGCCTGTGCCCACTGTCCCCCCTGCCAGCAGCAGCCCAACAGCCCAGGCCTGTGGGGACAGAGCCCTGAGAGGCGGCAAGGGAGCATGGCAGCAGGCTCAGGGGCTGGCCTGGCAGGGCTGGGAAAGGGAGCAGCCAGAGGGCTCTGGAAGTCTCTGTTGCTCAGACACCTGGGGCAGGCTGTACAGGGTGATGGGCTGGGGAGGCCTGAGCCCTGTGGGCAGGTGGGCCCCATACCTGTCACAGGACGGGGCCACACGCAGGAGCGTCATGACTGCGTCATTTGGCTGTGCTTCGGTGAGATCCAGTCGGGTCTCTTCCAGCCTGTGCTCAGCAGAATCATTGGCCATGAGCCACTGGTGGATGTAGCTCACCATGGCAGGCACCTGGAGAAGGCACGTGGAGACATGGAAAGCTGCCAGAGGGAGCAATGTTCCCAGCTTCCCCAGAGGAGTGCTTCCCTTGCCACCACACTGCCATGTGGCCTGAAAGGCTCACAGCAACCAGCATGCGTGGCTTGGGAGGCCAAGCAATTGCTGGGAGGATCAAAGCCTGGCCACAGGCTGCTTACTTGCTTTGGAGTTTAAAAATGTTCCTCTACAAGCATAGACAGCAGGGCAGCACTGGTCTTGCTATGGAAGATGGGTGAGTATGGTCTGAGGCCTACGCCCATGGCAATGGTCTCTTGCTCCTCAATTCTCTTGAGGAAGTTGCAAACGAACTGTAGGAGAAGGGCAAGAAGCCAGGGATGTTGCATGGAGTGCTCCACACACGGTGCTGGGCTGAGCAGGGACAGCAGGCCCAGCCCAGGTGGGGGTGGCTGCAGGTACCTGCGCTGTTCTGCGGAAGCGGCCACGGCTGGACTCCTGCTCTTGTGTGCGCTCCAGGGCTGGATCTGGCAAAGAGCGAGCACAGCCAGAGCTGAGGGGCTGCGGGAGAGGCTGGAGAGCACGGGCCAGCCCTGCGCTGCCCAGGCAGAGAGAGCGCCGGGATGTGCCAGCGGATGGAGCACGGCCACTGCGGGGTGTCTGCCCGGCCCCTCTTCTGTCCTGTCCGTGGGCATGTCCCCAGGGGATAGCATGGCACCGCACACAATGACACGGCATGGCGTGGGGCCAAGCTGGCAACGGACACCAGTCCTGTGGCCCAGCTCTGCCACTCACCCTCCTGCGGTGGCTGGAAGGGCACCACCTCTTCAGTCTGCTGTGCCGGGGCAGCTCCAGGGCCTTCTTCCTCCTCCTCCACCCAGGCCAGCTTGGGCACTCCCGGGAGTCTCTGCTCCATGTCTCTGACTGGATTTGTGGCTATTTGCAGGAGAGATGCCTTGGACAAGCTCCAAATCAGCACGTCCTGCAGTGGTGCCTGGAAGGCACCTTCAAGAAAGAAGCCTCAGGAAGGCTGCAGGACAGTAAGTCCTGCACTCGGTCAGAAGGGCTCCTGCCACAAGGACAGGAGACTACTGACAAGGACTATGATCTGGCCTCAAGGGCACCTGCAGAAGAGAAGCCTCAGGGAGACCACGGGTCAGCAAGTCCTGTGGTCTGGCCTCGAGCTCAGCTGCAGGAACAACCCCTCAGAAAAGCTTCAGGTGGGACGCGAACGAGCGCACTGTGCGGGGGCTCCTCACGGCACTGCTCTGTCCCGTCCTGTCCTGTCGCGTGCTCTGAGCACTGTGGCGTGCTCTTGTCACCGCCAGCTCCTATGTCACTAGGTGTCACAGAGGTCCCTTGGACACCCGGTTCCATGTCACAATGACTGTGCTGCATCGTGTCACCAAGGGCCCTTGCGCCCACGGCTGCCTGCATGGGGCCACCCCCAGCTCACCCAAAGAGGCCCGGGTTAGAAGGAATGACTGGCCCCAGGTGTCTAAGGCAGGCGGACAGGATCTTTAGGAAGGGCTCAGAGCATCAGCGAACGATGCCCTGCTCTACGGGCCCAGGGCAGCAGTAGGAGCCCCCAGGGCTGCCGACGCAGCCGCGCTGGGAAGGGCACGGGGCCTTGCAGGGAAGCTGGCAGGGCCTCCTTGGGACACGTCCCGGCTGGTGGCCATCCTAAACCCGGCGGTGTTAAAGGCACAAGGAACGTGTGACTGGGGCACAAATGCTGCTCTGAGGCCTGAGGCCCGGGGGGCGCTGACATCAGCAGGTGTAGCAGCGTCCCCGGCCAAGCAGACCTGCCACTCCCGAGCACTGGCAGCGCTGGTGCCTGACTCCTGCCCCAGAGACCTGTGCCCCCGAGGGGCTTCTGTGCCAGAAGGAGCCAAAGTCCACGTGCATTAAGGGCTGTGCTCCTTCCTGCAGGGGCTGATGGAAGAAGCACCTGGAGCAACTGCTGACACACTTGGTCTCTGTCAGATGATGTTGCTCCTTCCTGAAATGAATTTTTCCCATGGAAGGCATTGGTAGTAGCACCAGAGCACCATCCATTGCTGAGTTTCCCAGGGCAATTAAATTGCAAAGTAACAGTCTGAAATTTCCTTGCGCTTTTCTCACTCTCTTTCCCACATTCTGGAAAAAATGGAATCTGCCCAGCCTCTGCTATTCTCAGCCTCAGTTGCTGCACGTCTTGCTCTGGCAGCTCATGTCCAAACAAAACTGTGTCCCTGCTGAGCACAGCAAGGAGCGGCCACAAAGTGGCAAGTTCCCCAGTGAACATCAAGGCAGAGACTTGGAAGTGTGGAGGATAAGGACAACTCTAGGAGGAGAAGCTCTTCTGTGTCTCTGATGGTGGTGGCCACACCCTGAAGCAGCAGCCAAGAGAAGCGCTGGAAGCAGACGGGCACAGTTTTGGGCAGCACAACAGAAAAAGTTACGAAGCCATTAGCCAGAATGCAAAGGAGGACTGTAAGGATGGAGTGTGGTCTGGAGGGGAAGGCCTAGATGCAGCTGAGGCCACTTTGTTCAGCCTGGAGGAGAGTAAAGGGCGTCATTGTGGTCTTCAACATCCTCCTGAGGGGAATCAGAGGGGCTGCTGCAGCTCTCGTCACTGTTGGGACCATTGACAGGACTGGAGAAAAGGGCAGGCAGCTGGGACAGGGCAAGTTTCATTTCCATAGCAGGAAAAGGTTTTTCACCCAGAGCACGGTCGGGCACTGGGACGGGTTCCCCATTGACGCAGCCCAGCGGAGCCCAGGCTGGCTCTTGGGAAAACTGCAGCGCTGCTCCAGGAGTGGGGAACGGCCAAGGCGTGGGTCCTGCCCGCGGCTGACCCTGGTGAGCCACTGCTCAGTGGTTCAGGATCTACTCACTGCAGCACAGAGCAGGCCAAAGAGAAGGATGAGGTTCCTCAATGGTGAGGTTCCACAGGCAAAGGTTTATTCCAAGGGAAGGATTCAGCACGAGAGCCGCCAGCACCTCTGTGCACGGGATTTTATCGGGGTACAACTCAGGGGGTGGATACAAACGATTGAGCAATCAGGAATCTGCAGGGGAGGAGCGAGGGGATTCCATCAGTTGCTTGGCACTAATTAGGACAGATGAGGGGAGAGGGGAGGTCCCATGGGCCAGTGGGGCTTCCAGCAATAGAGGAATTCCAAAGGGGGTGTGCAGTCAGGGATGGGTCCAAGGCAAAAGTGACAGGGAAGGTTCAGCAATAAAGAGTGGATTATCTTGAGAGGCAGGGAAGGAGCTGGAACGAAGAGTGGGGAATGGCATGAGGGACAGCTTTGAGGGAGGGCATAACCTAGCGGTTACCCAACTTGGGGAAAATACGGGGTACATGAAAACAAACCATTCTACGATAACTGATAAATAAACACGAACCGGAATACCCCAGGGAAAGGGGCACAGCACCAAGCCCGGCTGAGTTTGAGAAGAGTTTGAGCAACATGGAGCAGTCACCTACGCTTTTAGACACTCCATCAAAAGTCAAGGGTTGTGACCTCTAGGTTTACATGAGTATATACTCCTGAATATGAATTCAGGCAGTGTTTTACAAAACTCGTTTTATGTCCGATCATACCCCAATTCCTTGTAGATTGTGTGGAACGTGGAATCCTTTTGTTTTCATTGCTTGTTTAGGACTATGAGAAAGTATATTGGTGCAGGGTGACTCAGAGACAGCCCGTGCATGTTAAGTGTAGTATACAGGGGATAAAGAGAAGAAAAAGAGAGGTACTAATACATCCTGATAAGTTTGGAAATTTAGATAGCATGAAGAATGAATAACACAAGAAGTAAAGATGGTATTTAAAAGAGTCCACTAGAATGTAATTTAGCAGATGAGAAAGATTTGGGAGGAATCCCAGAGGGTAATTTTTGAAGGAAAGCTAATTGGAAGAAATACTCTTCCCAGTGGTAGGCTTGGTATCCATTAGAAAGTGGTGAGAAGTCACCCCCTAATGGAACTTTACCATACACTGTTACAGTTGATGTTATTTTTAAGACAAGAAGAAAAATGAGATCCTGTGATATATGCAGACATGTTTTTCACCCTGAAGAATAAACCTGAGTGTCAGAAAGAATGTGGCTTTGATTTGGCCCCACAGGACCTTTAGTCCTCACTTTCGAAACAGATAAGAGGCAGAAAAGAAAGAGATGTCGTTCAGCATTCAGCACAGGGCAGAGATGTTTGAAATTGGCTCCAATGCACCAGGAAGATTGTGTTCTATGTGTCCAAGACTTAGAGCCGAGTTAGTCCAGGCCAGCTCAGGTACACTCCCCCTCAGGCAACCACTCCGGCCCCTGAATGAAAGTCAAATGGCAGTGAGGATGAGATGAATAATTGTCCCCAGGTGAGGGGACAATTTCAGAGAGCCCCAGTGACAAGCAACACACGGAATAAAACCAAGAAAGCTTTGCCTTTAGTCACCCCCTTAAGGCAAGTCTTGAGTCCCCCAGGAGGAGCCATGAGGGTGAACATCTGCTTTTCTACTAGTGACCTGAACAGCTGGTGGGAAAAAGTTAAAATGGATAGAGAAAACCCTAGCAAAGTAGCAAAAAGACTGGAGTTCATAGTCAAGAATCAAGAGCCAGAGTGATGTGATACTGATTTCATGTTGACAGAGCTAACACAACCAGCAGAAGAGTTGGTGATCAAGGTAGCCAGAGCACGTGTGCAGGCACAAATTGCTAGTGGAGCCTTACAAGGTACAGTGGACCAGCTGTGTCCTATTGTAAGCCCTTTGTGGGACGCGAACAATGCAGGCAGCTGTGCAATGTTAACCAGATACCAGGAACTAGTCACATTGGAATTAAAAAATGCCCTTCCAAAAGCAATAACTTGGTCAGTAAGAGATAACGTTACACAGAGACAGCAGGAGTCACCCACTGACTTTGTGGACAGGCTCTGAGCAGCTGCACGTAAAGGCACAGCCCTGGATCCCTGGTCGCATATGGCAAAGCAGCAGTGGGTTTCCCTGATGTCAGGGCAATCAAACCCAGATGTCAGGCAGAAACATGAGAAGCTGAAAGAGTCTGTAAAGAGAGACTTAAAGGCATGAATGAGATAAGCATAGAAAGTGGATGATAATCAAGAGAGAGAAAAAGGAAAAGAGCTCCCTGCAGCCATGGTGGCAGCTCTGGATCGGCACCAGGGAGAGGACGTGGCACGCCTCTGGATGAAGCAGAGGCAGGGGCAACAATATCAGAGGCAGAGGAGGTTCAAAGCAGCCACAGACCAAGCTGGGGCCAAATCAATGTGCATCTTGTAAGAAATCAGGACACTGGAAATAACTCCAGTGCCCAGAGTTAGCAGACAAAGTACACAAAACTCTTGCAGCCACTCTAGATGATAAGAAATGACCGAGACTGGCAATTCTTACCCTAGCAGGCCACCGGTTAAAATACGGCTAAAGAAGTTGAATTTTTAAGAAATTGTTGAGACACATTTTCACTCTTGAATCAAGCGCTGATACCCAAAAGTGAAAATTATCTCAAGCAATAGGAGCCACTATAGGCCAGCCAGAAAAAGTTTTCTTCCTGAAACCACTTCAATGTAAAATCAAGAAGAAGATGGGAACACATCCGTTTCTTTATTTACCCAACTAAGCCAAATCTGTCCTAGGCAGGGATTTGCTTGAAAATTTGGAAGCAACAGTTCTGTTTAGAAAAAGAAAACTTAAATGGAAGGTACCTGAAGACAAATGAGCACTTTTAGCAGTAGGACTGACAATTGACACAAGAGCAACAAACAAGAAGAACTATTTAGAGCAAGTATTGAATCAGGTGTATCCAAGAGTATGGGATACTCATAGCCCAGGAACATCCAAACGAGCAGACCCTATGAAAATTGAGCTACAGACAAGAGTTAGGCCAGTAGTCAGAAAGAAATACCCTTGAAGATTAGAAGCTAGGAAAGGAATAGAGCCAACAACCAATAAATTCCTGACATCAGGACAATTGGAAGAATGGGAGTCAAAATTTAATACTGCTAGATCAGCAATAAAGAAACCTAATGGAACTTAGAGACTAGTGCCAGATTTCCAGGCAATGAATGAGTTCTACCTTACTAGCTCACTAGCTAAACTTGGAGATGATTTTATTTGGTGCGGGGAAGGTCCATGGGCAGGTGCTGTGGAGAGCCGTTCCCTCTTGGTCTGAGAGAGCAGCTCCCCCAGCCCACCTTGCTCCCAGGCCTGGAGGTTGTAATGTGCGCTCGACCAGCAGCCGAAGGAGGGCTCTTGACACCGTGTCTGATGCAACAGGATTTACTGAAGGTAGGTCAGAGGGTGCAGGTTGGGTGAGGGTGAGAAGAGGGACAGGAGGAGGCAGGAGCACAAGCACTGTAACATGACACCTAAGGCACCTGCAAGCTGCTGGGGAAGCCTCAAGTCTGCTCAGTGAGCCACGTGTGCCCTCAGCACTGGGACAGCCACCTTTCCCTCAGTGAGCCTCACATCCCAGGGTCAGCAAATCAAGAGGCACCAGCCATGCTGTAGGTGACTCAGAGCGAGTGCAGTGGGTCATGGTGGCCAGGGGCCAGAAGCAGGCAGAAAGCCATCGGGGCTGGGGAAAAGGCTCTGCTCTGCTTACAGCGTGGGCTGAGGGCGGGGAGAGCTCCATTTCCCCCTTGAGATGTTGGAGACGGGGCCTTTCAGCCTCCTGATAGGGCTGTCCCTGGCTGCAGGCAGCCAGAGGGGTACGACGACACAAGGCCGAGAGCAGCAAAGCAAAGAGCCAGCCATGCACAGCACAGGGAGGTGGCCCAGTGCAAAGCCAGCGTGGCACTCTGAAGGTGCCCGCTGCACTCTCATGTGTCCCTGGCCTGGGAAGGACAGGAACGCTCGTGGTCCAAGAGGGCCTTTCTGTGGCCCCTGTGGGCTCAAAGCTGCTGCTCTTCTGGCTCAATGGGGCCTAAAGCCACAGAGCTCGGCCTCCCCCACAGCAACAGGAACAAGACTTGCAATCAGGCAGTGGAGCTAAATGGCTAAGGCTGAGGGGTGGGAGGCTGCAGTCTGGAGCACAGGGAAGGCACACGCCCAGCCCCACAACAGCTGGCCTCACAGCCCTGAAAGGCCAGGACCAGGGTTCCACGCCTGATTCCAGGGGGCTGCCTATGGCCTCTGACAGCCAATTGCTCAAGGCTTAGCAGTGCCTCAGCCCCTCAGGGTCTCCCCCAGCCTGGCCAAGCTTGCTGGCAGCAGTGCCGCAGCCCCACAGCAGCTCCAGAGGACCCCATCCAGAGGCGCCTGGGAGCTCTCAGCAAAGCAGCCAGCAGCACCCAGGCAGGAGGACACGATGGCCCTTCCCGCCTGGCACAGGGCTTGTGGCCATCTCCAGGCACCGCTCTGGCAGGGATCCCTGCAGCTCTGGCCTCTGCCCAGCCGCTCTGTGGGCAGCACAAAGGCTTCAGCAGAACCACCAAAGGCCAAGGGGCTTCTGGCCATTTTCCCTGCGACACTGCACACCTGGGCCGCTGGCTGTGCACAAGCACCCTTTTCCCCCTCTTCCCCTATGCCTTCTAGACCCGGTGCAGGAAAAGAAAGATCTGGGACTTTGTGTATTGAAAGATATTCTATATTGACATACTCAAAAGCAACGAAAATAAAAATACAAAAATCTTGAAGAAGAAAAAGAAAATTTCTGCTGGCTCAAATGGCCCCAGCAGACAGTCTTGCAGATCACCTCTCTGGGGAGCTCCAGCAGAACAGCAAGGCAGTGCCGCAGAGACGAGGCCATTTCCTCCATGCACTGCGGAATCGATCTCACAGCCTGCGCCATGGGGAGTAGGGAGCTCTCTGTACAGCCCGGAGAACTAAACAAAATTCAACTGCAGCATCTCTGATGGCAGGACTGCTGTCATATGCCATTTCTTCAAGGGCTGCAAGAGAGAGGAACAGAGGCAAGGTCAGATCCCACATTTGCAGAAAGACGAGGAGAGCCCCCTGCCAGGGCCATCCCGGCCATCTCTTGCCATGGCCCACAGGGAGCAGGGAGCAAGGGGATCAGTCTGAAGGTGCTGGCCATGAATGGCAGACGTGGCTCTGAAATCTCACGGGAGCATGTGGGATCTCAGCACCTCAGGACAGAGGTGCAGAGTGGCCGAGAACACCCTTGGGGGCCTCGGGAGTCCTGGAATGTTGCCAGAAGTGTCTGGTGGCTGGACTTTGCTCCTACACAGGAGATAACATCTGTATGAGGACTGGGAGGATTTCACTGGGGTGAATGGTGAAGGGATAAGTTAATTAAGGTGTAGAACACAGGGTTTAGGATTTCTGTACAGGGGGGTCTAAAGAAGTAAGATGGAGGAATTGGGGCGTGTCCTGTCCTTCTTCTTCTTCTTCTTGGCCTCCATCTTCTGTGGTGATGGTGGCACTTTGGGATTGGTCTTTACTAGAAGTGCACCGGTTAATAAGAGTAGAAGGTATTGGAGAAAAATCATAAATATTGTACACGTAACTTCAGGTATAAAGATAAGTGACCGCCCCGGAGGCTGGGGAGTGTGCCCATGGCTGACTTGCTGTGCAGACCTCTGTCGGGCTGAAAGAAAATCTTTTAGATAAACAATTAATAAACATCGAGACCGAAACAAGATCAGAAGTCTCTCCTCGTCCTTTGAAGCGCGGGCTGTCCAAGGCCACTCTGGGCCTTTCCAGGTCTTTGAAACAGCCGAGAAAAGAGAGCAGAAACCGAGCAAGTGGCATCCCTGAGCTATCTCCGGACATAAATCAGCCAGCAGGAAAAACAGAAAACCAAAAAGCCTAAATCAAGCCTAAATTAGCCTAAATTAGCAAAAAGAGAAAACCCTAGAAATCCGACAGAGCAGAGCCCTCCGCAGCTGGGGCAGGGCTTGCAGCTGCCCCCTCCAGCCCCCGCTGTCAGCCGGCTGCCCTCACACACTCACCGGTGCAGATCAGCTGCAGCTCTTGCTGCTGCCCCCTCAGGTGCCGCCCGGCCATGCCTGTGAACACAGAGCCTGTCACGGCCGCAGCGGCACAGATCCCTGCCTGCGGCGCTGCTGGTGCTGTGGCCACATGGGCTGCTGGCCCGGCAGGGCTCAGCCCGGGCCCTTGCCGCACGCTGCCGCCCCATGCGCGAGGGCGTATCTGGCCCGAGTGTCCGGCTAGCTGAGTGCTGAAGGGAGGTGGCCGACACCCCCGGCGCATACACTGCCAGCCCCCCTTGGCGTCGTGGCCTCAGGCTGGGCTGGATGCGCGGTGTGGACAGGAGCGCAGAGGAACGAAGAAAGAGGTGTCCACAGGCTGGGGGCTAACTCCGGTTTATTGGTGGCTCGACGGCAGGTACAGAACAGGAGAGTGCCAACCAGCAAGTGGCCGCAAGAAGGGGGGGGAGGTACAGTTTTAAAACGAAGGGGTGGAGAGAGGAGGGGAGCCCAACTAGCCAATCGGGGAAAGGTACAAACATAATTGACATAGGGGACTAACCAATAAATACAACATAAAGGAGGGGCCCCGGGACCACAGCCAACCACAGCCCCCAGAGAGGAGAAGATTCTGGAAGCCTGGGAGGAGTGGGGGGTGATTGACTGGGCCCAGGGAGGAGGAAAAACTTACTTATAAGGAGAATAAGGGAGGGGAGATTACATAACAGGGGCGATTGACTGTTGAGGGGGAAGGGGGTAACCATGGAAACGAACCGACAGGGAAGGCAGTGGCGGGAAAACCAGGGGAGGGAGGAACCATTTCACAGAACTGGGGGGAGAATACATAAAATAGGAAAATAACTGGGGAAATTAAACAACACAACACAACAGCCCCAGGGCACGGCTGCCAGAGGGCGGCAGCAGCAATGCCCAGGCCAGGCGAGGCTCCACGGCGCCGGGCCCGGCTGGCGCTGCCGGGGGCAGCGGGCGGGGCTGGGGCCGAGCTGCGGCGGGCCGGGGAGGGAGCCCGGGCTCAGGACTCACCCATGAACCTGATGGCCACCTCTCTCTGGGACTCCTGTGGGCTCTGCAGGTAGCGCAGGGCCTGGCGCAGCTGCTCGGCTGCTCGGCTCCTGTCCTCTGCCAGCTGCAGAGAGTCGCAGGAGGGAAGGGTTGGCGCGGGCTCAGCCCCTGGGTGGGGCGCTGCCTGCGCCCAGCTCCGGCCTCCCCTGCCCGCACAGCCCTGAGGCACGGCCAAAAGCCTCTGGCCAAGGGCTCCCGAGGGCAGGGGGCAGAGGGCCGGCTGCTGCCCGGGGAGCCGCGGTGCCGCCTCGCAGCCCCGCCGAGCCCAGACTCCCAGAGCACCCGACTCGGGCCTGCGGGAGCCTGTAGAAGAGCCCGCGCGACCTCTGGGTGCAGCAGCGGGCACAGCTGCCAGTCCCCCACACTGAGCACCGCCCTCAGGGTCCTTTGCCATGCTGAGGCTGGGGCTTCTCGGCTGCTCTTACCAGGCACTCGCCAAAGCTCTGATCCACGTGTAGCATTTGTTCAATATCCCTCCTCTTCAGGAATCTGGCTGAGGAATGCAGCGTTTCCCGGCAGGCCTGGAGAGCAACAGAGAGGCACAGATGGCCCCACAGTCCGGGGCACAGGACCATCCCAGTAGCACAGGCTGGAGGAGGCTGCAGCCTGCAAGGTGCCAGGGCAGGAGGCAGCCCAAGCCCCTGCCAGGGGGACAGCAGCTGACCACAAGTGCTTACCTCAGCAACAATCTGATTCTCATCATGGCAGTGGAAGCAGAGAGGGAGCAGGCTCTGGCGCACGTGGGACTTGAGGGGCTTTCTTCCCTCTTCTGTTAATAACTCCAGCATCTCTTGAAAGACAGCCATGGAGCTCAGCTGCAACTGGATATCATCCTGGATGAAAGGAAAGGGCAAAAGACCTGAGCTGCTTCAGGCCCTCCAGGGCATAGGCGTGCATCTGCACAGGGCACCAAGTGTCCGGGCAGCAGCCAGTGGCCGTGGCTGTGGGCACAGAGCCTTACGCTGTCAAAGAGTGGCAGGAGCGCCTCAGCCAGCTGCAGGGCGATGGGGGTGGCTATTGGGGCGCCATTATCCAGGAGCAAATATCTCAGGAGAAGAATGCTCATCCTGATCATGTCGCTGTCATTTCCTCCAGGAGCTCCACAAGACTTTCTGTCAGGCTCTGCATTTTTTCGGCCTGTGCGGAACACCACTTTGTGAAAGGCCGCCCTGCTGCCGCAGGGCCCAGAGGCCAAAGGCCTGTCCCGAAGCTCTGGGGCAGCTGGAGCGGGAGGCAGGAGAGCTGGGAGCAGCTGCCCTAGTGGCCGAAGCCCATGCAAGGCCAAGCGACAGTGTTGCCCAGCCCCACGCTGCCTGCATGGCTTCAGCCACTGTCCCTTCTCACCATCAAGGGATTCTTGCCCACCACTACGAGGCCTCGGAGTGCCAAGTAACGCCTAGCCATGTGCTCGCTCTGCAGGTTCTGTGCCAGGATTTCCAGAACGCTGTCACTGCATTCCCTCAAGTCCAGGCACTCGAGGACCTGAAAGGCACAGGGCAGTGACAGGGGAGCCGGCCGGCAGGAGCCCAGCAGTGCACAGGGCCGGGCCTAGGTACCAGCACAGGGCACGGGCACTGTCCTGGCAGCTGTGGCTGCGAGAGGGCAGAGGGCTGGGAGGCGGCTCAGCCAGGCAGCGCTGGCCTTGAGGCTCACCTCCACAAGGAATGCCAGGGCAGGGAAATCCCAGTATGGCATCTCTTGGCCGAGCAGTGCGAGCAGGTAGAATGCAATCGCAGAACAAAAGTGGATGGCTAAGCGGCAAATTTCTCTGAAGAGGGGAAAAAGGAAACAAGACCCTGAGCCAGTGAGGCAAACCTCTCCCAGGCATGACTCATCCAGTTCTCATCTTTCCCCAGCACCCTTCCAGCAAAGGGAGGTGGGCCATTTGGCCATTTGGCCATTTTGGTTGCTCATGGGCACCGTCCTCTGCCAGCCTTTTCCAGTGTGCTTGGCCGTTCCTTTAGTGACAAGGCCCTCTGGCCCATGGCCACCACGGACACTTTGTGGGGCACCTGGGCACAGAGCAGCAATGGCAGAGGCAGTGGGGAGAAGGGGGTCTCACCTGGCAAGCAGAGCCACGGCAAAGTGGTGAGTGTCAAGAGAGAGCAGCGTGTCCCAGGCACATCTGCGCTCCATTGCCACCACCACATCCTCGCAGCGGAGAAGGCAGAGCAGGGACTTGAGGGTGCGCACTGCAAACCTGTGTGCAGAGCAAAGCCCAGGTAACAGCGGCAGCACTGGCTCCTTGGCAGGCCACGTGGCAGGGACAGGAGGAGTGGCATGGGGCACCTGTTGGGGCTGGTGGCAAGGCCTTGCTCTTCCTGGCATCCCTTCCAGAAGGTGTCCACCGCCTCTGGCATATCCAGAGTGCTGAAGAACACTTGGAATAGCTGATGCACAAATAGGCGGGGGAAATACACCTTCAAGATCCGTGGGAGACAGGGCTCCTGGAGGATCTTCCACATCACCACAGTTGCCTGCAAAGGACAAAGCCCCCCAAGAGAGCGCTCATTGCCGAGGTGTCCGTGTGGCTGGGCCCGAGCGTGGCAGGGAGAGGCCCGGAGAGACCTTGGCACGGGGAGCACGGGGCCTGGTGGGCCTGAAGCTGCCCCTGGGCCAGGTTTCAGGCCAGCGCCTGAGGCAGGGAGATGCAGTGAGGGAAGGAGGATGGAGAGCTGCTGGAGAGGCAGCCTTGGGGCCTGCAAAGGCCAGTTGCAGGAACTCACAGCCAGGGCAAAGACACCCGTTTCGTCCCCATCGGAGGTGCAGGTGCTGTACTCTGGCCAGCTCCCCAGCACATCCAGGAGGATCAGCTGCGCCAGCTCCACAGTCCTGGTTGAGCCCATGATGGTCTTCCACATGGCCATGGCAGCTCTGTGGGGTTAGAGCTGTGTCTCAGGGGGGTCTCAGACACAGCACCAGGGGCAGCTGAGCCGGCTGCCATTTCTGCCTGTGCCCACTGCCCCCCTGCCAGCAGCAGCCCGACAGCCCAGGCCTGTGGGGACAGAGCCCTGAGAGGCGGCAAGGGAGCATGGCAGCAGGCTCAGGGGCTGACATGGCAGGGCTGGGAAAGGGAGCAGCCAGAGGGCTCTGGAAGTCTCTGTTGCTCAGACACCTGGGGCAGGCTGTACAGGGTGATGGGCTGGGGAGGCCTGAGCCCTGTGGGCAGGTGGGCCCCATACCTGTCACAGGACGGGGCCACACGCAGGAGCGTCATGACTGCGTCATTTGGCTGTGCTTCGGTGAGATCCAGTAGGGTCTCTTCCAGCCTGTGCTCAGCAGAATCATTGGTCTTGAGCCACTGGTGGATGTAGCTCACCATGGCAGGCACCTGGAGAAGGCACGGGGAGACATGGAAAGCTGCCAGAGGGAGCAATGTTCCCAGCTTCCCCAGAGGAGTGCTTCCCTTCCCAGCCCACTGCCATGTGGCCTGAAAGGCTCCCAGCAAGCAGCATGCATGGCTGGGGAGGCCAAGCAATTGCTGGGAGGATCAAAGCCTGGCCACAGGCTGCTTACTTGCTTTGGAGTAACAGACAAACGGCCCCAGAGATTCAGTTGCAGCGGCAGCGGCGGCAGCAGCAGCAGCGAAAGAAGCAACTTTGTCAACTCCCTCTCACTTCTCCTCTCCCTCTTCAGCAGTCCTGCACCCTCTCCCGGTCTCCCTTTCCCGGTGTCCCCTCCTCTCCCAGTCTCTCTCTCTCTCTCCCCATGCCCGGCCGGGCCATGCCTCTGGCCCACCCCTGGCCCTGGGTGGGGCTGCCCCATGCCTGGTCCCGGCCGTCCCACCGCGGTCTCACCTCTGGCCGGCTCTGGCCATACTGGTGGTGGTGCTGCCGGGTGGCATCAGTGCCTGGGGCGGGGGCAGCATGGCTGCCCTTTGCCTCCACCTGGCCGGAGCCCAGCGCCTGACCTGACACAGGGTCCAGTCCCGGCCTTGGCCCGTGGAGGACATAGACGGTGCGGCCGCTCCCACTGCCTCCGCTGCGGCTTTCCCGGCCCAAGCTCCGCTGCTCGGCAGCGCGGCCACTGGGCCCGAGCCTCCTGTGCTGCATTCCCGGGAGCAAACGCCTGGGCATGGCCGGCCCGGGGCGGGTGAGGGGCACTTGGGGGCTGTTGCTGGCCCCAGGCCGAGTGCTGACAGTCACATCTGACCCGCAGGGAAGGTGCAGCCAGGCCTGAAGGAGCAGGACAGGCTGGGTTCGCTGCTGGGGCGTGGCGCCTTTGGCAGCGTCTTCGCGGCCACGCGGCTCTCGGACGGCGCCTCCGTGAAAAGCAGGGCCGGCGGCCGCCGCAGGAGGAGGAGGGCAGAGGATGGGTGTGGGCAGGGCGGGCGGCGAGCTGAGCCCACTGCTGCCCTTAGCTTGCAGTTGGCCATCAAAAGGGTGCCACAGAAGCGCGTCCAGCACTGGGGCGAGCTGGTGAGTGAGCGGGGCCAGCGGCAAAAGCTGGGCCGTGCCGGGCGGGGAAGAACCCAAGCTGGGTGTGGCAGCAGGGATTCTCCCTTTTGCTGCCCTGAGTGGCACTGAGCCTTCAGCTGAGGTTTTTTTGAGCAGGGCTGAGTGGGGAGCCAGCTTTGAGCTGTGATGGCAGCCTTTGCCCACCACTCTGCCCAGAACTGGGGCTGGGGCAGCCAGCCCAACAAGAACACTCGTGGGTGGGGGTAGCAGAGAAGGGGTGTCATCCTGTTTTTTTAAGATTTTCTAAGCCTTCTGATGTTGACATTCTTGTAGTGAACTTTCTCACACACTTTCTGTTAATAACTCATTGTTTTGCATTCCTTTATGGAGGAGGAGAAAGTTGATGTTTGGTTTGTCCAGCGTCATTGGAGAGGAGGCACTGTCACTCTCCAATCCATTGTCACTTTTGGAAAACTATAAATGGAGTCAGAAAATAAACTTTCCTTTTTCCTTCACCTTCAGAGCAGCAGTGTGCGCTTGTGTTCTTTTGTGTGCTTTAGCGACATCTGGTGACCACCGTGAACTGCAGCCTAGGCCGAGGCACAGACTCTGTTCTGCCGGTGAGATTGTGTCGTTTACCCCCCTCCCAGTTTGGTGCTTTGCCTGCTGCTCTTGTGGTGATGGCAACGTCTGTGGGTTTTGTGGAGGATTCTCTAGTTTTGGACCTCTGGAGGATTCTTCTGGAGTGGAAACAAGTTTCTGTTTTCTAGAGTGATTTTGAAAGAATTTTTTTGTGGGCCAGACAAGGGTTTTTTTCAAACCCTGCGGAGGTGTTCTCCAGGGACGTGTGGTCTCTTGTGTGAGACCATCTCATGGACGCCCTGCTTGATGATCGCTCTGTAGATGTGGGTTCACTGCTGGTGCAGTGGAAAAAGTTTGACGATATTTGGTGGGGGACTGGCTTTTGTAGCTCTCAGAATTTCCACAGGGACCTTTCCATCTTGGAGGTGGACAAGGGGGAGTTTGAGTTTCTGTGCGATGCAGGACCCTTCCAGCCATCCCAGGATGATGAGCTGGGGGATGGGTCTGTCTTGGAGGGTGACATTTGTTTCCCCCGGGGTGGATTGGGCTCCCAGCCAGCTGGCCCCAAGTCCAGGGCGCGGAGACCCACGGGCTTGTGGGGGTTCTGTGGAATTGGCTCAGCCGTCCCCACTCTGCCCCGTGTTGTGTGGGCGGTGGGGTGTGGGGGACCCTCCCCCACCCTCTCTTAGTGCATTTCTGGTGCTTAGGGGCGGCGGGGAGCCTCTGGATCAGCCTCTGCCTCTGACTGAGTCTGATTCAATGACAACTCCTTGTCTGAATTGTGGTGATTCCATGACATTCCCCCTGGGCACGGTGGGAGCGGGTTCACCTGCCTCCGAGTTGGGCTCTTCGACAAGGGGGGCAGCTTCACCCGTCTCTGAGTCTGCACAGTGTGTCGGGCAGGTGCAGGCGATGGAAGCTGCCGGGGGTGGGGCGGTGGTCCGTGTTCCGTCAGGCCCCACTCCAGTGAGACCAAGTGGGCGCGTTTGGCAGCCAGTGCAGAGGAGCAGAATGCTACGCTGGGACTGCAGGATCCCAGGTGTGTGATTGGCACTGACATGCTGTTGGGCACAGGAAATCATGCTGATCCTTTGGGGCAAGCTGGCTTTGATCCCCTCGTTCTTGACCAGTTACAGACAATCGGCATTGCAGCAATGGTTTGGACCCTGGAAATGACTACTCCAAAGCAGCCATTTGCGACTGTTGTCCAGGGGGCTGATGAGTCTTTCATGAAATTTGCAGGGATGCTGACTGCCTCTGTGGAGAGGCAATTGGCAGATTCCTGTGGCCAGGAGACTTGTGATTGCAAACCTTGTGAGAAGTAACTGCAATGACAATTGTAAGAGAATCATAGAGGCTCTTCCTGGTGAGCCTACTGTCTCCCACATGGCAGAGGCCTGTGCAAACAAAGGCTCCCCAGTTCAGAAGACGGCTGCCTTGGCTACTGCTGTGCAACCGGTCTGGGCAGTGCCTCAGGGCAGGTGGCCACAGCAGGGGAATGCTCAGGCCAGCAAGAAACAGGGGAACAAAGCACAGAAAATCAAAATTCCCATGTTCTTGTGTGGTCGGTGTGGAAGGCTGAACCATACTGCAAATGTCTGTAAGGTGACTGTTCATGTTAATGGCCAAGCTTTGCTGGGCTTGGGAAATGAGGAGCGGAGCGCAAAGGAAAGACATGCCCAGACACAAGCTTCTCTCCAGACCCTGGAGCCGATGGAGGTTTGCTTGGCCGGCTTGCAGCCAACACCCGTGGCTCAGCAGGTGTTGATGTCTGCACCACAGCAACAGTTGTTTTAGAATCTTGTTAAATACACAAGATTGCCCTGGATGCCTTTGGTCCCTTGGGTGGGGGCATGAGTGCTCTCCTGAGGGGGAGGTCTAGTGCCACTCTTCAGGGCATCATTGTGCACCTGGGGCTCATTGATGCAGATTTTACAGGGCAGATTTGTGCCATGGTCTCCACACCCACCCTCCCCATCACGATCCCAAAAGGGACGCGACTTGCTCAACTTGTGCCTTTAAGTCTTCTGTTCGCAGGACAGGTGACCAGTCACATGGAGCTGGTGGCTTTAGATCCATGGGGCTGCCTCAAGTTCATTGAACTGCTGTCCTGACCAAAGAATGTCCCAAGATGCTGTGTACCCTGTCCCTTCCTGGTGTGATGCCGACAGAGATCTGCCTCTGCAGGCTTCTTGGCAGCGGTGCTGACATCACGGTTCTCTCCCTTGCCTCCTGGCCCCCGGAGTGGCCCCTGAATCTGGTGGAGATGCCTGTCGCAGGCCTGGGAGGAATGGCGCAATGTTACATGAGCCAGCGGCCCGTGCTGGTTGCAAACATGGAGGGACAGACAGCCTGGGTTAGGCCTCATGTTTGTTCTGCCAACCTCTGGGGGAGGGATGCTCTGTCTGCACTGGAGAGTGCACATTGGGAGAGGTTTTTGATGGGGGCCACTGTGATGAAGGGTGCAGAGTGTCCTATGCCCCCTATATGGTGGCTGATGGACAAACCTGTCTGGGAGAACCAGTGGCCCCTCCCTCAAGATAAATTGGTGGCCCTTTGGAATCTGGTGCAGGAGCAGTTGGACCAGGATCATCTGGAGCCTTCTACCAGTCCCTGGAACACTCCTGTCTTCTGCATCAAGAAAAAAAATCTGGGAAATGGAGTTTGTTGCAAGACCTCTGAAAGGTCAATGCTGTGATGGAAAGCATGGGAACATAGCAGGTGTGCATGCCATCGCCTACCATGCTTCCCGCAGACTGGCCGATCCTCATTGTGGATCTGAAGGATTGTTTCTTTTTCATTCCTTTGCATCCCAATGACAGACCGAAATTTGCCTTCTCAATGCAAGCAATTAAAGAGGCTGAGCCCGCACAGAGATATCAATGGAGACAGGACATGCACAATTCTCTGGCTATATGCCAGTGGTATGTGCCCCGGGCCTTGTCTGGAGTTGGCAAGCAGTTTCCTGATGGGCATCTGTACCATTATATGGACAACATTTTGGTGGCCACGTCCACCCACGATGAGCTGCTGAGGATTCAGCTGCGGTTACTCAACGTTTTGCATTCTCATGGGCTGCAGGTGGCTCCAGAAAAGGTTCAACTACCTTGGAAGTATTTGGGGGTCAAAATTCTGGAACAGACAGTGCGTCACCAGGAAGTGCAATTTGTGCATTCTGTGAAGACACTGAATGATGCTCAGAAATTGGTAGGTGTCATCACTTGGTTACGTCCATACTTGGGACTAACTGACGCACAGCTGTCTCCTCTGTTTGATTTGTTGAAAGGGGACTCTGGTCTAAAGTCACCTCGCACATTGACCCTGGAGGCACGTCAGGTGCTGGAGGTGGTTCAGCAAGCTGTTTATGCTTGCCAAGTTCATCGCATTGATCCCTCCATTGATGTCACTGTGTTCATCACCACTCCAGATTCACATCCCACAGGCATCATTGGCCAATGGAGTGACAAATGGTCCATTCCTTGCTCATCTTGAAATGGGTTTTCCTGCCCCATCAGCCACAGAAGACGGCAACCCCATTGCTTGAGCTAATTGCTTGCTTGATAATCAAATGCCGGCAACGGTATTTGCAATTGATGGGTGTGGGTCCCGCAAAGATCATACTCCCGGTACAGCAGGAGGATTTGACTGGAGCTTTGCCAACTTTGTGTCCCTGCAGAGTGCTCTGGAAAACATTTCAGAGCAGATCACTTATCATCTGCCCAGCCATAGGCTACTGCATATGGCAAAATTCGCACAAATCCCTTTGCAGCCCAAAAATAGTCAGGAACCCGTGCAAGGATCCACCATCTTCACTGACGGTTCAGGGAAAACAGGAAAGGCCATTGTTACTTGGAGGGACGGATCAGAGTGGCAGGTTCTGGACGGTCATGAGGATGGGTCAGCCCAGTTGGTTGAATTGAGGGCTGCTGTCATGGCATTTGAGAAATTTTCCCAGGAACCTTTCAACTTGGTCACGGATTACACCTCTGTGGCCAATATCACACAGCAGTTGGGTCATTCGGTTTTGAAGGAGGTCAGTAATACTGCTTTGTTTCATTTGCTGAAGACCTTGTGGTGTGCCACTCAGCCCCAGGTTCATCCATTTTATGTTCTGCATGTGAGGAGTCACACCAATTTGCCAGACTTTATAGTGGAAGGTAACGCAAGGGCTGACAAGTTGGCTAACCCAGCATGGGTAGCGCCTCAACCTGATACACTTGCGCAGAACAAAGCATCGCATGGGCTTTTCCACCAAAACGCACATACCCTGCAGAAGCAGTTTCAGCTGATGCCAACTGAGGCTTGTGACATTGTTGAGTCATGTGATGACTGCCACGCACTTGCTCTGCTTTTGCCGGCTGGGGTAAACCCCAGGGACCTTCAGGCCTTGGAGCTTTGGCAGACTGATGTCACCCAGATTGCCGAGTTTGGCTGGCTCAAGCATGTGCGTGTCACTGTGGACACATTCTCCTCTGGGATGTGGGCTTCTACTCACATTGGGGAGAAGGCCCATGATGTCCTTGCCCAGTGGAGGCAGGCCTTTTCTGTTCTGGGCATACCTTCTGCTGTGAAAACCGACAGTGGTCCTGCTTATGCATCGCAATAGTGCAACAGTTCCTGCAGTTGTGGGGTGTCTCACACAAGTTTGGTATCCTTCTTTCTCCAGATGGTCAAGCTATTGTCGAACATGCTCACGGTACTTTGAAGCGGGTTCTTCACAAACAAAAAAGGGGAATGCAGGGTGAAACCCTGCACAGTCAGTTGGCAAAAGCTTTGTGCACAATCATCTCACTGTGCCGTAGAACTCAAATAATCCTGTCATTTTGAATCACCATCTCTCGTTGCAGGCTGCGGATGAGGCACATCAGCCTCAAGCAAAGGTTTGGGTGCAGAATTTAGTCATCAAACAGGGAGAAGGTCCCTATGACCTTATTGCTTCGGGGCACGGGTGTGCTTGTGTATCCACAGATACTGGGGTACGCTGGGTACCTTTGAAGTGTCTTTGTCCTGACCTGCAACAGCAGACAAAGAATCCAGCCAATGGGCAAAATGGAAACCATGACCAACATGAAAGGCATCAAGCGGGTGAATCATTGAGTGATGACTCAGATGCAGGTGATGAGAGTGAACACTCCGATGATTCCTCTGCAAATGGACATAGAACCTTGTTCATGCCTTCTTTTTTACATTGTTCATTTTCTTTTCTCTTTTTCTTTTTTTTTTAATGGAAAAGGGTGAGATATCGTCCTGATTTTTTAAGATTTTCTAAGCATTCTGATGTTCACATTCTTGTAATGAACTTTCTCACACACTTTCGGTAAATAACTCATGGTTTTGCATTCTTTTATGGAGGAGGAAAAATTTGATGGACTGTTGGTTTGTCCAGTGTCATTGGAGAGGTGGCACTGTCACCCTCCAATCCACTGTCACTTTTGCAAAACTATAAATGTTGGAGTCAGAAATTAAACTTCCCTTTTTTCTTCACTTTGTGTGCAGCAGTGTCCTGTAGTGATAGGAGACAGGTGACTAGACACTCCATGTTCATGCAGCAACAGCCAGCTTGAGATCCTACTTTCTTATATAAATAAAAAGGCCCATGAGGTTAATCCTCATTGGCTGAGCCAGTTACTACTCAGCTAACCAGCCAATAGCAGCCTGAGTCCCCAATGGCCTGGGCCTGCTCTTAATGGTCAAATTACATAAGTAAGGTAATTATATAATAAATCACTTATTTCAGTTATAAAGTTGGAATTATTTATACTGTGAGGCCTATAGACCATCTGTAGACCACCACAGAAGAATAGCTCATGAATATGTGATCAATGTGTGTGATAAAACCTCTGCTCACCTGACGCTTGGAGCACTCGAATGGAGGAAGGATCCTCCAAGTGATCAGTGCTACAATAAAGAATGGCTGCTTTCTAATACTCAAATTGTGTAGAAAGTTGCTATTTGGGTGATTTCAGTATCAGTTCCTCAAGGCCCCACAGTTTCATAGTGGCCCCTTGATTCTCAAGTGTCACAATTGCCTCAGTCCCACAAGACCCCACAATGTCCAAACAGTCTACTTAATTCCATGGGGCCCTGAAGTGCTACAATGGCCCCTCGGCTCCATGAGGCCCTGCAATGTCACCCTGGGGCAGGAGGCCAGGAGGGATTCGTTCCCCAAATGCTGCAGCTCCCTGGGCCAGCTGGCACCAACACCTTCTCCCAGGCCAGAACTGCTGGGCACTGCCAGGGCCAGGCCACACTGCAGCTCCCTGCAAACCACGGCAGGGGCTTCCAGGCCAAAACCTGAGTCACAAACAGTTTGTCACTCTTCCTGTCTGTATTTGACCAAGAAATGTCCCATTGTGGGGTCCCCTTTCCTGCAATCACTGCAGCACTGGGACCATCCCTGGAGCTCTAAACGAGAGAAACGAGAGGTGGCCACGGCTGCACCTCTGCACTGACTCGGGGATGTTGGGAAATGCTCTGTGGGGTGGCTGGAATGATGGAAAAAGGACAATTGGCTGTGCAGAGGGAAACCCAGCTGGGCTGCTGGACTGGGGCAAGATATTGCTGTCTGGGGGAGAAGTTGGCTGTGAAAGTCCCTCCTGTGGATGCTCACGTGCCCAAGAGTCGGGCACTGAAGAGCATCACAACAATGGACAGGAGGATGGGGCTGCCAGGATTTAAGTGTCTGAGGGTCTGGACTGGCCACAAAAGGGTGAGTTATTTCTGGACACCTCAGATCATCAGGGAAGAGATGCAACCTCCAGATGGGCTCATGAGCGAGGGGTGGATTTAACCATGGACACCATCTCCAGGTTATCCCTGACTGTGAAATGTGGGCTGAGATCAAGCACGACCAGGCAGGTAAAGCCCCTGTGGTATGGGGGACAATGGTGGGAATATAAATGTGGGGAGGCACATGGTCTTGCTAGTGGGAGTAGGAAATGGGAGAGCACCATTCCTAAACCACAACTGCCCTGTCAGAACCAGCCCTGTCCCTGCACTACCCCAGCTGTGCCGCCCCACAGCTGCTGGATCAGGAAGGGCAGAGCCATGGGGGAGGGAAATGCACAGGGACTCCTCCTGGGAGCGACCTTCCATCCTGATACTCAGACCCCAAAGCAGAAATGCCCATCCAAAGCATGGAGGTCACCATTAGAGTCTCTGCCATTGTCCCACTTTGTGAATCTTTCACACTGAGATGTTGGTCCTTCCTTTCAGTTTCTTTACTTTTTAGCCTTTTAATGGTTCCTCCATAAAAAAGGCAATTCTTGTCCATGATATGGACAAGAGAATGAGAATTTGGCCAGATTAAAATGCTGGCATGGTGTGCATAGGTACTTGCAGCCCTGTGCAGAAGCAGTTGGGATATAAGAATCAAAGAATTGTAAAATGCTTTGAGTTAGAAGAGACCTAAAAAGCCTCTGGTAAAACTCCCCTTCCATGACCCAGGAACACCTTCACTCATTCAGGTTGTACAAAGCCCCTGACCTAAACATTTCCAGGGGTGGGATTTCTATTTAAAGGGCAATCAGTGCCAGTGTTCTGCCACCATCATCATAAAATATTTTATCCCTACAGAAAATCTAAATGTGCCCTCAGTTAGTTTAAAGGTACAGTATATTAATCTGTATTATATTCCCCAAAAAGACTTTTAGGCAAAAAGGTACACAGCCATTCTTGGATGTAAATCACATCTCCAAGGTTGAACATATTTGAGAGGGCCCAGAGATCTCCCAGGATGTGCTTTGGAGGCCCCAAACATGATCACTTTATGGCAGCTGGGAATTGTGGGTTCAACTGTGTGGAGATTGAGGAAAGATTGAAAACAGCCGGTGATGACTACAAAGGTAGATTCAAATATATTGGACCTCTTCTTCATAGTGGAAATGAGCCTGAGATAAAAATAATGTCAACAAATGCAGCTGTGAAGACCCAGAATGGAAACCAAGAGAGATGAATTTCCCTCCCAGGGCAGGGCTGTGGCACAACACATCTGCCAGAAAGATTTTGGGTCAGCCCAAGGCTCTGTGTGGGCAGGCAGAGGCAGGCAGGAGGCAGAGCTGGCAGCAAAGGAAGGGCCCAGCCAGGTGGGGCAGCCGGGGGATGCCGACAGCCTGCAGGGACAGAGGCGCAGGGCAGAGACACCGTGGGACAGCCTGGGCTGCACAGGGCACAGGGATGGGCAGCATCTGCAAGACAGCCCTGCCAGAGCCAACTTGGGCAGCACTTTGGCCATGGCTGCTGGGCCTGGGCCTGAGGCCACGAGGGGACAAGTGACCCTTGCAGGGCTGGGGCCTCATTGCCTCCTTGTCCCTGCTCAGCAGCCTGGCAGGGGCTGCCCCATGCTCCTGCCCTTGCCATTGCACATCCCCACATACCAGTGCCCATCCTGGCAAGAGCCCTGAGCAAGGAGGGAGGGACAGGATCTGCCTGGCCAGGGGCTGGGGCTCAGGCCTTGGCCCTTGGCATTCCTTAAACACATCCAGGTGGGCTCAGCACCAGAGACACCTTTGCCTTGTTTGTCCCCAGCTGTCCTGACTGCCTCCAGTGTTCTGCTCTAACTGGAACCTGGAGACACTTTCTCAGTCATGTCTCTCAGTGGGACGCATTAAAACTTCAAGAAACTTTGGAATTTCACTTGAATTTTGAGTTGTTGAGAAGTTTTTTGAACACTCTCTCAGGGACTGGGTCTGATGTAAACAACACCAAAGCCCCAAGAGGCTCATTAAAATCCTCGTGCTGTGTCTGTGCTGCTGATCTTTAAAGGAACAGCTCTTCACAGGACCAGCTTCGCTCCCAGCCCAGCAGGGCTGAGGGCTCTGCCTGCAGGTACTGAGGGGACAGGAGCCAGGCAGAGACAGGCTGAAGGCAATCAGGATTGGGAAGACATTGAGCTGAGACTTCACTTGGAGGAAGCCCTGTGCATGGTGAGTGTGTGGGTGCAGGGCAATGTTCCCTGTGCTCCTGGAGGGATCTCCTGAAGCCAGCACACCCCATAGCCTGGGGGATGTGTCAGGAGGACTCTCCCAGTTTCTCTGTGGCACAGGAGGAGGAGGAGGAGGAGGATGTGCTGCAGAGCGGGGCTGCCCTGGGCACCGTCAGAGGGACAGGGCAGGACGGCTCCTGCTGCCAGGGATGGCTGCAGGGGTGAATCTGGGGCTGCAGCCAGGGCTGCCCAGGGCTGTCCTGCAGAGCAACTCCTGCAGCCCTCAGGGCTCTTGGCCAGCCCAGGGAATGTGCCACCTGCCAGGGGCAGCTCTCAGCCTGCCTGGCAGCTCCCCATGGACCCTGCAAGGGGAGAAGTTGGAGGGGGAAGGAGCCACCCCCATCAGGGCAGATTCCTCCTGCTCTGGAGATGGTGCTGCATGGCCAGGGCTGCTCTCAGCTTTCTCCTAAGGGGAAGGGAAAGGGGCTGTCAGCTTTGGCTGTGTCACTGGCACTCCTGCACTGTCACCCTGGGCATCAGCAGATGTGCCTCAGATCTCCCTCAGAAAGTGCCTTCTCAGCCTCCTCTCCCTACAGACAGCAGCAGCAGCCCCTTGGCTTGCAGCATCTCTGTCTGTCTGGCCTGCCCTTAAGGCCCTGCTGCCAGGGAAATTCCCCTGGGCAGTCCCTGTGCTGGGAGCGGTCTGCAGGGCAGAGCTGAGCCCCCAGGGCTGGGCTGGGCTCTGGCATCACTGGCAGAGATAAGGCTTGGATATGGAGAAACTGCTCCCAGTAGGCACAACTTCAGGAAGCAGAGAGCCAGACCAGCCCTTGGTATCCCTTCCATTGAGATGGACAGGGAAAGAGAGAAGGATTTGGAGAAAATTATTTTTAAACTGGAGCATTCAAAAGTTAAACTTTTTGTTCAATCAAGTTATAAGTGCAATCACCGTGAAATAGTGTGAGGTAAAATGAGCAAAGCGCACCTGTGTGGGATGAGTGGGTCTGATTGTGCTGGGGCACAGGGAGCCCTGTTTTCCCTCTGGGCTCCCCGGTGCTCTGGCACAGAGCGATGCGCAAGACAAGGCAGCTGCACAAACCTGGGCTCAGAGATAAAAAGTTTCAGTAAATTCCCCAAAAAAGGAAGTATATTTGAGGGAATTTGTAATAAAAAAGGATAAGTATAAACAATTAATTCTTTCCCAGCTTATCAGTGTCTTCTTTCAACAGCCCACGATGCCAAAATGAACAAATGTCCAACAGCAGCTCCATCAGGCACTTCCTCCTGCTGGCATTGGCAGACACACGGCAGCTGCAGCTCCTGCACTTCTGCCTCTTGCTGGGCATCTCCCTGGCTGCCCTCCTGGGCAACGGCCTTATCATCAGCGCCGTAGCCTGTGGCCACCACCTGCACACGCCCATGTTCTTCTTTCTGCTCAACCTGGCCCTCAGCGACCTGGGCTCCATCTGCACCACTGTCCCCGGTACCATGCACAATTCCCTCTGGGACACCAGGGACATCTCCTACACAGGATGTGCTGCACAGCTCTTTCTGTTTGTATTTTTCATTTCTACAGAATTTTCCCTCCTGACCATCATGTGCTATGACTGCTATGTATCCATCTGCAAACCCCTGCACTACGGGACCCTCCTGGGCAGCAGAGCTTGTGCCCACATGGCAGCAGCTGCCTGGGCCAGTGCCTTTCTCCATGCTCTCAAGCACATAGCCAATACATTTTCCCTGCCCCTGTGCCATGGCAATGCCCTGGGCCAGTTCTTCTGTGAAATCCCCCAGATCCTCAAGCTCTCCTGCTCCAAATCCTACCTCAGGGAACTTGGGCTCATTGTAGTTAGTGCTTTTCTGTTATTTGGTTGTTTTGTGTTCATGGTTTTCTCCTATGTGCAGATCTTCATGGCTGTGCTGAGGATCCCCTCTGAGCAGGGAAAGCCTTTTCCACCTGCCTCCCTCACCTGGCTGTGGTCTCTCTGTTTGTCAGCACTGGCATATTTGCACACTTGAAGCCCCCCTCCATCTCCTCCCCATCCCTGGATCTGGCCCTGTCAGTTCTGTACTCAGTGGTGCCTCCAGCCCTGAACCCCCTCATCTACAGCCTGAGGAACCAGGAGCTCAAGCATGGCATAAGAAAAATGATGACTGGATGCTTTTCAGAAGGAATAAAGTACCCCTTTTGTATAGCATAAGATTTAGAGTGTAACTCATTACAGACTCAGTCTACCTTTTCATGTATTGGTAGGGTGGTGGGTAAATAGTTTTGTTTTTCTTGTGATTATCTTGATCACAACATAATCTTATTATTCATTCCTCTTCTATTTAAGTGTTTTCCTCTTGAATTTGACTCAGAGATTTTTTAAAATTGGGAATTGTGCTTTGGTTTTTTTAACAAAATAAAGGACCTTGCTTCAAATGCTTTCTCTACTACCCTTCCACTGAGACTTTTGTAAAAGCTGTGATGCTTTTCAGCACAGCAGCACAGACAGGGAGATCACACCAGCATGTGATCTTTTCAGAGCTCCTCTCAACTCCTCCACACTCCCCTTTGGAGCCCTTGTTGTGCTCTGAGGTCTGAGAGCTCTGGAAGCAGGGACCGCAATGACAGCTTTTTTGAGAGAGCTGACCTCCATTCCAGCACTGCCATCAGCAAACAGATCTCCTCAGCCCAGTGCCTGAGGGCTTCTGCCACAGTCTGTCTCAAGAACATGCCAAGGGATGGATTCTAAAGAGGCTCATTGTTCTCCCAGGGCTCAGTGGGATCAGATCAGGGTCCCTGTTTCACCTACAAGGGACTCAGGTCTGGGTCAGGTTTTCCTTGTGGGTGGCCAGTGCCCATCAGATGGTGAAGGGTCTGTGCTGAACCTTCCTGGGGCTCTGCAGCTTGTGCCAGGGCCGATGGCTGGGGAAGCTTTTCTCTACCTCCTCCTTTTACTTCGCAGTGCCTCAGTTTTCTGGGGCATCCTCATGATTTTCAGTGTCACCAGTGCCCAGATCAGTTGTGTCTCCTGAGATATTCTGACAGAGCATTTTTAAAACACAGTCCTCCCTCCTGCTGAATCCTCTCATCTACAGTCTGTGGAGCAGAAAGGATGGGCTTAGAGAGGCACTGAGAAAAGTGCTCAGGGCAGCTCTGAGTGGGGGAATAACACACCAGAGTCACCCATAAAAACTGACCCTCATGACAGGGACAGCTGGACAGGGCTGTGTCCTGGGAACTCCACTGGAACAGCTTTTTGGTATCAGGGCTGTTGAGACGGCTGGGCAGTGTCACTGTGGGACCTCTCTCAAACCCCTTGGAAAGGCCAGAGCCATCCCAGAGGGTCCTGGGCACTTGGGAAGGGCAGACATGGAACCAGTCTGCAAACAGGGCAGGGAGGGGGACTGGGAGAGTCACAGCCTGGTCAGGCTCAGCAGGGAAGGGGATGTGGCAACTCCTCCTGCAGCCATACCAGGCACTGGCAGGACAGGGCAGGGACTGCAGAACCCACGTGGGAGGGAAAAGAAGGGGATGTTGTGTGCCCAGACTTCAGCCAGGCCTGGGACAGGATCTGATGTGGTCTCCTCAGAGCCAGACTGGAGAGAGCTGGGCTGAAGGTGTGGAACATGGGCTGGGTAGGAATTTGGCTGAACATTGAGGGTCAAATGTCATCTATGGTACAGAGTCCTCTTGGTAGCCACACGCTGGTGACATCCCTCAGTGACCAGCCCTTGGCCACCACTGTGGAATTTTTCTATTGTCTCTAAAATGGCATGAAATGTACTTTCAATTCCTTTGTGGATGCTGCCAAATTGCAGGGAGTCTGTGACTGAACTCATCTAGTTAATGGTGACTGCAAAATGTAATTGGGCAAGATGATTGAGTTGGGTAAATTTGTCTTGCCATCAGGGGCAAGAAAGCTACAAGAAAGAGCAGAAAAAAACTTATACAACAGAAGAAAGGCAGTTCAATAGGGAAAAACCCAAACCCAGTCAAAAAACCCCATGCATGATCCACCCACAACAACACAAAAACAACACAAACAAACTAACCACAAAAAGAAAAGGTCAAAAAAAAAAGAAAAGCAAATTCACAAGAAATCTCCTATCAGCAGAAAATATTTAACCACCTTGTGGCAGGAGAGGATCCTGTATGTGTAGGTGCTGTTTTGAAAGAAAAATATCTTAAATAAGAAATTAATCCCATACCCTACTTGCCCCTCTGCTTCTCTCAGTTGATTGCTGATCATGGTGTGACATGGAATGGAACATCCCTTGGGTCAGTCCAGCCAAGCTGTCCCATCCCTGTTCCCCAGGAACACTTGCCCACCCCAGGTCCATAGGTTGGGGGGTTGCAGATGCCTCATGCGGGGTGAGCACTGAGACAAGGACAGGAGAACAGAACAACATTTACTCTTGTCAAGGACAGTAGAACAGAACAGTACAGCCTTGGAGAAACTGATTGAGGATGTACCTCTGGCAAACAGAAGTCACACAAAATGCAAGCAGGATGCCAGCTCAGCTCTGCAAGGCTGACAAAGCAGAAGTTATGCAAAACAATAATATTGCCATACTCAAAAGTGAGGGGGTCAAGGAACAGCCACCTAAAAGGACACTGGATGTTGAAGAAAAAACCCAAAGATAAGGGGTGAAGCTATGTCAAATAAACTCAAAGGAAGTGGGGACAGCTAATGGATACATAATCAACGTGTGTGATAAAAACTCTGTTCATTTGATGCTCAGTGCACTCCAATGGAGGAAGGATGGCCCAAGTGACGACCATGCTATAATAAAGAATACCTGCTTTCAAATACTCAAAAGTGTTCAGAAGTTTCTGTCCAGTGGGTTTCAGTATCAGTGGTGTCCTTGGCTCCATTATGCCCCACAGTTTCACAATGGCCCCTTGGTTCCATGAGGCCCTGCTGTAGAACAATGGACCCTTGGTTCCATTGGGTTCTGTACTGTCAAAATGGCCTCCTTGGTTCTGCACTGCCACAATGTTCTCCTTGGTTCCACGAGGCCTTGGTGTGTCACAACAGCCCCTTGGTTCCATCAACTGCCAGAGTGTCACCCTGGTCTCTTGGATCTGCAGTGTCACAATAGACAATTGGTCACAAGCAGCCCCGCTGTGACACCATGATAATTTGGTTCCATGGGGACCCAGAGTGTCACAGTGGTTTCTTGGATCCACGAGGTTCCACAGCATCACCATGGTCTACTTGGATCCGTAGTATGTCCATGGACCATTGGTTCCATGTGACCCTGATGTGTCACAGTGGCTCCTTGATTCCATGAAGCCCCACTGCATAACAATGGAGTACTGGTCCCGTGAGGTTCTGTACTGTCAGCAATGGTCTCCTTGGTTCTGGACTGTAACAATGGACCCTTGGTTCCATGAGGTTCCATGATGTCACAATGGTCTCCTTGGTTCTGTGGTGTGAAAACGGCTGCTTGGTTCCATAAGGCTCCTCAGTGTCTCAGTAGTCTCCTTGGTTCCATGAGGCTCTGCAGTGTCACAATGTTCCATTGTTTCCAGGAGCTTCTGTCCAATCAACCATGTCCTTTGTTCCTATGAGGCCACACAGTGCCACACTGGCCCCTTCGTTCCATGAAGTTCTACAGTCTAACATGGTTGCCTTGATTCCAAGAGGTTCCCCAGTGTCACAACGGCCCCTTGGTTCCATGAGGTTCCACAGCATCACCATGGTCTCCTTGGATCCACAGTATCTCCATGGACCATTGGTTCCATGTGGCCCTGCTGTGTCGCACTGGTTCCCTGGTTCCATGAAGCCCCACTGCATAACAATGGAATCTTGTTCCCGTGAGGTTCTGTACTGTCACCATGGTCTCCTTGGTTCTGGACTGTAACAATGGACCCTTGGTTCCACAAGGTTCCATGATGTCACAATGGTCTCCTTGGTTCCATGAGGCCTTGTTTTGTCACAATGGACCCGTGGCTCCATGAGCTTCCATGGTGTCACCATGGTCTCCTCAGATCCTCATTGTCACAATGGACAATGGGCTCCATGTCCCTGCTGTGTCACAATAAACCCTCAGTGCCATGAGGTTCTGTGGTGTCACAATGGTCTGCCTGGTTCAATGAGACCCTGGAGTGTCACAATGGCTGCTTGGTTCCAAGACCTTCCACAGCATCAACAATGGTCTCCTTGTTTCTGCAGTGTCACAATGGACCTTGGTTCCATGAGCTCCCTAAATGTCACTGGTCTCCTGGGTTCCATGTGGCCCTGCTGTGTCAAGACAGCCCCTTGGTTCCATGAGTTTCTGTACTGTCAGCAATGGTTCCTTTGTTCCAATGAGGCCCTGCAATGTCACAATGGACCTTTGGTTCAACAAGTCCCACATTGTTCCAAGAATCCTTAGTTCCATGGGGCCCAGTAGTGTCACCATGGTCCCTTGGTTCCATGGTGCCACACAGTGCCACAATTGCCCTTTGGCCCAACAGGGCCTCGTAGTGTCACAACGGACTCCTTGGTTCCATGGGGACACAAAGTGCCACAATGGCCCTATGGTTTCTCAAGGCCTCAAAGTGTAGAAATGGCCTCCATGGTTCCATGAGGCCCTTCTGTGTCAAAATGGACTTTGGTTCTATGATGCCCCAGAGTGTCATAGTGGTCTCCTTTGTTCTGCACTTTAAGAATCCTCCTCTTGGTCTCCTAGAGCTCCACAGTGTCACTACTGTGCCCTTGGTTCAATGAGGCCTTGCTGTGTCACAATGGCCTCCATGGTTCTATGGTGTCCTGCAGCAGAGCAATGGTCTCCTTTGTTCCAGAGTGTCAGAATGGCCCCTTTGTACCATGGAGCCCCACAGTGTCACTGTGGTCCCCTTGATTCCATGAGGCCCTGCAGTGTCACAATGGCCCCTTGGTTCCAATGGGTTACAAAGGGCCATAATGTTCTCCATGGTTCCATGAGGCCCTGCAATCTTCCAATGGACCTGCAGTGTCACAAGGCTGCCTTAGTTCCACCAGGCCCTGCAGTGTCATGGTGTCCCCTTGGCTCCATGAGGCAAAGCAGAATCAGAATGGCCCCTTGGTTCCATGGAGCACCACAGTGTCACCACGATCCTGTTGGTTCCACAGGGCCCCTCAGTGTAACAATGGACCTTTGGTTCCATGAGGTTCCTCAGTGTCTCAGTGGCCCCTTGGCTCCATGTGGCCCTGCTGTGTCACAGTGTCAGGTGGTTCCATGAGGCCCCACAGTGTCCAAATGGTCTCCTTGGCTCTTGGAAGCCCCACAGAGCCACAATGGACCCTTGGTTCCAGGAGGCCTTGCTGTGTCACAATGGACTTCTGGTTCCAGGAGCTTTCACACTATCAACAATGGTCTGAGCACCGCAGTGTCACCATGGATCCTTTGTTCCGTGAGGTTCCATAGCATAACATGATCCCCTTGATTCCAGAATGTTCTGCAGTGTCACATGGACCACTGGTTCCATGCAGCCCCACACTGTCACAAAGACCCCATGGGTCCAGGAGCTTCCACAATGTCAGCAATGGTCTCCTTGGTTCGATGAGGCCTTGCTCTGATACAATGGACTTTTGGTTTCATGGAGTTCCACTGCACCACAATGGACCCTTTGTTCTATGGGGTTCCACAGTGTCACAGCTGAGTCCTTGGTTCTGTGAGCCTCTGCTGTCACCAAATGTCCAAAATATCAGAATAAGGCTCCTTAACAATAATTTGTCTTTTCAGAGGGTATCAATTATTGAGGCCTAAGGTCCAACATGGGATGACTCCTAAGGTTATGAGGACATGTAATTCTACCAGTGTGTTGCTCATATACAGTCACTAAATGTGAATTACAATTTACCCATTTTCATAAAACCCACCCCAAGTTCATTCCCAGATTCAGTCCTTGTTTTCTCTATCCCTGCACCCCTGAGCCAGATGTCTTCTTCTTCTCTTCCAACCATCCTTGCTGGGAAAGCAGCCCCTGCATGCCTTGCTCCTGTGCTGAAAGTTCATAGGCAGGGTAAACATGGAATGAACCCTTTTGGTATCAGCCCCAGGCTTTGTGTGGGCAGGCAGAGGCAGGCAGGAGGCAGAGCTGGCAGCAAAGGAAGGGCCCAGCCAGGTGGGGCAGCCGGGGGATGCTGACAGCCTGCAGGGACAGAGGCGCAGGGCAGGGACACCGTGGGACAGCCTGGGCTGCACAGGGCACAGGGATGAGCAGCAGCTGCAAGACAGCCTTGCCAGAGTCAACTTGGGCAGCACTTTGGCCATGGCTGCTGGGCCTGGGCCTGAGGCAGGAGCAGGAGACAAGTGACCCTTGCAGGCCTGGGGCCTCATTGCCTCCTTGTCCCTGCTCAGCAGCCTGGCGGGGGCCGCCCCATGCTCCTGCCCTTGCCATTGCAAATCCCCACATGCCAGTGCCCATGCCGGGAAGAGCCCTGAGCAAGGAGGGAGGGACAGGATCTGCCTGGCCAGGGGCTGGGGCTCAAAGTTTCTGGTTAACTCAGAGGTCTTTTATAATCTACCGCCAGGAGGGGAGCAGGATGGCACAGAGGGCACAGTGGAGAATAAATCCATTGAGAACAGGTACAGACAGTCCAGTTCTGAACAGCACAAACCGGTGCCAGAAGTGAGTAGGGCCTGCTGTTTCAGGACTGGTTCCTATAGGAAACCTCCTGCTTCCTATGGCAGACATCCCGCTCCAGTCAGGCCAGCACCCCTGGGTTAGAATTTTAAAGGGTGTCATCTCAGTCCTTGGGGAGGGCTTCAATCTCTGTCCTTGACAGCAGTTGAGAGGCAGATGAGGGATCTTTGGACCGTCTTTTACAGAATGACAATCCAAAGCATAAAATCTTCATGCATTTTCCTGTAAAAAAAAGTAATGAAATAATAAATTATAATTACTTTTTAATTTATTTATTATAGTGTTATTCTATATTTGTATTACTGCATTTTATATTTATATTTGAAAATCTGTACATTTTTAGCAAGCAAAAGATTTATTGGTCATTGGTTCTACGTAACGCAATTCCCTTCATTAATTCATTGACCAGTGCTGGCTATTGATTTCTCCTTCTTTATGCTAATTAGTCCTATTTAAAATCCTTTTGTCATCTTTTTAATAATTTTCACAGACAGGGTAAAAGGGGACACTTAGGGGTCCCTGGAGACATTTCTGGGGCATATTCAGGGCAGTTTTGTGCCTGGGGAGGGAATTCAGACAGAACTTGAGGGTCTGGAGGACACTTGGGGGAGCCGGGTGGGCACTTGAAGGGGCACTCAGGGATTCTGGGAGAGAGTTCGGGGTCCGGGGCAGCACTTGCAGATCTGGGGGGGCCCTTGGAGGTCAGGGAGGGGAATTTGGGGCCCTTCGGGGTGCGGGCAGGTCCTTGGGGGACTTGAACGGAGTTCTCTGGGCACAGGGGGTGATGGGAGTTGTAGGCGCAGGTATCATACGGTTTAAGAGAGCCGTGGAGCATCACGGGAGTTCAAGGCGCAGCTGCAATGGGTCTCAGTGGGGCGGGGGGCATGACGGGAGATGAAGTCCACGCTGGAATAGTGCTGGACGTGCACTGCGGAGCATGATTGGAGTTGTAGTCCTGGAAGTGGCTCGAACATGATGTTTAGGGGTCCGGGAAGGCTTTTGGGGGACACTTCTGCGTCCAAGTCGCGACTTGAGGTCCTCGGAGGAACTTAAACAGTTCAAGAGCACTCGGTGGGAGCTCGGGGAGCTCCAACTGGGCTCTTTAGGGCGCAGGGCACGGCAGGAGTTTCAGGCGCGGGACTGTGTTCTGAGGGCTCTGAGGCCGCGGGGGATGACAGGAGATGAATTCCCAGAAGTGGCTGTTCCAGGCATCTGTGGGGTTGGGAGCACTCACAGGGTTGGGGGACGCTTTTGGGGGTCCCGAATGGGCACTGAGGGGGCACTGAGGGATCCTGGAGGGTCTGGGGGACACTAATGGGACAGATGGGGGTGATCCTGGGGTTCTGTGGAAAGCCAGGCATGACGGGAGTTCTAATTCTGGCTCTAATTGGGCTCAGTCGGGCCGTGGGGCATGATGGGAGTTGTAGGCAAAAAATAAAAAAAATAAAAGCCACCCATCTAGGCACCACCCCCACAGCTGGGTCCCTGGTGCTGATTGGTTGCGGTAGGTGATGGGCGGGAGCACCAGCAAATGGAATGCAGTGGAGGCGGGAACAGCCCATTCATCCTCCTCCAGTCCCTCCCAGTACAGACCAGTTCATCCTCGGTACAGACCAGTACTACCCCAGTGCCCCTCCAATCCCTCCCAGTACAGCCCAATCCCTCCCAATACACCTGAGTTTATTCCCACTCCCTTTAAGTGCACCTCAGTTTCATCCAGAGGATGCCCCAGTGTCCCCAGTCTTCCCCGCAATGCCCCCAGTGTCCCCAGTTTGCTCCAGTATCACTCCCAGTGTGTCCCAGTGAAGCCCCGCAGTCCATCCCAGTCCACCCACATTCCCCCTCAGCATTCCTCGTGTTCCCAGGTTGTCCCAGTCCTCCCCAGTGTCACTTCCAGTACATCCCAGTGTCTCCCACAGCATTCCCAGTGTCTCCAGTATGTCCCAGTCCTCCTCAGTGTTTCCAAGGACAGTTTCATTTCTCACGGTGGCCGTGGCAGCCAAACCCAGCAGTGCGGTCAGTGCAGTGCCCATGGCCACAGCCCCTTGCAGGGGCCCAGTGCAGCTTGGGCTGATGATCCAGCCTCACAGCTGGCCCAGGGCACCTCCGCAGTGGCTTTGGTGGCACCTGGGGCCGGCACACACCTCAGCAGTGTGTCTGTTTGCAGTGGGGAAACTCAGGAGTTTCAGATTACTTAAAAAAAAACCAAAAAGGGAGAACCCCTCTGAGGCTGGGTGCAGCCAGCTCTGCAAGCACAGCAGGGCCCAGGACAGTGAGGACAGACAGGATGGTTTGGGCAATGTGGAGCAAGGTTGTCCACACTGGCTTAGAGCTCAAGGCACAGCTTCTGTGAGCAGGCCAGAGCTGCTGAGGAGAGACCCTGGGTCAGTATCAATCGCAGAATGCTGCATTCACCTCTGCTCTAAAGAGAAATAAAATAAAATAAAATAAAACAAAATACATCCTTTAAAATTGGAATGTGTATTTCTGACAAGGTCCTTGAAATCTTTCTCCATAACTGGACTAGGAAAACTTTAATGACCCTCTCAGGGCTTTTGTGTTGTTTACATCAAACTCAGTCCCTGAGAGCATCTTCAAAAAACTTCTCAAGAACTCAAAGTTAAATTGAAACACTGAAATTTCTTGAAGTTTTAATGGGTCCCACTGAGAAACACAACTGAGAAAGTGTCCCCAGGTTCCAGGTAGAGCAGAACACTGGTGGCAGTGATGACAGCTGCGGACAAACAAGGCAAAGGTGTCTCTGGTGCTGAACAAAGCTGGATGTGTTTCAGGAAGGCAAAGGGCCAAGGCCTGAGCCCCAGCCCCTGGCCAGGCAGATCCTGTCCCTCCCTCCTTGCTCAGGGCTCTTCCCGGGATGGGCACTGGCATGTGGGGATGTGCAATGGCAAAGGGCAGGAGCATGGGGCGGCCCCTGCCAGGCTGCTGAGCAGGGACAAGGAGGCAATGAGGCCCCAGGCCTACAAGGGTCACTTGTCTCCTGCTCCTGCCTCAGGCCCAGGCCCAGCAGCCATGGCCAAAGTGCTGCCCAAGTTGGCTCTGGCCGGGCCAACTGGCAGAATTACATGTCCATATGAGGCTGAGAGTTCTGCCTCCTAGACCTCAGGCCTGAATAAATGATTCTCTCTGAAATAGCAAATTAGTATTCAGGACACTTGTTCTGATATTTCAGAGGTTTGTTGACAGTGGGGCCTCACAGAAACAAGGAGTCAGCTGTGACACTGTGCAAACTCATGGAACAAAGCGTCCATTGTGACACAGCAGAACCTCATGGAACCAAAATCCATTTTGGCACCTTGGGGCCACATTGAACCAATAGGCCATTGTGATAGTGCGGATCCAACAAGACCATTATGACCATGAGAAAACTCTTGGAACCAAGGGGCCATTGTGACACAGCATGGCCTGGTGGATCCATGGGTCCCTTGTGACACTGCAGAACCTCACGGAACCAAGGTGACCGTGTTCTACTGAGGAACATCATGGAACAAAGGGTCCATGGTGACACTGCAGAACCAAGGAGACTGCTGCTGGCAGTGTGAGAGCTCATGGAACTACACATCCCTTGTGACACAGCAAGGCCTGATGGAACCAAGGGTCCCATGTTAAACTGTGTGGCCTCATGGAACCATGAGCCATTGTGACACAGCCTGGCCACATGGAGCCAAGGGGCCACTGTGACACTACGGATCCAAGGAGACCATTGGGACTGAGGAACCTCATGGAAACAAGAGTCCATTGTCCCACTGTGGGGACCTGTGAAACCAAGGGGAGCACAGTGACCTTGTGAGGCCTCATGGAACAATGGAGACTGTTCTGACACTTTGGGACCCACTGAAACCAAGGGGCTATTATAGCATGGCAGGGCCTGGTAGAATCAAGGGGACTGCAGTGAACACTGTGGGTGTCCATGGGATGAATGGTCCATTCTGACACTGTGGAACCAAGGATACCATTGTGACACTCTGGGCATCTTGGAACCAAAGGTGCATTGTGACACAGCAGGGCCTCATGGAACCATGGAGGCCATTTTTACACTTGGAGGCCTTGTGGAACCAAAGGGCCATTGTGGCACTTCAGGGCCTTGTGGAGCCGAGGGGACCATTGTGACACTGTGAAGCTGCATGAAACCAATGGTCTGTGGTGACTCTGCAAGGCCTTTTGGGATCATGGAGACCACAGTGACACTACAGGCCCCATTGTACCAAGGAACCATTGTGACACTGGGGAGTCTTGGCAGGCCAAGGGGCAGTTGTCACACTGTGTGGCACCATGGAACCAAGGAGGCCATTGTGACACTGCAGGGCCCCATGGAACTAAGGATCCATGGAACGGTGGAGGACCCCATGGAACCAAATGTCCATTGTGACATTGCGGGGCCTCATGGAATCCTGGAGGCCATGATGACACTTGGAGGCCTCGTTGAATCAAGGGGCCCTGCAGGGCCATATGGAACGAAGGAGACGCTTCTGACACTGTGAGTCCCCATGGAACTAAGAGTCCATTGTGACACTGTGGCACCAGGGAAACCCCGTTGACACTGTAAGGCCTCATGGAAGCAAGGGACCATTGTGACACTGTGGAGCCCCATGGAAACAAGAGGCCAGTGTGACACATCTGGGCCTCATGGAACCAAGGATCCAATATGACACCACCACTGTGACACTGCAGGGCCCCATGGAAACAAGGGAACAGGGAACAGGTCTGGTTGGCTTGGCCTGACTGCTCCAACTGCCCTTGGCATGTCGAGGGTCTCTTCCCATGTACCCCTGAAACCCTGGGGCTATGGGCTTTCCTTCAAATGGAAAAGAACTGCTCTTCTCATTGAAGCATCCATGACCAAAACATGATTCCTTCTCCAAAATTTCCAGTGTCCAGGGCGATTGAGGTGGGTTTATCCTTTGCTCTAAGCCATAAAAACCCCTTATAACTAACATACCCTTTGCCTCCTTGGTTAGCCAGTAAGACTGGTTCAAAAATTCTTTTCTTCCATATCAAAACTTGCTTTCATTTCTATTCCTTCTTCAGATTCTACATTTAAAAATCTTTCTGCTAAGCATACACACGTGTGAGACTTTCTTGTCAAACTTTCATCCTTCCCAACAGTTGGTGATGAATTTTGCTTTTCCAGAGGTCTCTTCTTTCTTGATCTCTTCAGTTCAGGAATTCAGCGAGAAAAGCTGATTAGCATTTGTTCAAAACATCCAAGCAAGACAAGCTCATTGGAATAATTCAAATCTTCAGTTCTTCTGTGGTTACACAGATTTCAGAAGTGTTTTCAAAGTGAACCTACTATATCAAAAACAATGAATAGAGAATTGTTTTGTCCTGTTTAGTTTCCTTTCCTGTTTATAGATTGGTATCAGCAGTCCTGAGTTGATATTGATCCCCAGCACCTCCTCATGCAGTCTGAACAGATATGAAAATCAAGATCCTTCATGGCTGACAATCAATCACACTTTGTCCCTACCCCGTCCCCACCATTTCCCCCATCCAACCCCTGGCACTCAGAGCAGCTGAGGAATGGAGCCACATCCAGGGGTGTCCCCAGGGCTCAGGATTGGGGCCAGGTCAGTGAAATCTCTTTATTGATGATGTGTATGGTATCGCCAGCTGGGGGCTATGTACAAATCACAAATGGGACGGGACTGCTGTGGAACGTGCCTTGAGCTGTTTTATGTTTCAGCATCAGTCTCACTACGTGGGTATGACAATAGGAAGATGCCAGCAGCTCACATCCCAAGCAGCAGATGAAGAACCTAATGTTATAACTTACTTTATAAGTTTTTTTGACCAATCACACAAAGCAAAAGCATATTGACAGTAGTTCTATCCAACCACTGTAAGCACAAGTACTTTTGGTTAAAACAATGCTTGCCTATTTCGAATACAATACCTGCTTGTGAACCTTAAAACACAATGCACAGAGCTCCATTATTAAGCTTCAAACTTCCTAATATCTTGCTAAATAAACTTTTCTGTATCATAGGGAGTTATTCTAGACAAGCGTTAATACACAGACCATTGTTCTATTTGCCCTTACTTTTCTACTTTTTAAATAATTCTTCTGCTGACCTATCTCATGGCTACTGCTTAGCTCTAACCACAGTTCTGCTGTCTCTGAGGCCTGCCTTTTGCAGCATCCCCAAAACCCTCTGATTTTGTGGAGTCCCACACTGAACACAAGTTGAGCTATTTTAAACCAAATGCTCACTGATGTAGATAGTATTAGACATGGCACACTGCAAAATAGAGCTGCTACAGATTTTTTGCTGTTAGCACATGGACACAGGTGTGAGAATTTTGAAGGAATGTGTTTCATGAACCTCCTCTTTCCATTCACAAGAAACTCAACTACAAGAAACATGAAGAAATTGACTCTAAATGATTTGGGCTTGGATGAATGGTTTGAGGAATGGGTAATAAATGGATGATTGAAAGATATCTTAAAGGGAGCTTTGTTATTACTAGTAGTTATTATTATATTGCTTTGTGCTATTCCATGCATAGTGAAATTGGTGACCTGCTTGGCAGAAAATACATTGAGAAGGATTTGGCTGGTGCAAGATGAAGAAAGGGGAATTATAGCAATGTATCTAAACAACTTGGGCCACACTGTGCACCAGCCATACCACTTGTAGTTATTCTTATCAGAGCCCTCTGGAATTCATCAACGTTACTAAAACATAAAATGTGCTAAATGAAGAAAGAAAAGGCTGAGAAACAGAATACCAAGACCACAAGAACTAGATAACAGAAGGCTGTGAACCGCCTGGACTGTAACCAATCACAAACTCTGAGAAGTGAGTGCAGGACACATGGACAACGCAGAGGCACCAATGAAGAAGAGTGTGATCGGTGTATGCAGTAGGGTTAGAATGAATGAATAGGTATATTCATACAAATGTATATATATATATATAAATGTATAAATAAGTGCATAATGGAAACAATAAATAGCTTCTGCTTAATCATATTGGTTAGTTGTATGGGAGTCCTGTTTCCCCACAATGCGTGCCTGGGAAGGAGGGATGGTTCCTTTCCATAAAAAGGAAAGCACTGAGGCAGCAGCAGGAGACAAGTGACCCTTGCAGGCCTTGTCCCTGCTTAGCAGCCTGGCAGGGGCCGCCCCATGCTCCTGCCCTTGCCATTGCACATCCCCACATGCCAGTGCCCATCCTGGCAAGAGCCCTGAGCAAGGAGGGAGGGACAGGATCTGCCTGGCCAGGGGCTGGGGCTCAGGCCTTGGCCCTTTGCATTCCTGAAACACCAGGAATGCATCCAGCTTTGCTCAGCACCAGAGACACCTTTGCCTTGTTTGTCCGCAGCTGTCATCACTGCCACCAGTGTTCTGCTCTAAGTGGAACCTGGGGACACTTTCTCAGTTGTATCCCTCACTGGGACCCGTTAAAACTTGAAGAAACTTCAGAGTTCCAATTTAAGTTTGAGTTCTTGAGAAGTTTTTTGAACAATTTCTCAGGGACTGAGTTTGATGTAAACAACACCAAATCCCTGAGAGGCTCATTAAAGTCCTTTTTCTGTGTCTGTGCTGCTGAGCTTTAAAAGAACAGCTTTTCCCAGGGCCAGCTCCTCTCCCAGCCCAGCAGGGCTGAGGGCTCTGCCTGCAGGCACTGAGGGGACAGAAGCCAGGCAGAGACAGGCTGAAGGCAATCAGGACTGGGAAGACATTGAGCTGAGACTTCACTTGGGGAAAGATCTTCACAGCCCTGTGCATGGTGAGTGTGTGGGTGCAGGGCAATGTCCCCTGTGCTCCTGGAGGGATCTCCTGAAGCCAGCACATCCCACAGCCTGGGGGATGTGTCAGGAGGACTCTCCCATTTTCTCTGTGGCACAGGAGCAGGAGGAGGATGTGCTGCAGAGCGGGGCTGACCTGGGCACTGTCAGAGGGACAGGACAGGACGGCTCCTGCTGCCAGGGACGGCTGCAGGTGGTGAAGCTGGGGCTGCAGCCAGGGCTTCTTAGAGCTCCAGCCCATGCCTAGCTCATTTCTGAGGGGACTTTTTATGAACTCATTCAGGGCAGGAGTTTCCTGCTTGGGTCTCTGCTTTCCTGAATCTGTGCTCCCACTTTTCCCTGGCTCAGCTTGGTGGCAATGGAAACTCAGCTGGGCAGGGCACAGCAGGGGCTGAGACTCTTAAACCATCACCCTGAGGATTCCTGGGCACCTCAGCAAGTGTCTGCACCTGCCCAGCCTCCAGATGCACACAGCATCACCTTGCCATGGTGCCCAGGCTGGGGAGGCTGTACTTTAATCCCTGCAGGGCTGAGCAGCTGTAGGGCAGGGCTGGCCCAGGGGCTGGGCTGGGTTCTGGCAGCTCTGGCAGGGAAGGAGCCCGGGGCCACAGGAGCAGCGGGGGCTGGGACAGCTCCAGCAGCAGAGCCGTGGGCAGGCAGGGAGGGAGGCAGTGCTGAGGGAAGCCCTGCTGCAGGGCAGATGTGGCACCTGCCAGGCCTGCCATGCAGAGCAGACACTGCCCTGAGCAGCACAGCTCTTGTGTCCCCTCGCAGCCAGAACAGCCCTCAGCCTGGGGGCTCAGTCCCTCCTGGGCCAGCAGAGCAGCCCCAGAGATGAAGGGCATCTCTGCAGCCATGTGCCCATTCCCTGTTGACCAAGGCCTGAGGGCCACTGTCCTGCCCTGCTGCTGCCTGGCAGGGGCTGGCCAGGGCTGGCCAGGGAAAGGCTTTTCCTCAGGCCCGGCTCTCTCTCTCTCCTTGCCTTGCCCAGGTGCTGCTGGCATTTCTGAGGGGCTCTCTGGAATGGCAGTTCCAGCTGCAAGGCCAGGACCAGCCCTTGGGCTCCTCCTGTGCAGGCTGAGCACAGCAATGGGGTGTCCCAGCTCCCTTTGCCCGGGGAGCTCTGGGCAGGGCAGCCTGGGAGGCTGGCAAAGAGCCCACTCTGCTGACTCTGGGAAAGGCAGGAGCCACTTTGTGTACCAGGGATCCCTCTGCTCTCAGCAGTGTCTCCTGGCGGTCCAGGGTAACAATGGAGTGCATTTCAGAAAGGTGCAAGTCCAGGGCAGCTGGAACAGGAGAGAGAGACAGAACAGCTCCCCTCAGTCTGCCCTAAGCCTCAGACAACCCTCCTTCCTCTCTGGAGTCTCTGTTCTTCCACAGTGAAGCAGAATCTCTCATTCTGCCTTCTGTTACCCCCATCCCTTCATGCAGCCATCTCCTCTGCCTTAGCTGAACATTCTTTATCCAAGGCCGAACACCAGGACTGACCCCTGCCCTCACTGTTCCCCTGCACTGACTGGGGGTTCAGGACTGACCCCCAGTTATCCTTCAAGACAAGGTCCAGCTCCTCATACAACATTGGCCAGCAGCAATCAGGGATCCAGAAAAAAAAGGTGAAGCAAGGTCTCCTAGACATAGACAAGGGGTAGGTGTTTAGTGGGAGGAAAGTGTCTGTGAGAAAAGGCTTTGATTTTTCTGTGAGAAATCTCCCCTCCATTTCCCTGTTTTCCTCCTTCTGTAGGTTGAAGTGTGCATGCACAGCAAATGTCCAACAGCAGCTCCATCAGGCACTTCCTCCTTCTGGCATTGGCAGACACGCGGCAGCTGCAGCTCCTGCACTTCTGCCTCTTGCTGGGCATCTTCCTGGCTGCCCTCCTGGGCAATGGCCTCATCATCAGCGCCGTAGCCTGCGGCCACCACCTGCACACGCCCATGTTCTTCTTCCTGCTCAACCTGGCCCTCGCTGACCTGGGCTCCATCTGCACCGCTGTCCCCAAAGCCATGCACAATTCCCTCTGGGACACCAGGGACATCTCCTACACAGGATGTGCTGCACAGCTCTTTATGGTTTTGTTTTTCATTTCTACAGAATTTTCTCTCCTGACCATCATGTGCTATGACCGCTACGTGTCCATCTGCAAACCCCTGCACTACGGGACCCTCCTGGGCAGCAGAGCTTGTGCCCACATGGCAGCAGCTGCCTGGGCCAGTGCCTTTCTCACTGCTCTCATGCACACAGCCAATACATTTTCCCTGCCCCTGTGCCATGGAAATGCCCTGGGCCAGTTCTTCTGTGAAATCCCCCAGATCCTCAAGCTCTCCTGCTCACACTCTAATCTCAGGGAACTTGGTCTTCTTGCTGTTACTGTCTTTTTAGGATTTGGTTGTTTTGTGTTCATTGTTTTCTCCTATGTGCAGATCTTCAGGGCTGTGCTGAGGATCCCCTCTGAGCAGGGATGGCACAAAGCCTTTTCCACCTGCCTCCCTCACCTGGCTGTGGTCTCCCTCTTTGTCAGCACTGGCATTTTTGCGTACCTGAAACCCCCCTCCATGTCCTCCCCATCCCTGGATGTGGCAGTGACAGTTCTGTACTCAGTGGTGCCTCCAGCCCTGAACCCTCTCATCTACAGCCTGAGGAACCAGGAGCTGAAAGCTGCAGTCTGGAGACTGATGACTAGACAATGTAAGAAACATTAGACTACTGGAAAGTTTGTGAAAATAATTTGTTATAAAAGTTGTCTTTGATACTTCTTGTTGGTTTCATTATGGAGCTACTTTTTCATTGTTTACCTTTTTTAATGTTGTCCCTAAATGAAAGCAATCAATTTTGCCAAATCTCATTTTGTTTCTCCACACGTCCACTGTGACCTGTAGACTGTGTCAGTGAGTAGCTGTGCTCTGGATACCTTTAAATGAAATAAAGGATTTATTTCATATTAAGCTATCAAGATCATAGCTCCTCACTGCCACAGTCCAGCAAAGTTTTCCCCTTTTGTTGCCTTCTGTGCACAGTTCAGCAATGTCTGTGTGCAGAGCTGGGGGCAGATCAGGGCTGGCACAGCAGCTGTGCCCAGCAGCAGCAGCACTTGGTGTTGCCAGTGCTGCTGCCGTGGCCCTGCCCCGCTGCCCTGGTGGCCCTGGTGTTGCTGCAGAGCCTGAGTGCTCTCGGGGCTGGGCACAGCCCTGGGGGTGGCAGTGCCAGGGCTGCAGCAGGGACAGGCCATGGGCACTGCTGGGGCAGCGCTGACGCCTCAGGCCAGGGCCTGGGGGCTCCAGGCTCCTTGCCCAGGCTCTCTCAAGAACCCACCCAGGCCAATGCTCAGCACAGAAAAGCCCCGTGAGCAGCCCCAGGCTGGCCGTGGGCAGGCTGGGGGCAAACAGCATGGCTGGGGCTCTGCAAGGGCCCTGGGGCAGACGGGAAGGAGCAGCAGAGCAGGGGCTGATCCATCCCCAGTGCGCTGCACAGCCCAGGGCAGCGTCCCAGAGCGTCCTGATGGAGCTGCCAACAACATCCCCCCTCTGCAGCCCTGGCCTCTCCCCCAGCTCACACAGGTGCCCCATCCTTGCAGGCACAGACACGGCAGCACTGGCTCAGCAGCCCCTGTTTGCATTGCACAGAGCAGGGGGAGCACCCCCATGCTGTTGGTGTGGGGACATGAACCTGAGGGAGCACAAATGGCATCAGCCCCTGGGGCCAGCAAGGGATGGGGGACACCAGGGAAACCACTCAGCTTTGTCCTGGCCTCTGCACTCAGCCACAAAGTTTGTTCCCATCAGCTGGGAGTTTCCTGTCCCACTGCAGACGCTGTTGCTCAGAGCCGGGGCTGCCTGGCAGCCACTCCCAAACTGCCCTGAGCATTTCCTTGACTTCACCTTTCATTTTTTTACTCTTCACTGGTACACATTTCTTCCCATTGCTCATCCCTATTCCCTGCCCTGAAACTGCCCATCCCTGTTTTCCCTTTCCTCTCTGGCCCCACTCCCCATTGCAGTTCCTGACTTGGCACCATGGGAATGTCCCTTGGGCAGCAGGATCATCCTACAAGTGCTGCAGGAATTGTCTGCAGGCTCCTGCAGTGCCTGGTGCTGCTCCCTTGCAGAGGCACCCCAGGCCAGGGGGGCACATCTGGGCTGCTGTGTCTGGCTCTGGGGCTCCCTGTTCTGGGCAGTGAGGAGGAGCTGCAGAGGCTCTGCAGGACTGACAGGATGGGCTTTGGGGCTGCCAGGAGAAGCTGAGGGACCTGGGCTGCTGGAGCCTCTGAAGAGGAGGCCCAGGGCTCCTCCTGCAACTGCTCCAAGGGTGCTTTCAGAGAATCCCAGAATCAGCAAGGCTGGAAAAGACCTTGGAGATCATCAAGTCTAACCTCTGCCTTTACACCGCCTTGTGTCCTCTGAGCCTCCCTTTTTCCAGAATAAACAACCCCAGCTCCCTCAGCCACTCTTCACAGGACTTGTGTTCCAGACCCCTCACCAGCCTTGTTGCCCTTCTCTGGACATGCTCCAGGCCCTCCATGTCCTTCCTAAATTGGTGGGCACAGAACTGGACACAGCACTCAGGGTGCTGCTCAAGCAGTACTGAGTGCAGGGGAAGAATCCCTGCCCTGCTCCTGCTGGCCACACCATTCCTGATCCAGGCCAGGAGCTATTGGCCTTCTTGCCCACCTGGGCACTCTGCTGGCTCATGCCCAGCCTGCTGTCCATCAGTCCCTGAAGGTCCCTTTCTGCCTGGCTGCTGTCCAGCCACTCTGTCTGCAGTCTGTAGTGCTGCAGGGGTTGTTGTGGCCAAAGTGCAGGACCCGGCACTTGGACTTGTTCAACCTCACCTTGTTGGGTTTGGCCCCTGCCTCTATCCTGTCCTGGAGCCCTGCTCCCAGCATGAGTCCAGTTGCTGCTCCTGTGTCCTTCCAGTTTCCTTGTCACTCCCAGGATGATCCTGGTCACTTCCCCTCACTCCTGGCAGGATCCCTCCTCTTCCCAGTATGAGCCCAGGCACTCACAGTCATTCCCAATTATGATGCAATTTGTCCCCAACATGACCCCAGTTGCTCCCACTTTCATCCAGTGTATTCCCAGTTCTCCCAGTTGCCCCTAGTATAGTCCCAGTATCTCCCCGTATGATCCCAGTCTCTCCCAGCAGGACCCCAGTCACTCACACTTGCCCCCAGTTGCCCCCAGCATGGTCCCAGTTCCCCCAGCACATTCCCAGTGGCTCCTAGTGTGGTTCCAGTCACCACCTGCATGGTCTCAGGCACTCCCAGCATATCCCAGTTGCCCTGAACATACTCGTACTCGTTGCCAGGCACTCCCAGTTACCTGAGTGTGGTTCAGCTGCCCCCAGTTTTATCCCAGTCACTGCCAGGAAATCCCAGTTGTCACCAGCATGTATCCTGTCATTCCCAGTTGTTCCCAGTTCCTCACAGTGTGTGCACAGGCAGCTCCCAACATGGGCCTGGTAGCTCCCAGTAACCCCAGTCAGGGTCTATTGATACCCACTATAGTCCCAGTAGGGTCCCAGTCACTCCCAGTATGATGCCAGTGACCCCCAGTGGGATCCCAGTTGCTCCCTGTCAATGCCAGCAGGACCCCAGTAGTGTCCAGTATGATCCTCATGCCTCCCAGTCTCTCCCAGTATATCCCAGTTGCCCCCAGAATGTTCCCAGTCACTGCCACTTCCTCCCAGTTTCTTTCAGCATGATTCCAGTTGCCCACAGCCACTACCAGTCAATCCCAGTATGATTCCAGTCACCCACAGTGTGATCCCAGTCTCAGCCAGCATGGACCCAGCTGCTCCCACTGTGATCCCAGTATGATCCCAGCTGCTGCCAGAATAGTCCCAGTTGTTCCCAGTTCCTCCCAGTATGATCCCAGTTGTCCCTCGAATAGTCCCAGTCCCTCTCAGCATGGTCCCACTCACTCCCAGTTGCGCCCAGCATGGTCCCAGCTGTTTGCAGTGTGGCTCCAGTGCCCCCAGTATGGTCACAGACACTCCCAGTATATCCCACTGTGCCCAGTAATGTTCTGGTTAGCTCAGAATGATCTCAGTCTTTCCCAGTTCCTCCCAGTTGCCTCCAGCATGATTTCAATTTCTGGCAGATGCCTGAAATAATGTCTTAGTTGCTCCCAATATAATCCCAGTTATAGTCTCAGCCCCCTCCCTCTCAGCATGGTTCCAGTACCTTCCAGTTGATCCCAGTTGCTCCCACATTTCCCCATTTTCCTCCCAGCATGGGCCCAGTAGCTCCCAGTAACCCCCAGTCAGGATCCATTCTCATCTGCTGTAACCCCAGTGGCCCCCAGGATGATCCCAGTTGCACCCAGTCCACACCAGTATGGTTACAACCACCCCCTGTATGATCCCAGTCACTCCCAGATCCTCCCAGTATGATTCCAGTCATGCTCAGAGTGACTCCCTGTAACTCCCAGTGTGGGCCCTGTTGCTCCCAGTCACCTCCAGCATGGTTCCAGTCAGAGCCAGCACCTTTCCAGTCACTCTCAGTCTGGTTCCAGTAGGATCCCAGTCACTCTCAGATACTCCTAATACTTTTCCAGTCACTCCCAGTATGATGCCTGTCAGTATGACCCCAGCATGGGCACAGCTGCTCCCATTATCATCTAGGGGGGTTCCAGTTGCTCCCATTTACCCCCACTGTGGTTTCAATCACTCCCAGCATATTCCAATTACTCCCAGCAGGTTCCCAATTAGTCCCAGTTGTCCCCAGTTGCTTCCAGCCTGATCCCAGTTGCTCACAGCCACTCCCAGTCACCCTCAGTGCAGTCCCAGTTGCTCCAAGAATGATCCAGTTTGATCCCAGTTGCCCCCAGCATTGTTCCAGTTGCTCCCTGTTCCTCCCAGTGTGATCCCAGTTGAACCCTGTTGTCCCTTCTATAGTCCCAGTCACTCCCCGTGTGACCCAGTCCCTGCCAGCATGATCCCAGTCATGCCCAGTTGCCCCAGTGTAGACCCAGTCACTCCCACTCACTCCCAGTTGCCCCTACCATGGTCCCAGCTCTCCCCAGCATGGTCGCTCTTGTTCCCAGTCATTCCCAGTATGATTACAAACACTCCCAGTACATCCCAGTTTCCCTCAGCATGCCCATGGTCCTTCCCAGACACTCACAGTGATCCCAGTAAGGTGCTTGTTATCCCAGTATGTTCTCAGTCATGCCCAGCATATCCCAGTTGCCTCCAGCCTGCATCCAGTCATTGCCAGTTCCTCCAGTTTGCTTGCAGCATGATCCCAGTTTCTCTCAGTTGCTCCCAGGGGCCCAAAGTGTGATCCCAGCTGCTCCCTTTCAATACCAATATGAGCCCAGTAAGCTCCAGTTTGATCCTTGTCACATGCCAGCACTCCCAGTATGGTCCCAGTAACTTCCAATCACTCCCAGTTTGGTCCCAGTTGCCTCCAGCCAGATCAATCCAGTCAGTCCCAGTATGATGCCATTTGCTCCCAGCTGTTCCCAGTCACCCTCAGTATGGGGGATGATGTGCATGGTGTGTTCCCAGTCACTCTCAGACGCTTCCAGTATTAGTCCAGTCCCTCCCACTATGACCCAAAGATGAGCCCAGAGTGCTCCCAGTCCCTGCCAGTATGAACCAGTTGTGCCCCACATGGTTCCAGTTGCTCTCTTTCACCCTCACTTTTGTTCCAGTCACTCCCAGTCTCTCCCAGTGTACCCCGGTTCCTTCCAGCACATTCCCAGTCACTCCCAGTTCCTTCCAGCATGATCCCATTTGCTCACAACCACTCCCAGTCAGCCTCAGTGCAGTGGCACTCACTGCCAGTATGATCCCAGTCACCTCCAGCATGACCCCAGTTCATCCCAGTGTAAGCCCAGTGGCTTCCAATCATGCCCATCATGCACCCAGTCACTACCAGTTCCTCCCAGTTGCTCCTTGCATGATCCCAGTTGCTCAGAGCTGCTCCTGGTCACCCTCAGAATGATCCCAGTCACTCCCAGTATATCCCATCTGTCCCCAGTATGGTCTCAATTGCCCCCTGCAGGCTCCTACTCTATCCCAGTATGATCCCAGTCTCCCTCAGTGTGATCGTAGTCTACCACGGCATGGGCTCAGCTGCTCCCAGTATGATCCCTGTAGTATCCCAGTACAATCCCAGTCATTGGAGATGTTGATCTTTGACATCCCTGAATGATCCCTTTTGGTCCTGAAACAGACTTGCAGAATCCTGAAACAAAGAACTGCTAAAGAAAAATCACTAATAACTATTTTAAAAAATCCATTGATAATTATCAAACAATATTGAGAAAATTTCTGGAATGCTCTGGCCACTGTCCTTCTGTCCTTAATTGAATCACTTGGGCTGAGTCTGACTTGTGGCTTTCCCGTACTTTGAGCTGGTAGCTCTGGCCACCATTTTTTTTTTTTTTTTTTTTTGCACCACTGGGTGGGACAGGGTCCCTGGCCCCAGTCCGAGTGGGCAGACCAAGGACCCCAGACCAGGCCCACAGAACAGAGCCCCAGGTCTGAGTAGGGGGATCAAAGCCCCCAAACCTGGTGGTGGGCAGGCCAAACAGCCCAGACCTGGCCTGCAGGGCAGGGTCTTTGTTCTCACAGCCCATCCCCACCGTGCTGCCAGTGCCTTGGCAGCAGGAGTGACCGAACGCTTTTTCCCTCTCCCCCTATAACCACCAGTGCACACTGGCAGCTGGGAAGGAGAAGCTTTCCCCAGGGATCTCCAACTCGGATCTGCGGGTCTTCTTTCCCCAGAAAAAGTGAGCGATGCTCGCTCTCCACCCCCTCCTCCCCTAACCCCACAATTCAAATTCCAATGTTCCTGTTTTCTGTTCCTCAACATCACCCCCATCCCCTCCGGGCTTCTGGACAGAGGCAGCACCTCTGGGAGCCACATCCCCCACGCCACTGGCGCACGTGAGGGGAGTCAGGCACCCGAAATCCCAGCGAGAAGCCCCTGACCAAACGTGAATCAGCCTGTGAAAAATGTTGTGTCCCAGAAAAACACTGAGTTTGAAAGTTTTCAGCTGGGAGGCCCCGGCTGTCAGCAAATGAGCCGCGCCTCCCCTGAGGGACAGGCCAGCGTCCCCTTCTTCTCTCCCAGCTCCCCCCACAGGGGTATTATAAATAAGAAGCTTGACTAGGCCAATATTCAAGCAGCAATCAAGTCATTAATTAATATGGTAAAGTACGAGCAATACAGCGCTGGGTACAGTGGGGGAAGTTTTCCCTCCAACTGCACACCAATAGTTGAGGCATACAGGTATTTGTAGGGGTACTCATCAGCTTTCTCAGCAGTTTCTATTCACAATTTTTATGTCACAATTCTATACCTATTATGATTTAGTTATTCTCAGGATGTATCCCAGAAAGGAGTATCTCAAGATCCTGGTGGTTCAGTTTCTGAAAGAAGGAAGAAATCTCCCAGATGGTGTGGTCCAGAATCCAGATGTGGGTCCACCTTTTAATTGCAGAGACTATAAATCTCATAGCAGTGATGTCCAGTTTCCCTTGGCTATTAATCCTTGAGTTGAGTTGAGGTTCATCTTCCTTTCTCAGGCTGCTTTTCACTGTTTTGTTAAGGTGTGAGATAAGCGTGTTTCCTTTTATTTATTCTAAAGGTATATTTTCAAAGATCCTTACTACAAGCAATATTCTAAAATTATACTTCAAAAGGTTATTATTGCAAAACTCTTTCAGGCTTAGCTACAAGAAGAAAGTTCCTGTCAAAAAGCAACATCCTTAATGCTTTAATTCAAATGCTCCTAAATCAACTTAACACTTATAAAGGTTAATTAAGAAAAAAGGATAGGTTCAAAGGCCTTCTTCCATGCTTTACGTTCCTCAGTAATTATTAGAATTTGTCTTTATAACTGTCCCATGTTTGGTTTCCACACATATTAAAATCACAAATACACACGTTGCCAGTATGTACCTGACATGAAACAGGGCTTTGTATTTCACAGGGGGGCACAGGGACGTCTCCTGTGAGAAGCTGCTGGAAGCTTCCACCGTGTCTGGCACAGCCAATTCCTGGTGGCTTCAAAGATGGACCTGCTGCTGGCAAAGGCTGGGCCAGTTACAAATGGTGGCAATGCCTCTGTGATAACAGATTGAAAAGGAAATCAAAATAGTGATTGTGGCGCAGTTTTAACTCCACTCAGAGGAGAGCAGAGGGAGAACATGTGAGAAGAACAACTCTGCACACATCAAGGTCAGTGCAGAAGGAGGGGCAGGAGGTGCTCCAGGCACTGGAGACCCAGGCACCCTGCAGGAGAGCCATGGAGAGAGGGGCCCTGCTCCCAGGCTGGAGCAGCCTGTCCCTGGAGGAATGCACCCCCTGGAAGAGTGACCCATGCTGCAGCAGTTTGGGATGGACTGTTGTCCCTGGCATGGACTCACACTGCAGCAGTTTGCAGAGGGCTATTGCCCCTGAAATGGACTCACATGGGAGAAGCTCCTGCAGAACTGTCTCCCTTGGGAGGCACCCACGGTGCAGCAGGGGAACCACTCCTCTCCCTGAGCAGGGCCAGAAGCCATGGGTGATGAACTGACCATAACCCCCATTCCCTGTCTCCCTGCACTGCTGGGGTAGGAGGTAGAGCTGGAAGGAGGGAGGTGAGGAGCTTATTTTATTTCCCCTTTTCCTGCTCTGACTTTGTTAGTAATAAATGAATTTCACATCTCTAAGCTAAGCCTGTTTCTCCCAGGACAGTATTTGATGAGTGATCTCACCCAGTCCTTATCTCAACCCACGAACCATTTATTAAATTGTCTTTATCCAGCTGCAGAGGGGAGTGAGTGAGCAGCCCACATGGATGCCTGCCATTTGGCCTGGGTCAACCCACAACACCTTGGTACCACAGGGTCACAATGGACCCTTGGTTCTATGGGGTCTCATCGGTTCCATCTGGCCCTGCAGGGCCCCTGTGGAGAATATTATTAATAGTTGGTTAGCTGAGAAAGGCCATGCTGACATAATGCCGCTGGTCAAGCTGAGAGAGGGAAGTCAGCAGTCAGTAAGCTGAAAGGAGAAGTCAGCAGTTGGTGACCAATGACAGGCAAGGACAGAATGCCCTTGCCGCAACATGAGGATAGGGAAGAGAGATTCTTCCTGAGAATATGTAGAAAGTATCAAAAGTATAACCATAAGAATGCAGAAGTAGGCGTAGTTGCTGATATGTAACTAACCAATCCTGAGCTCAACTTTTGCAATATGTATGAAGCTCATTATGAACTGTATTTAACCTGCTGTACTGATCAGTAAAATTGGGCCTGTGATGATCTAATTGATGTCCTGGTCTCCTTCCGTCGACAGGCCACTTCATTCAACAAGGCCCCAAAGTTTCACAGTGGTCTCCAGGATTCCATGGGGCCCTGCAATGTCAAAATGGACCTTTGGATCCATGGGGGCCCACAGTGTCACAATGGGCTCTTTTGGTTCTACAGCTTCACAACGGCCCCTTGGTTCCATGTGTCCTGCACTGTTCCATGAATCCTTAGTTCCATGTAGGGTCACAATGGTCTCCTTGGTTTCATGGTGCCACAGTTGCCATAATTTCCATGGTCTCACAACTGCCCTTGGATCCCAAGAGGCCCCAGAGTGTGACAATGGCCCCTTGCTTCCATGACGCCCTGCACTGTCACAATGGTGCCCATGATTCCATCAGGCCCTGCAGTGTCACCATGGACAGTTGGTTCAGTGACACTCCACAATGTCACCACGGCCCCTTGGTTCCACAGAGCCCCACTGTGTCACTGTAGTCCCTTTGCTTCCAAGGCTCAGAAGTGCCAGAACAACCCTTTGGTTCCATCAGGCCTTGAAGTTCCAAAATGGTCTCCATGGTTTCATGAGTACCCCCTGTGTCACAAGAGACTCTTGGTTCCCTGAAGTTCTCCAGTGTCACAATGGGCCCTTGGTTCCATGAGGTTTGGTAGAGTCCCAATTGACTCCTGAGTTCCATGCAGCCCTGCTGTGTCACAATGCCCATGGTTCCATGAGTGTCCATGGTGTCACCACAGTCCCCTTGGATCCCCAGTATCACCATGGTCTCCTTGGTACCATCCAGGCCTTGTAACAAGAGACAGTGAGGCATTTTGTGCCTTAGATGAAAGGCTGCAGAACTCATGGTGGTGAGGCTGTGTCACTGATAAGAAACAAAAACCACCTGAATCTAAACGCGAAATATCATCTCAAGTACCTTTGTGGAGAGTATTATTAATAATTGGTTAGCTGAGAAAGGCCACACTGATACAATGCCACTGGTTAAACTGAAGGAGAAAAGTCAGCAGTCAGCAAGCTAAAAGGAAGAGTCAGCAGCGACCTTGCTGCAACATGAGGATAGGGAGTTGAGATTAGTCCTGAATACATCCTAAGAATATGTAGAAAGTATCAAAAGTAGAACCATAGGAATGTAGAAGTAGGCATAGGTGCTGATATGTAAGCTGACCAATCCTGAGCTCAACTTTTGCAATATGTATGAAGCTCATTATTAACTGTATTTAACCCGCCGTACTGATCAATAAAATTGAGCCTGTGATGATCAAAATGATGTCCTGGTTCCCTTCCGTCGACAAATGGTGGAGAATGCGGGCATAACCGAATCTCTGCCCTTTTTCTCGGATTAAAAGAAAAAGGGATTACGCCACGGTCCGGAAGTTGGGTTTGGGTCCCAGCAGCCGGGACGGTGCCGGAATTTGAAGCACCCTTAAGGTTCACAACTGTGACTTAAGCCAATACGTGTCCGCCGGAGCCTGGAGAGCTGCAACAGCGCGCGCTGATTAATAGGTATGGATAGGCAAGCGGCATATGATTTATTTACCGCCTATTTAGAGCGGCATGGGATAAAAGGGATAGATTTAAAAAAGGAGTTACCAGGGTTATTAGCTTATGGCCATGCTAAGGGTATCTTTTCTAATCCTCATACAGTTCATGAGTTATCAGAGTGGAGAAAGTTTGGGGAAATATTGTGGGATACAGTACTAGATGATGATAAGACAGCAAAGAAATTCGGGAAGTTATGGCAGGTGGTGTATAACACGTTACTTCAGCAGGTCTCTGAGAGAAAGGCAGCAGAAAGGGCAACAGAAGCTCATAAGAGGAATATAGGGTATGGTCGTGAAGATGATCCCCTGGCACCCTCTGTAACTAAAGTACTTATGCCTAAGAGTCCCCAGCAAAGTGGTGTGGAGGATTTCTCTATAGGCGCAGTGGAACCGTCTGCACCTTTCGTGTCAGAGGGGGAGGGCGAGTCGGATGGTGGAGGTAGGAGCAAGCCAGCTTTGCCTCCGCCACCAGCTTCAGGCGGGTCGGATGGTGGGAGTAGGGGCAAGCCAGCTTCGCCTCCGCCGCCAGCCTTGCCTCCGCCGCTACCCCTCAATGAGCCGGCTCCGGTTACAGCTTCGCTGGGGGGGTCACCTCCCTCGCCCGATCCGGCTCCAGCGGGGGGGCTGGTTCCCCCTCGCAGGCTGGCTCCGCTTGAGTCGGCTCCGGTTTCACTGTCAGCTCCAGCGGGGGAGGGGGGGCTCCCGCTTCCCCCGCACGAGCCAGCCCCTGCTTCACTGCCCCCCCCGCGCGAAACCTCGGTGTCTGCACCGAAGCGCCATCAGCATAGCACCCTTAAAGAGCCAGATCCCATCCCAGGGGCACACCGTGATCCATGGGGGGAGATGGCTAAACAGAGGAGGGAAGCTTGGGCTGCTTTGGCAAAAGAAGTAATGCAAATGGGGGATGGTGAGGCGGTGGAAATAGCTTCTAGTCTTGCATGTCCAGTTACATACACACCACAGTATGATGCACAGGGGAACCTTACGCATAATATAGCAGAATATACTCCCTTAGATTGGAAGCTGTTAACTCAGCTACGTTCTACGGTTAATCAGTTTGGAGTAAAAAGTGAACCTGTTAAGCAAATGTTAGATTATCTTTTTAATACTCAGGTTTTATGTCCTAATGATTTAAGAGGAATAGTTCGGTTGATATTTACTCAGCATCAGCAGTTATTATTTAATGCCCATTGGCACGCGTTGGTAAATGAATCGGTTGCTGTACAACGAGCCCAGGGAGACCCATTACATGGGGTGACAGTAGAGGAGCTGATGGGCTTAGGGGCATATTTGCGTACAGAGGCACAGATGATATCGGGAGCAGATAAACTTACAGAGTCTATGTGGTTAGTGCGTGCTGCAATAGATATGGTTAAAGAGCCAGGAGGGTTACCGGCTTATATGGGCATTAAGCAAGGAAGGGAAGAATCATTTGGAAATTTTATCGATAGAACAGCTACTGCTATAGATCGGGCTGGTGTTGCAGGGCGCTATTGAAGCAGGTGTGCTTTGCAAAATAGCAATCCAGCAACCCAAAGAGTGTTAGCTACTTTAGGGGCAAATTGGACTATTGAGGAAGCATTAGAGTGAATGGCATTAATGCCAACAGCTTCACAGGCATTTATAGCAGAAGCCTTAAAGGAATTAGGATTAGGGTTGCAAAAGCATAGTCTACTCAAAATCAGGTGTTAGCTGCTCTTGCTCCTCTCCGAAGAGGCTCACTGGCAGTCACATAAAGAGGCTCGAGACCATTCATCAAGTGTTACCGATGCGGCAATGAGGGACAGACACAAGTTACTGCCGTGACATGGCTGCTACCTCCTGTCTGCAACCCGCAACAACACGGAGCCTCGGCTTGGACTTATCAGCAGCAGTAGACATCACACTAATGACGAACCGGCCTGAGAGGATACCCACTGGAGTAAAGGGTCCTCTTATATTAAATGGACAAACATGTGGAGCATTATTGCTGGGACGTTCCTCTATAACTATGTTGGGATTATTTGTTTTGCCTGGTGTTATTGATGCGGACTTTACAGGGGAAATACAAATTATGGCTTACACCCTTTATCCTCCGATTAAAATTACAAAAGGACAACGCATTGCACAATTGGTACCACTGTCACAAATGACATCAGGAATACAATCATTTACTGGGCAAGCACGAGATGAAAAAGGTTTTAGCTCTACTGGTGTTACACTTTTAACTGTGGATTTACAAAATAGACCAAAACAAAAAGTTGAAATTACCTATGGGCATCAAAGCATAACCCTTTATGGATTATTGGATACAGGAGCAGATACTAGCATCATTTCTCCAGAAGCCTGGCCACAACATTGGCCTCTATTTCCTTCATCAAACATGCTCACAGGAGTAGGAGGATTTACATTGGCAAGCAGGTCGCCGTCTTTGTCTGTGTGCATTGAGAATCAACAAATATCTGCTGTGTTTTCAATTGTTCAACTGCCTCCTACAGTTTCCTGTTTAATTGGAAGGGACATTTTAACACAATTGGGAGTGGTGTTAACTAATCAGCACCCTGATTATGCATGCCCATGAATTGGTACAGGAACAATATACAAAAGGGCACCTAAGACTGTCCACAAGCCCTTGGAATACACCTATTTTTGTAATCAAAAAGAAATCAGGGAAATATCGTTTGATACATGATTTGAGGGCTATAAATGACCAAATGGAACCAATGGGGGCCTTACAGCCTGGTCTTCCAAATCCAGCTATGATTCCAGAACACTGGCCACTTTTAATTATTGACCTAAAGGATTGTTTTTTCACTATTGGCCTGCATCCTGATGACATGAAGAGATTTGCTTTTACTTTACCAGCAATAAACCGTGGGGAACCAGATAAAAGATTTGAATGGACATCTCTTCCGCAGGGCATGCGCAACTCTCCCACTTTATGTCAGCTTTATGTTGATGCAGCATTACAGCCACTACGTCGTAAATGGCCAGCAACTATAATATATCATTACATGGACGATATTTTGTTTGCACAGCAACAGCCATTCTCCTCTTTACAGATTAACACCATTAAAAATACTCTTGCTGCATATTCACTTGTTATTGCTGCAGAGAGAATTCAGACTACAAAGCCCTGGAAATATTTGGGATGGACTTTGACGGATCAAATAGTGATACCACAAAAATTGGAATTACAATTGGACATTAAAACTCTACATGATGCACAGAAGTTGCTGGGAGACTTACAGTGGCTGAAGCCTATTGTGGGAATACCAAATCACTTATTAGAAGCCCTACGGCCTTTGTTAAAAGGTGTGGACCCTACTACTCCTGTACACCTGACAAAGGAGCATCATCTTGCCTTGCAGCAAATTAGTAACTGTGTACAGCAAGGGTATGTGTCTCGTCGACAACTCGACCACCCCATTGACCTTACTATTTGGAATAGCCCTTGCCACTTGCTTGGTGCTCTCTCTCAGTTGCAAAAGAAAACGGGGGAGATACGGGTGTTGGAATGGTTGTCACCACCACTACAGCATAAGAAAACAATATCTTCAAAAATTGAACAATTGGCTGCATTAATCAAAAAGGGGTGTCTTAGAATTCTTGAAGTGGATGGTAGAGAACCTGCTACTATTAGATTGCCTATGGAAAAAGAAACCTTGGACTGGTACTTGATAAATTCAAAGAATTTACAAGAAGCATTATTGATGTCAACTGCTAAAGTAGAGACTAGTAAATTAGTGCCTAGAGTTTTGCAATGGATGACAGAATGGAACTGGATTACTCGACCTTTGAGAGAAGAAAACCCCATAGAAGGAGCTATTACAGTTTTTACAGATGCAGGAAAGAAATCAAGGCGTGCTGCTGTTACCTGGCAAGAAAAAGGACAATGGAAGCATCAACTCCTCACAGCAGACCCTGCAGATAGCTTACAAACTTTGGAATTGTTAGCAGTAGTATGGGCGGTGTCCAACTTACAGGAGCCTTTAAATGTGGTCACAGACTCTATGTATGTTGCAGGAGTAGTCAAACGAATAGAGGAAGCAGCAATTAAGGAAGTGAATAATAAACGATTGTATGAGTTACTGATACAGTTAAGGAAGGCTTTACGGGAAAGAGCAAACGGCACCCTTAAGCAGTATATTGAAAAACATCAAGATTTGACAGATCCACAAGCATGTTTGGCTAAGGTTTTGTATGTGATTAATCATTTATGCATTTTTGGGGAAGATGATACCCCCCCTGCAATGAAACATCATCCGAGGTCAGGTCAGGAAAATACTAAGGAAACAGAGGTCTGGGTTAAGTATAAGAACCCAAGTACAGGATTATGGAAAAAACCTGCAAAGGTATTATATTGGGGTCGGGGGTATCTTTGTGTTTCCTCACCTACAGGGCCTTTGTGGGTGCCTGCTAAGTGGACTAAACCTGTTTTTGATGCAGCCTCTGGTGGATCGCCTTACGGAGGAGGACAAGGAGCGACTGGGGAAGAAACTGCTTCTAGTCCTACGACCACTACTGTTTCAATTGAAGGGGTACTCGGAAGCGGTGGACAGAGCACTGACACGTCACTACCGGACAGCCCAGGAGTTGATTGGTTTCATTGACTCATTATCAACTTTTCACTTAACAGATCCAGCGAAACTACATTGCCTTGACTGTCACAATCCACATTGTGCTGCCTGGATAGCTCCACGTTGTGGGGGTTGTAAAAGAACTTTTTGGATAGAACAATCATTATTACGGGATTTGTGGTGTCATACTTGTGAACACGAGCACACGTGGGGTAAAAGCTGGCAAGATGAATTAAGGAGACAAACGGGGCAAAACGCATATATAGCTTTAAATCTTTATGAGTCTCCTGAACAGAAGGTTCTTGCTTATTATCGATGGGAAATACAATGTATTGTAAATAGAATTAAGGTTCAAAGTAAATCACGTATAGTTTCTATAAGGTGTAGGAAATTAGTGCCTTTAACACAGCATTCAGTTGTAGGACCCTTCCAAGGGGATCCTGATAGAGCATTAGATTGCTGCATTGATAAGTTGAAAAAATTAAGTTTGAAAGTGGCAGGACCAGTGAAATTAGGAGCAGCAAGATTGAAGACAGATAAGAAAAAGAAGGCAAAAAGGGGGAACGGTCTCATTTGAATAGGGGTATCAGAGATTGCTAATTAATTTTCTATGATTAGAACAATTTTACTGTTGTGGGACTCTCGGGAGGATATAGTTGTTGAGGAGGATAACGAACAAGAACTACGATTACGAAATAAGATACACCTTGTGTTAAAGAAAGACCTTGAGCTGTTAGCCTCATATAGTAAAAAGGCTGAAGAGGCTTTGCGATCACCACCATTGAATTGGTTGCTTTGGGTTGAAGATACACAATTTTATACTGGTCCTTACTTACATTCGCTTCCTTGTTATGTTTGCAAAAAGGATAAAGATAAATGCTATGCATGGGTAGCTTTGCATTGTGCAGATTGTAATCAGATTTATTGGTATTCACAGAAGTCATTGGGATATTTATGGTGTACATCTTGTTTTGGAAAGTGGATTCGAAATCATATCTGGGTTAGAGCTCTTGAACAAAGTACTGGCCTGCCAGGACGGACAGGATTACAGCTCTTTGAGAGTGCAGAACAAGTGGTTATAGCATATCTTAGGTGGAAGTTACAGGAAAACCTTAGAATATTTGAAATCACTAGAGCCTCACGTATCATAGCAGCTCGCTGCAAAGCTGATTTGCCTTCAAACTTACCTCGTGCTATATTTGTGAGCAAGGATGCTGATTTAGAATTAGATCAGTATATTCAAGAATTGACTCAGCCTTACAATAGACAATCTAGCAAATCAGGGAAAAGACAGCGAAGAAAGAAAAAACAACGTAAGCAGAAGGAAGAAAAGGAGAAGCAAAGCAAGCAGAAAGAAAAATGAGGTTTGTTTTTGTAATACTGCTCAATGCTGTAGCAAGTGAAGCAGTAGGAGTAACACACTTTAGTCAACCAAGGGAAAATTTATGGGTGACACTTGCTAATCAAACTAACCAATCATCACTTTGTCTTAGTCTTGGAGGAGTCACTAACCCATTTCGAACATGCCTGGTGGGACTTCCGGTGTGGTCTCCTGGAGAATTTTGTAGTTTGATAAACAATCAAACCTTATGTATGTCTAACATGTCAAACATCACATTGCCGGTGCAACAGGGGTATACTGCAGGTCAGAGTGATGGCTATCGTCAATGCTTACTAATCCAATCACTTAACACCTCTTTGCACTCTCCTCCTGAGGAATTGGATCTTTTTGGAAGTACAAATGCCAGCATATCTAACACTACAGCTGGTGGATGGTTTAGCTTCAAACTTTTGGGTGCTCAGAATTTAAACCAACCTAAAGAAACATGGGCCACCCTAGATTCATCCCTGAATGTGAGTGAATTCTCTCCACAGCATTACAGTCAATGTAACAGCACAAATATCACAGCACCAATGAAATTACCCACAGGAATATTTTTGATTTGTGGAGACAGGGCATGGAATGGTATACCAGCTAAACCACAGGGTGGACCCTGTTTTTTGGGAAAATTGTCATTGTTTCATCCTAATGTGTCCTTGCTAATGCAGCTGAGTCAAAATTCAAACAGGAGAAAACGTAGCATACATGACTTAGACTGCAGCAAGATAGGAGATCCACGGTTTTGGGGCACATTCAAACAGGTGGTGGTTTCAACTATCTTACCAGGAGGATCTGCCAATAAAGCTATGAATTTAGCAAAACAATTAGGATGCTGGGCAAAGAATGAGCTGAACAAGACATCACAAATTCTAGACATGCTAACTGCAGATGTGCAAAGTGTTAACCATGCTGTTTTGCAAAATAGAGCTGCTGTAGATTTTTTGCTCTTAGCACAAGGGCATGGATGTGAAGAGTTCGAGGGAATGTGTTGCATGAATCTGTCTGATCATTCAGTGTCCATTCACACTAAGATAAAAGAATTACAACAGGGACTTCACAAACTTAAGGAAGAAGACGGTTTAGGAATTGACGAATGGCTTAAAGGCCTGGGACTCGGACCGTGGCTGAGGAACCTTGTGATCTATGCTATAGGACTGCTGGGTGTAATTTTACTGTTTTTGCTTATTTTGCCTTGTATCTTTAACTGTATCCAAAACATGGTCAGCCGTACAATAGCAAAAACATGGCAAACTAATCTCCTTGCACAAGAAGAAAACGGGGGAAATGTGGAGAGTATTATTAATAATTGGTTAGCTGAGAAAGGCCACACTGATACAATGCCACTGGTTAAACTGAAGGAGAAAAGTCAGCAGTCAGCAAGCTAAAAGGAAGAGTCAGCAGCGACCTTGCTGCAACATGAGGATAGGGAGTTGAGATTAGTCCTGAATACATCCTAAGAATATGTAGAAAGTATCAAAAGTAGAACCATAGGAATGTAGAAGTAGGCATAGGTGCTGATATGTAAGCTGACCAATCCTGAGCTCAACTTTTGCAATATGTATGAAGCTCATTATTAACTGTATTTAACCCGCCGTACTGATCAATAAAATTGAGCCTGTGATGATCAAAATGATGTCCTGGTTCCCTTCCGTCGACATACCTTCAATCCCAGCCTCAACAGAGGTAGAAAATACAAACAGAGATCTCCTAGTAAATCAAAAACAGGGACCATATTTGGAATGCAGGCAAAATGCATTCAAGTGCATTCAAATGCACTCGATATGATGGGGAGGTGATAATCCCCTATTCCAAGAGTGAACTTAAGAAGGACTGACTATTGAAGTAACTACAGAGAACCACAATATAAGAAAAGCTGGTGGCAAAGGTAATTCTGGGACAGGGAGACCAGAAAGCAAGAGCAGATGAGCCAGTGCAGTCGCCACCAAGAAGATCACGTTCACATGCTGTGGGCAGCAACCCCATCAGGCTGTGTCACCATCCCCTGGTACAAGGGGGGGTCACAATGGTTTGTTTCACTGATCTCAGGGTGCAAAGACACACAGCAGGGGACTTTCAGTATTAACCAAAACAAATGCACCTTTTATGGAGTGCCCACAGCAGATGCAACAGAAGGATTAGAAAGGAGATAAAGGACAGAGGGACAGAGAAAAGGGGGGGAGAATAGCTGGCAACGAAGAGATTAAATACTCGTGTTCTGGCCAATAGATCCGTCTGGTCACGTCGGGGAGAGTCTCAAAGTCTTTGGTTAACTCAAGGCTCTTTTATAATCTACCGCCGGGAGGGGAGCAGGATGGCACATGGAGGGAACAGTGGAGAATAAATCCATTGGGAACAGGCACAGACAACCCAGTTCTGAACAGCACACACCGGTGCCAGCAGTGAGGGGGGCCCGTTGTTTCAGGACTGGTTCCTATGGGAAACATCCCGCTTCCCATGGCAGACATCCCACTCCAGTCAGGCCAGCACCCCTGGGTTAGAATTTTAGGGGTCTCAGTCTCAGTCCTTGGGGAGGGCTTCAATCTCCATCCTTGACGACGGCTGTGAGGCAGATGAGGGATCTCTGGACCGTCTCTTACAGACTGACATCCCTAAACATAAAAATAATTAGGCATTTCCCCTTAAAAATAAAATTTACGGAATTAGGAAAATTATAATTCTTTTTATTATTTATGATAGTAATATTCTATATTTGTATTAAAAAATTTTAATATTTGTATTTAAAAATCCATACCTTTTTAGCAAGCAAAAAATTTATTGGTCATTAGTTCTAAGTAACACAATTCCCAACATTAATTCATTGACCAGTGTGGCTATTGATTTCTATTTCTTTAGGCTAATCAGTCCTATTTTAAATCCTTTTGTTATCTTTTTTATCATTTTCAAAGACAGGATAAAAGGGGCCACTTTGCGGTCCGTGGAGACATTTCTGGGGCACATTTTGGGCAGTTTTGGGTCTGGAGAGGGAATTCAGAGAGAACTTGAGGGTATGGAGGACACTTGGGGGAGCCGGGTGGGCACTTAGTGGGGCACTCAGGGCTTCCAGTTCGGGGTCCGGGGCAGCACTTGGGGGTCCAGGGGGGCGCTTGGAGGCCAGGGAAGGGAATTTGGGGCCCTTCGGGGTCCGGACGGGCCCTTGGAGGGCTCTGACGGGGCTCTCTGGGGCGCGAGCGGTGATGGCAGTTGTAGGCGCGGGTCTAATGCAGTTTAACGGGGCCGCGGGGCATCATGGAAGTTGGAGGCGCAGCTGCAATAGACTCGGTGGAGGTGCGGGGCATGACGGGAGATGAAGTCCCAGCTAAGACAGCACTGGGCAAGTGCCGCAGAGCATGATGGGAGCCGTAGTCCCGGAAGTGGCTCCAACGCTTTTTTTGGAGGTCCGGGAAGGCTCTTGGCGGACTCTTCTGCATCCGAGCCGCGACTTGAGGTCCTCGGGGGAATGTAAACGGTTTGAGAGAACTTGAGGGGAGCTCGGGGAGCTCTAATCGGGCTCTTTAGGGTGCGGGGCACGGCAGGAGTTTTAGGCGCCTGACTGTTCTGAGGGGCTTTGGGGCCGCGGGGCATGAGAGGAGATGAATTCCCAGAAGTGGCTGTACCGGGCATCTGTGGGGTTGGGAGCACTCAGGGGGTCCGGGGACGCTTTTGGGGGGTCCCGAATGGGCACTGAGGGGGCAGTGAGGGATCCTGGAGGGTCTGGGGGACGCTTAAGGGACAAAGGGGTGGCGGATCCCGGGGTTAGAGCGCGGGGCATGACTGGGGTTGTAGTCCCGGCTCCAATGGGACTCAATCGGGCCGCGGGGCATGACGGGAGTTGTGGCTAGCGTAGGCACCGTCCCCGAGTCTCCGATATCTGCCGCTGATTGGCTTCGGGCGGTGATGGGCGGGAGTCTCGGCAAATGGGATGCGGCAGAGGCGGGAACAGCCCATTCAACTTCTCCAGTCCCTCCCAGTACAGTCCAGTTCATCCCCAGTACAGCCCACGTCATCTACAGCCCAAGTACAACCCAGTTCAACCCCAGTGCCCCTCACATCCCTCCCAGTACAGCCCAGTCCCTCCCAATACACCTGAGTTTATACCCAGTCCCTCCAAGTTCCCTCCAGTGTCATCCACAGGATGCCCCAGTGTCCCCAGTCCTCCCCGCAACGGCCCCAGTGTCTTCCACAGCATTCCCAGTGCTCCCAGTATGTCCCAGTTCTCCCGAGTCTCACTCCCAGTATGTCCCAGTGTCTCCCACAGCGTTCCGAGTTTTCCCAGTTTGTCCCAGTCCTCCTCAGTGTCACTCCCAGTATGTCCCAGTGTCTCCCACAGCATTCCCAGTGTTCCCAGTATGTCCCAGTCCTCCCCAGTGTTTCCAAGGACAGTTTAATTTCTCACGGTGGCCGTGGCAGCCAAACCCAGCAGTGGGGTCAGTGCAGTGCCCATGGCCACAGCCCCTTGCAGTGCCCAGTGCAGTTTGGGCTGATGATCCACCCTCACAGCTGGCCCAGGGCAGCTCTGCAGTGCCTTTGGCGGCACCTGGGGCTGGCACACACTTGAGCAGTGTGTCTGTTTGCAGTGGGGAAACTCAGGAGATTCAGATTGCTTCAAAAAACCCCAAAAAAGTGAAAACCCCTCTCAGGCTGGGTGCAGCCAGCTCTGCAAGCACAGCAGGGCCCAGGACAGTGAGGACAGACAGGATGGGGCTGGGCAATGTGGAGCAAGGTTGTCCACGCTGGGTCAGAGCTCCAGGCACAGCTTCTGTGAGCAGGCCGGAGCTGCTGAGGAGAGACCCTGGGTCAATATCAATCACAGAATGCTGCAATCACCTCTGATCCAAGGAGAAATGTAATAAAATATACCCTTTAAAATAGGAATGTATATTTTATTACTGCTCTTTGAAATCTTTCTCCATAACTGGACTAGGAGAACTTTAATGACACTCTCAGGGCTTTGCTGTTGTTTACATCAGACTCAGTCCTTGAGAGTGTCTTGAAAAAACTTCTCAAGAACTCAAAAGTTAAATTTAGTCTCCAAATTTTCTTGAAGTTTTAATGGCTCCCACAGAGGGACACGACTGCCTTCCTCTGCCTGCCCACACAAAGGCTCCTGCTGGGGGACATGCTGCACTACAGCCCTGCCCTGGCAGGGAAATTCCTTTCTGTTTGGGTCCTGTTTGGGTCTGGCTCTCCCTATCTGCCCCTTGCATTAATTCTTTCTTTCTCTGGCTGTTCTCTATTGCGCCAAAAGGATCCACCATCTCTGAAACTTCCTTCAGTCCCTCCCAGGGCTCCTCTGCTGTCCTCAGTCTCCACTGAGCACAGAGCTGCTTTGTCCCTGTACACGAATTTGCTGTTCCAGAGGGTGTCATTTATTCAGGCCTGAGCTCTAGTGAGGGATAACTCCCAACCTCACATGGATATGTAATTCTACCAGCGTGTTGCTTCTATATGGTCACTAAATGTGAATTACAATTTAGCCATTTCCATAAAACCCACCCCAAGTTCCCAGATTCAGTCCTTGTTTTCTCTATCCCTGCACCCTTGAGCCAGATGTTTTCTTCTTCCCTTCCAACCATTCCTGTCGGGAAAGCAGCCCCTGCATGCCTTGTTCCTGTGCTGAAAGTTCACAGGCACAGTAAAAACTGAATTCACCCTTTTGGTATCAGCCCCAGGCTTTGTGTGGGCAGGCAGGGGCAGGCTGGAGGCAGAGCTGGCAGCAAAGGAAGGGCCCAGCCAGGTGGGGCAGCCGGGGGATGCCGACAGCCTGCAGGGACAGAGGCGCAGGGCAGGGACACCGTGGGACAGCCTGGGCTGCACAGGGCACAGGGATGGGCAGCAGCTGCAAGACAGCCCTGCCAGAGCCAACTTGGGCAGCACTTTGGCCATGGCTGCTGGGCCTGGGCCTGAGGCAGGAGCAGGAGACAAGTGACCCTTGCAGGCCTGGGGCCTCATTGCCTCCTTGTCCCTGCTCAGCAGCCTGGCAGGGGCCGCCCCATGCTCCTGCCCTTGGCATTGCACATCCCCACATGCCAGTGCCCATCCCGGCAAGAGCCCTGAGCAAGGAGGGAGGGACAGGATCTGCCTGGCCAGGGGCTGGGGCTCAGGCCTGGGCCCTGTGCATTCCTCAAACACATCCAGCTTTGCTCAGCACCAGAGACACCTTTGCCTTCTTTGTCCCCAGCTGTCATCACTGCCTCCAGTGTCCTGCACTAACTGGAACCTGGGGACACTTTCCCAGTGGTGTCCCTCTGTGGGACATATTAAAACTTCAAGAAAATTTGGAGTTTAAATTTAACTTTGTGCTATTGACTCTCAAAGACTGAGTCTGATGTAAACAACAGCAAAGCCATAGAGGGTCATTAAACTTTTTCTAGTCCAGTCATGGAGAAAGATTTCGAAGTACAGTAAGAAAATATACATTCCTGTTTTAAAGGGTGTCTTTGATTAAATTTCTCTTTAGAGCAGAGGTGATTGCAGCATTCTGTGATTGATATTGACCCAGCAGCTTTGGCCTGCTCACAGAAGCTGTGCCTGGAGCTCTGACCAGTGTGGACAGCCTTGCTCCACATTGCCCAGCCCCATCCTGTCTGTCCTCACCGTCCTGGGCCCTGCTGTGCTTGCAGAGCTGGCTGCACCCAGCCTGAGAGGGGTTTTCACTTTTTTGGGGTTTTTTGAAGCAATCTGAATCTCCTGAGTTTCCCCACTGCAAACAGACTGCTCAGGATGTGTGCCAGCCCCAGGTGCCACCAAAGGCACTGCAGAGCTGCCCTGGGCCAGCTGTGAGGGTGGATCATCAGCCCAAGCTGCACTGGGCACTGCAAGGGGCTGTGGCCATGGGCACTGCACTGACCCCACTGCTGGGTTTGGCTGCCATGGCCACCGTGAGAAATTAAACTGTGCTTGGAATCACTGGGGAGGACTGGGACATACTGGGGAACACTGGGAATGCTGTGGGAGACACTGGGACATACTGGGAGTGACACTGGGGAGGACTGGGACAACCTGAGGACACTGGTGGCATTGCGGACAAAACTGGGGACACTGGGGCATCATATGGATCAGGTTGGGAGGAACTGGGAACGACTGGGAATGAACTCAGGTGTATTGGGACAGACAGGGCTGCACTGGGAGGGACTGGAGGGCCACTGGGTTGAACTGGGTTCTACTTGGAATGAAATGGGCTTTAGTGGGGTTATATTGGTCTGTACTGGAATGGACTGGACTGTCCCTGGAAGGACTGTAGGAGGGTGATTTGGCTGTTCCCGCCTCCACCACATCCCATTTGCTGAGGCTCCCACCTATCACCGTTCCCAGCCAATCATCACTAGGAATCTGGGCCTAGGGGCCGTGCCTAGAAAGGCACCATATTTTCTCCTTGCATACAACTCCCATCACACTCCGCGGCCCCATTAAGCCCCATTGGAGCCGGGACTACAACGCCCGTCATGCCCCGCGCTCCACAGTACCCCAGGATCGCCCCCATCTGTCCCATCAGTGTTCCCCAGACCCTCCACGATCCCTCAATGCCCCCTCACCGCCCATTCGGGAGCCTCCGAAAGCGCCCGGGACCCTCTGAGTCCTCCTGACCCCAAGATGCCCCGTACAGCCACTTGTAAAAATTCATCTCCTCTCATCCCCCGCGGCCCCAGATCCCCTCAGAACACAGTCCCGCGCCTAAAACTTCTGCCGTGCCCCGCGCCCTAAAGAGTCCGGTTAGAGCTCCCCGTAAGTTTCCCTGAGGGTTTCAAGTCGAGGCTCGGACGCAAAAGTGTCCCCTAACAGCCGTCCCGGACCCCCAAACATCGTGATCGAGCCACTTCCGGGACTTCAGCTCCCATCATGCTCCGCGGCGCACGTCCGGCGCTATTCCAGCCGGGACTTCATCTCCCGTCATGCCCGGCGCCCCACCCAGGGCCATTGCAGTTGCGCCTCACACTCCCGTGATGCTCCGCGGCCCTATTAAATCTTATGATACCTGCGCATACAACTCCCATCACCCGCCGCGCCCCAGAGAGTCCCGTCCGCGGTTCCCCAAGGGCCCGCCCGGACCCTGAAGGGCCCCAAATTCTCCTCCCTGACCTCAAAGGGCCCCCCTGGATCCCCAAGTGCTGCCCCGGACCCCGAAATGTCCCTCGGGATCCCTGAGTGCCCCTCCAAGTGCCCACCCGGCTCCCCCAAGTGTCCTCCAGACCCTCAAGTTCTCTCTGAATTCCCTCTCCAGACCCAAAACTGCCCCAAATGTGCCCCAGAAATGTCTCCAGGGACCCCAAAGTGCTGCCCCTTGACCCTGTGTGAGAAAAAGATGATTAAAAAGATGATAAAAAAGATGATAAAAAGACGACAAATATAACTAATTACCATAAAGAGGAAGAAATAAGTCGCCAAGAAATAATAATTAATTAATGGAAGGAATTGTGTTTTTCTTAATTAAATTAATTAATTAATGAAAGGAATTCTTAGAATGAGGGACAATTTTTTTTTATTACTAAAAAATGTATAGATTTTTAAAGGAAAATATAAAACTAATGTAATAAAAATAATAAAAATATAAATTAGAATATTATGTTTATAACTTTATTTATTAATTAAATTTTTTTTATAAGGAAAAATACTTTCATTTTTTTATGTGTTTTGAGATGTCAGTCCCCGGTGGGCCATGTCAGACATAGGTTGGGGGTGAGGAGCAGCTTGTCCAAACAGGGACAGCCCCTGCAAGGGGCTCATTCTTCTCCCTGCCCAGACCTCCTAAGGAGACATTCAGCATCAAGATCACCTGGGAAATGCTTCTGTCCCTTCTTCTCTGAAATGAAAACAAAAAAAAATATTCCGTTGACTGAAAAGAAAAATCATGAGGTGCACATTGGAATCTTCCTCCTGAAAAGAACTCCAAACTGACTCCAATCACTGCACAAGCCCTGGAGACCCAAAGACAATGGAAGGGAGACAAAGAGCTCCTGAGGGCTTTCTGTATTTTAACCAGCCCCACGCTGGATTTGGGGCTGGCTCCAGGAGCCTCAGGCACGCAGAGAAGGATGGAGAAGCTGCTCAAGGAGTCAGCAGCAAAACTCCAAGTGCCTTGGAGCATGGCTGGGCCCCAGGGAGGGCAGGGAGTGCCAAAGGCTGCCCAGGGCCTGGTGAGAGCAGATCCTTGAGGGCAGGATTGCAGGGAGCCCAAGGCTCTGAGCAGGGAACTACAATGCTGAGCAAGGCCTGGCAGGGCTGGGTTTTCTCTCCTTTCAAGAGTCTCTGGGTAGACACTGTTGGCTTCAGGTCCTTGGTCCCTGTACTGCTCTTGGCCTGCTCTGGTTAGTGTGATGAAGGCAAAAGCTCTGGCCACGGTCCTGATGTTGTGTTATGTTTTCTCTGGTTAGAAGCGTTATTTTAATTCTTCATTTGCATCGTGGCTTGTTGTTCTAGGGGTTTTCATTAGGTCATTCTTTTCTGTTATGTTTTATGGGATTTTCATATTTGGTTATTATCTGACACAGTCCTCTTCTTTATGGTGTTGGGTGGTTAAACAACTTAGATGGGAGTGGGAATGATAGTAAAAGATTCTAAAATCATAAAATTCGGGGAATTAGAAAGAAGCTAGACATAGTGGGGCCGTAGAAAAATGTTAAAAATAGACTCTGGAAATGTTAGGCTTTGTGTTTGCCAGATCATGTGAATTTGCACCTGTGTAAGCAGTATATGATAAAAGATATAATTGTTAGATGTGATGATTGTTTAGTAATTAAATACAATTATTTTATAATCATAAGAAGAATTCTGAGAAACTATGTTAGATGTTTGAGGGGAGGGGTCACGATGAGCCCATGCTTGGCTGAAATCTATGTATACAATAAAACAATATAGGTTTAATAATTAACATTAAAGTTATATAAGGATTGACTATAAAAACATGTTTGTCCCGAATACATGTCGGAGACAGATTTGGGTTGTACCCTTGACACCCAGAGCTCTTCAATAAAAGCACCTGCATTGAATCATTCTCGTGATTATGTGCTTCTGAACGCTGACAGGAGCAGTGGGGGGAACACCTTACAGTGAGGGGATTTACATAATTATAAATCCTTTAACTAGCATTGGAACTTGACATAACTGTTAAACATTCAACAAACATCCTATAAATAACATTGGAACTTAATATTAACTCCTTTAACAATGAACTTTATATCAACTCCTTTAACAATTGATTCTCTACAATTTCCCCCTTTAATTGTTCGATTGGGCTCAAGCCTGCATCATTTAGCAATTACTTCTTCTTGAAAGTACAATTTTTAATATTGGTTGTAAATTTGCTTGGCATCTTCATGTTCTTGATCATTCATTATCATGATTACTTTTACTTCTTTTTATTAAGCTCTTTTGGTATCATTACACTTGCTTGTACAGCAGATGCTACAACTTGGATTATACAGGGGAGCATGCAAGGTAGGAGGATCAAACCAGCAATTTCACATAAGATGAAAAAGGGTTTTTTTTCCCACCAGTTTCCTTTTAATGACCAGAAATTGTCCCACCAGCTGGTATCGAATGTAGGGGTCCACTCTTGTGTTCCAACATAAGCTAACTTCCAGATTTCCTTTGAGATATTTCTAATGACTTCACTGCAGTCATCCATTTCTAAGCAGCACTCAGAGGAGTTAAATTTTCCACATATGCTTCCATCATCAGCTAATAAATAAACTACTGCTAGTCTGATTTGATACACTACAGTTCTAGGCTGGGATAGTTGGTCATTTATGTGGTCTAAAGCTAGAGAGGCTCGGTTCGATACCATCTCGAGTACTGCCTGTAATCTCAGAATCCAATTTAACTCCGTATAAATTGGGGTCCGGTGTCCCCAGGACCCATCTTTAATCTGGGTCGCCGGTCCATAACTGCAAATTATTTCCTGGGGGGTCCATACTGTGTTTTTCCGTGTCTGTGTTCCTCCAATTTCAATTAAGTTTCTTTTTCGTCAGCTAGATTTGTTGAAATAATCGCATACTGGGACCCCTTGGTTCAATCCAGACTCTTTTGGGAGTAAGAAAAATGACGCTTTAATAATTCCGATAGTGCAAGTGCTGCTCCACTCCCCGGGTAATTCAGTGTAAGCCACATTCCCACATATGCAAACCAGGTTTTCTGGAGCTTTCCAGGAAGCATCACTGATAGTCATTCGAAATTCCCAGTACTTGGATATTTCTCTCACTCCCCAGAATGGGTCTATTCCTCTTATTCCTTCCTTTCTTTCTTTATTTATTCCTTTATTTATTCCTTTGTTTATTCCTTTATTTATTCCTTTTCCAGTACACTCATGGAGTTTAGATCCTTCTCGGTAGATACACCCTGTTTCTTTCTTCCCAATGGATTTTCAGTGTTAAATTTATTATTTTAAATTATTATTATTATTATTATTAGATATTAATATATAACTTATAATATTATATTATATTATATTATATTATATTATATTATATTATATTATATTATATTATATTATATTATATTATATTATATTATATTATATTATATATAATAGATTCTATATTGATTAATTAATAATATTATTATATATAACTTATATATAATTAATATATAATTAATATTAATAATATTAATTAATATACATTATATATATTATATAATGTATAATTATATATATTATATATAATTAATATTATTTTATATATAACATATATTATATAATACATAATATATTATACAATTATAATATATATTAGCATATATATTATATATTATTATATATAATATAATATAATATAATATAATATAATATAATATAATATAATATAATATAATATAATATAATATAATATAATATAATATAATATAATATGTATTATAATATATATAATATTAATATTATATATAACATTATTATATAATAATATTATTTTATTATTATTATATTAAAATAGTATTTTAATAAATTAATATTACTTCTTATTGTTTAATGTATAATATTTTAATAAATTAATAATATTATTCATTATTTAATAAAAATAAAATTAATAAATTAAAATGGTATTGTTTATTATTTAATAAATAATATTTATTTATCCAATATATAAATAATAAATAATACTTCCAGTATTTATTGGGTTCTCTAGGGACCTACCCAGCTACTGGATGTTTTATTTCTAAATATCTCTTACAGGATATTTCTCCTACTGGGGTTTTATAAATTTATACATTTTATACATTTTCCCATTCGTAGATATACACTACTCTTCTCCAATTATTTTACACTTCAATTCCCACCATTCTTTTCCTCTTTGTCCAATAGCTGGTACCTTTTGTCTTGTTTGTGTCCATTTTAAGATTTCTATTGGTCTTAAGCTGATCCCTTCCCAAGGCCAAACTTCGGCCATTTGTGTATTTCCACAGATCCAGCAATAAGTTAAATGTAACTCTTTCCTGATCTTTTCCACTAAATCTATGAACAAGTTTTTCCCACGAGATATTTCTAGGTCTTCTTTCTCATTTACTGATGTTGTTACTTCTTTCTCTTTTATTAAGTCTGCTGTGCCTTTTTGATTGGACTTACGTTCAAAGCAAAGCCAAGCATCTCCTACAGGATGCTTCCCAAGCAGTCATTGCAGTCATTCTATATTTTGTGAAATCAAATAAGTGTTCCCGTACCCTTGGCAGGTTGCTAACAGAGAGAGGTTGACACAGTTTAGATTTAAATTTGTATGTACTCATATTAAAGATTCGGTTTCTTCCCCTCTGTAAAGGGGGTAGTAACATTTAGCACATGGGCTCTTCTGACTTCCCAGCTTGTTGTTAAACAAGTTAGATCAGTAAGAGCATTCCCAGGAATCTGGTATGAGGCATTCCCCTAAACTCTACAACTACTGAGCTGCACCCAGTGATTGGAGTGGCTGTTTTTAGGCGGATTGTATACTCACCCAGCCTTGCCTCCTGGTTATGCTTTTCTCCTACAGAAGAGCTCGTTGGTTTTAGTACAGAGTTTTTATTTTCTCGGTGTCAACACATTTGACTTTTCTTTACTAATTTATTTTTGCCCTGAGGGATGTTCTACAGGAGATTACTTTATACACTAAGATTGGAGTTAACTGGGGTATTTTAACTTTTTAACACAAAAACATTCATCTAAAAACCTTGAACTCAACGGTCAGATGACTTTAAGAATTTTCGGTATCCAAAATGATAGATAAAATACTCACACCAAACAAATAACAAGGTATTTACTCTTATGCCTAACCCTACAAAATAATAGTATGATTTTATGCTAATCCTACAAAATCATAATACACCTTATGCCTAATCCTACAAAATCATAATATACGCCAAAACAAACAAAGGCTCCAACGTAAACAAAAATTTCTTCATTATTTAATAAACACTAACTAATAATACATGCAACAGGAAAGTATCTACTTTTCAAACTCACAAGTAAAATATAAATAACATTAACTGCAATTTTTAACAGTTCTTAACAAGTTTTGATTATTTAAACAGTTCTTAACAAGTTTTTTACTATAGACAGTCTCCAATAGTCTTTAGGTCTCCTCTGGAGGGTTAGTTTTAGATCGTCTGAGTGATTAGTCACAACCCATTCATTAGAAGACTTAGTAGGGGATGTGGTTGGTTTTGACTCTTCAGTGGGAGGTGGTACAGGTCCTTTAGTCTGGGTTATATGTGTCCACCCCTTCTCTTGGGTAGTATGGCTGTATTCGTGGTGAGTAGGACCTGAAAATGACCTTCAAACTTAGAGGTTAAAGGTGCAGAGTTCCATGATTTAACTAACACCCAGTCCCCTGGATTGATGCTATGTCCCTTAGTGTCTAAGGGAGAGGTTTGAAGGACATAGCCCTTTTTCCTAAGATCTTTGAATCTCCTTCCTATGGCCTTTACCTATTTTTGGGTGGCTGTCTCTCCTTCTGGATAAATTCCCATGCTATACGGGGTTGTCAAGAAGGGGAGTCCTAACATCATTTAATACGGTGAGATTCTTATACCTGTTTGAGGACTTGTTCTTATTTGTAACAGTGCTAAGGGTAGACATTTAAGCCAATTCATCTGGGTTTCTGTAACTAATTTAGTTAACGTGTTTTTGATGGTTTTATTCATTCTTTCTACTCTTCTGGAGCTCTGGGGATGCCAATGAGTTGTGCAACCTCCATTTCATTGCCAGGGCTTCAACAGCTTGTTGTAAGACTTTGGCAGCAAAATGTGGACCTCGGTCAGAATCAACATTATTTATCAACCCATATTGGGGAATGATGTTTTCAAGGATTGCTTTTGTTGTGGCTGCTTGGGCTGTCTCTGTTTTGGTCGGGAACGCCTCTACCCAATGGGTGAAGTGATCCACGGTCACTGATAAGTGTCTGTATCCCTGAACAGGGGACATTTCTGTGATGTCTACCTGCACGCTTTGGAACCTCCGCAAGGACAACTCTCTTCCCCCAGATCAGACGGTACTCTTCTCATTAATTTCTGATTGATTTTTTGGCAAGTTAAACATCCCTTGGTAACTGCCTTTGCTATGGTACGTACTCCCATGCACATATGATCCCTTGGAAAGTGGTCACATAATCCTTGTATATCCCAATGGGTCAACTCATATAACTCTGTCATCACCTTTCGGGCTAGAGCTTTATTTAAAATTTGCCGTCCATCAGGGGTCCACCATTCTCCATTTTCTTTTTGCTGTCCTCTCATCTTTTCTAACTCTCTTAATTTGTTCTCGTCAAAGATGAGTCTTTCCTCTTTTCTTTCTCTACTAGGTGTTCCCTCTATCTTAAGAATTTTAACTGGACTTTCCTGTTGCAAAGCTACTTCTTTCACTACTTGATCAGCGAAATTATTTCCCTTTATTTCAAGGGTGTCCCCTTTTTGATGTCCTTCTATGTGACCTTTGGCTATCTCTATTGGTTTCCTTATGAACTCTAGTACTAATTTTCTTAGCTCTTAATGTATTAAATTTTTGCCTTTAGAATTTAGGTACCCCTGTTCTTCCCATATTTTTCCAAATGTATGGACAATTCCGAAAGCATACTGGGAGTCGGTATAGATTGTTCCTTTATCTTTTTCTAGTAAATCTAGCCCTCTCTTCAGGGAATAGATTTCACAGCACTGGGCAGACCAATTTGAGGGTAGCTTTCCCATTTCCTCAACTTGCATGTTCTGCCCATCTATGGTTGCATACCCTGAGACCTGTTTACTGGCCACAGTTCATGATGATCCATCTGTAAATAAAATTCTCCTATATGGGAGGGACCCATCTTCTAAATCTTCTCTCACTTTAGTTTGCTTTTCAATCATTTGTAAACAATCACGCTCCAGGTCTGTTAACAGCTCTCCTGTGAGGAACTGGGCTGGATTTAAACATTTTGAAGTGGCTAATTCGAGGCCCTTGGTAGTTATTAGTATTATTTCATGGTTTAGTATTTGGGAGTTGGTTAGCCCTTGAGGGACCTTGTGACTTAAAGCAGCTTTTACATCATGTGGGGTATGAACCCGGATCTTCCCCTATCAGGTTAGTTTCTGTGTGTCTTCTATTGGGGTGGCTGTTGCCTTTGTCACTTGTACACAGGCTGGCCACCCTCTGGCTACTGGATCTGGTAACTTGGAGAGAGATGCAACAGGCTTCCTGCATCCTCCCCAATCCGGTGTAAGGACTCCGCAAGCTGTCCCCTCTTCCATGTTTACAAATAGGTCGAAGTTCTTTATAAGGTCTGACAGGCTCAGTACAGGGGCAGGGGACAATTTAATTTTCAGATTCCAAAGCTGTTTCTTGTCATTTGAGGTCCAGGTTACAGTCTCTGATTCGTTCAATTTGCCATATGGAAATTTAACACTTTTATTATACTGATGAAGCCATAACCTGCAATACCCAAACAAACCTAGTAATTTTCTAACATCCCTTTTGGGCTTTGGGGCAGGGATGGACAGAATTCCCAACATTCTCTTGGGGCTTCACTTTTTATACCCTTGGCCAATTATATCCTAGATATGTTACTTCTTGTTCAACAAATTGCAGTTTCTGTTGTGTTACTTTTAGGCCTTTTTCCCCTAAGAAATTTAGGAACTGTATGCTAGAACTTCTAACTTAGTCCTGTTCTCCCTCTGATGCAAGTAAATCATCAACATATTGTAAAATATGTACCATTGTCAGGTTTAAACTGTTCTAGGAGTTCTTCTAGAGCTTGCCAAAGAGATTCGAGGATTCTCTAAACCCCTGGGGAAGACCTGTCCACCTTAGTTGCTGTTTTCTTTTCAATGTCCTCCCATTCAAAGGCAAACCAGTTCCAGCACTCTTCAGCCAGGGGACACACCCAGAAGGCATCCTTTAAATCAATGACAGAGTTAAATCGATGACAGAGAACCATGCATGCTCCTTAGATACTTGGCTTAAAAGGGTGTACAGGTTTTGTACTACCAGGTGCCTCACAATCATTCTTTTATTAACTTCTCTTGAATCTTGTGCTAATCGATACCTTCCATCAGCTTTTCTCAATGCTAGTATGGGAGTATTATGTGGAGACATGCACGGTTCTAAAATCCTTCCTTTAATAACTGGTAAGTTATTGGGGCTGGTCCTTTCTTTCCCTCTGGGGAAATTGGATACTGCCTTGCTCGAATGGGGGGGATGTCTTTCTGCATCTCTACTTCTACTTGTGGACTATTCAAACAACCAATTTTTCACTCCTCTGCCCACACATTTGGGTTGATTTCATCTATGTCTCCCTTTGTATAGACCATTATTTGTACTACCATTTTTCCTTCTTTTGGCATTACTCCAATTCCCAATTTGATTTGTAAATTATATCCTAATAAATCACAACCTAACTAGGGATGTAAATGAAATTAGCTCAACACTCTCTTGAATTTTCTCTAATTTCTACATCTTCTATAATCTGGGCCTCAAATGATTCTCCTTTGGCCCCTCAAACTTTGCAGACCTTTTTACTGACTGTGACTCCTGTTGGTATTTTAGTCACACATGACTTGTCTGCTCCGGTATCAACTAAAATTCAAATTCATCATTCTGGGGACCAATCTTGAAATTTACCAAGGGCTCTTCTAGATGATTCATTAAATTCCCCAGAGCATAGAACCCTTGACACCCCTATTCCGCATATTTCTCATCTCTTCTTAAGATGTTCTCTAGAGTTTCTTGCTCCTGGGCTATGGCTTCATCTAAGTGGAGTTTCTTACAATTTCTCTTTAGGTGTCCTTTCTCTCCACAGTAATAACAATATTTGTCACTGAGTAGAGCCCTAGCCCCTTTTGGTCCAATAAAACCTTTGTCTCTTCTAAGTGGTTCTACTGGCCCATCCTTGTTGGCTCCTACACTTTCTCTGCCTATGGCTACCATAATTTTAGCTTTTGTTTTTGTCTTTTTTTCTTCTATTCTCAGATATACTCTTATGGCTTCTCTCAGATGTTCATTATACTTTTTTACTGCCAGTCCTCTATTCTTTCTAATTTTCATCTGATATCGGGCCAGGATTTAGTTACAAATTTTGTGTTGAGAAGGACTTGGCCTTCGGGGCTATCTAGGTCAACATTAGAGTAAATCTGGAAGTTTTGCTTTAGCCTATTAAGCCATGGTGCTGGAGTCTTGTCTTTTTCCTAGGTGCTATCAAACACTAACCTGGTATTGCTCCCTCTAGGGACTGATTCTTTTATCCCTCTGGTCATCAGGGACCTGTGATCTCTCATATTCCTTCTCCCCTCTTCTTGATTAGGGTCCCAGTCAGGCTCCACTGAAGGCATTTTTTATTACCTTGGGGCCCAGGTTGGTTTTCTCGCTCACAAATTTTCATTCCTGTAGTTCTTATTATTTGAGTCTCTTCTGGGGAAAATAGGATGCTTAAGATGTACAATTCTCCTCATGTATAAATATTAGGGGCTAAATATTGATCAATTTGATTTGTTATTCCTACTGGGTCTTCCACTAAATTTCCCAATTCTTTCTTAAAGTTTCCAACTTCGGACACAGTCAAAGGAGCGTTTACAAATCCAATCTCACAGGCCACCCTACCCATGGGAACTTCTCTGAGGGGGAACAATTTTTCCACTTTAGCCACTTTGGACTGGGTGTTACACCATCAGCTGTGGAGGCTGACTGGGTAACTTCACTCTTGGGCATGAGATTCTGAGATGTTGTTTGGCTTCTCATTTGTGGTGGGGAGGCAGAGCAGGAACTTGCTGGTGAATAAGGGGGGCATGAGATGGTAGAGGTAAGGAGACAGTAATGAAGGTTAAAGAGAGTAAGCAGAGGGTGGAGGGGAAGGTGTTGGAGGTATAACTGGGTTAGGAGGTGGTAAAGGAATGACAGCTGGGAGAGGAGGAGGAATTGGGTCCACAGAAAGAGGAATTTGAGAAAGGATTTGAGGTACTGCAAGGGTAGGATGAGGTAAGTGGTCAGGAAGGTCCCAGTTTTTGTCAGCCTTCCCAGCCTCTTTTTCTTCTTTTACTTTACTAGCTTGCTTTCCTTCTTTTAATATATAGACTCTTGTATTTTCCTGCTCTGAGGCGTTCTTTAGCCAACAGGTGACGTTCTGTATGTGATGGGCCTTTTGCAGGAACATGGGGCAAAAAAGAAGGTGCATCAACTTTTGGACAGAGAGGCAGGTAACTCAGGAAATGTTTAAGGATGTTGTTAGGTCATGCAGAAAGAAGAGAGGTAAAAGCTTAAAGTTTAACCAGGCCACTTCTGTGAAGGATAATAAAAATATTTCTATAAATACATTAATGGCAAAAGGAGGTACAAGGAGAATCTCCATTCATTATTAGGGGAGATGTGGTTAGCAAATATGACGGACAGGCTGAGGTACCTAACCCCTTCTTTGCCTCAGTTTTCAAGACTAAGTCAAGTTGTCCTCAGGACAAGTCCTTAGCTGGTGGATGGGCACAGGGAGCAGAACAGCCCCCCTGGAATCCAGGAGGAAGCACCTGGGGACCTGCTGAGCCACTCAGATGCTCACAGGTGTCTCTGGGAGCAGATAGGATCCATCCCAGGGGGATGAGGGAGCTGTGGATGAACTCCCCAAGCTGCTCTCCATCATTTACCATCAGTCCTGGTTCACCAGGGAGGTCCCAGAGGACTGGAGGTGCCAATGTGAGCCCATCGCCAAGAAGGGCTGGAAGGAGGAGCTGGGGAACTCCAGGCCTGTCAGCCTGACCTGGGTGCCCGGCAAGTTTATGGAACAGATCACCCTGAGTGCCATCACAGGGCGCCCACAGGATGGCCGAGGGATCAGAGCCAGCCAGCGTGGATTTCAATGTCTGCACTGATGATCTGCATGAGGGGACTGAGTCCAGCATCAGCAAATTTGCAGATGACACCAAGCTGGGTGTGAGTGTGGATGTGCTGGAGGGTAGGAGGGCTCTGCACAGGGCCCTGAACAGGCTGGATCCAGGGCCCAAACCCAACAAGGTGAGGTTGAACAAGTCCAAGTGCCGGGTCCTGCACTTTGCCCACAACAACCCCTGCAGCACTACAGGCTGGGGACAGAGTGGCTGGACAGCAGCCAGGCAGAAAGGAACCTTCAGGGACTGATGGACAGCAGGCTGGACAGGAGCCAGCAGTGCACCCGGGTGACCAAGAAGGCCAATGGCTCCTGGCCTGGATCAGGAATGGTGTGGCCAGCAGGAGCAGGGCAGTGATTCTTCCCCTGTGCTCAGCACTGGTAAGGCCACACCTCGATTAGGAAGGACATGGAGGGGCTGGAGCATGTCAAGAGAAGGGCACCAAGGCTGGTGAGGGGTCTGGAGCACAAATCCTGTGAGGAGTGACTGAGGGAGCTGGGGTTGTTTATCCTGGAGAAGAGGAGACGCAGGGAGACAAGGTGGTGTCATGGAACAGGTTGTACTTGATGATCTCCAAGGTCTTTTCCAACCTTGCTTCTTCTGGCACACTCTGAAACCACCCTTGGAGCAGTGGCAACAGCATCTGCAGTGAGACAGGAAACTTCCAGCTGATGGGAACAAACTTTCTGGCTGACTGCAGAGGCCAGGACAAAGCTGAGTGGTTTCCCTGGTGTCCCCCAGCCCTTGCTGGCCCCAGGACTGATGGCATTTGTGCTCCCTCAGGTTCATGTCCCCACACCAACAGCATGGGGGTGCTCCCCCTGCTCTGTGCAATGCAAACAGGGGCTCCTGATCCAGTGCTGCCATGTCTGTGCCTGCAAGGATGGGGCACCTGTGTGAGCTGGGGGAGAGGCCAGGGCTGCAGAGGGGGGATGTTGTTGGCAGCTCCATGAGGACGCTCTGGGATGCTGCCCATGGCTGTGCAGCGCACTGGGGATGGATCAGCCCCTGCTCTGCTGCTCCTTCCCATCTGCCCCAGGGCCCTTGCAGAGCCCCAGCCATGCTGTTTGCCCCCAGCCTGCCTACGGCCAGCCTGGGGCTGCTCACGGGGCTTTTCTGTGCTGAGCATTTGCCTGGCTGTGTCCTTGAGAGAGCCTGGGCAAGGAGCCTGGAGCCCCCAGGCCCTGGCCTGAGACGTCAGCACTGCCCCAGCAGTGCCCATGGGCTGTCCCTGCTGCAGCCCCGGCACTGCCACCCCCAGGGCTGTGCCCAGCCCCGAGAGCACTCAGGCCCTGCAGCAACACCAGGGCCACCAGGGCAGTGGGGCAGGGCCATGGCAGCAGCACTGGCAACACCAAGTGCTGCTGCTGCTGGGCACAGCTGCTGGGCCAGCCCCGATCTGCCCCCAGCTCTGCACACAGACATTGCTGTTGCAGCTCCAGAGAAGGAACAAAAGGGGGATCGCCTGTGAAAAGTCTGCTTGGAAGTCCTTAAGGTCATTTAAACCCACCAGGAGCATCGCTCCTCATTGGCACAGTCTGTGGGTAACAGTGAAGGTGTGGAGGAACAAAATGAGATATGTCAGGATAAATGTCTTTTGTTTAGGGACAATATTATAAAAGTAAAGCAAAGAAACCAACAGGAAGTATCAAAGATGACTTCTATAAAAAGTAATTTGCAGAATTTGGCAACCAGTTTAATCCTTCTGAAAGCATCCAGTCATCAGTCTCCACAGTGTAGCCCTGCCCAGAGCTGCCCGGGCACAGGGAGCTGGGACACCCCATTGCTGTGCTCAGCATGCACAGGAGGAGCCCAAGGGCTGGGCCTGGCCCTGCAGCTGGAACTGGCATTGCAGAGAGCCCCTCAGCAATGCCAGCAGCACCCTGGCAAGGCCAAGAGAGAGAGGGAGCCGGGCCTGAGGAAAAGCCTTTCCCTGGCCAGCCCTGCCCAGCCCCTGCCAGGCAGCAGCAGGGCAGGACAGTGGCCCTCAGGCCCTGGACATCAGGGAATGGGCACAGGGTTGCAGAGATGCCCTTCATCTCTGGGGCTGCTCTGCTGGCCCAGGAGGGACTGAGGGCCCTGAGCCCCCGGGCTGAGGGCTGTGCTGGCTGCGAGGGGACACAAGAGCTGTGCTGCTCAGGGCAGTGTCTGCCCTGCAGGGCAGGCCTGGCAGGTGCCACATCTGCCCTGCAGCAGGGCTTCCCTCAGCACTGCCTCCCTCCCTGCCTGCCCACGGCTCTGCTGCTGGAGCTGTCCCAGCCCCAGCTGCTCCTGTGGCCCCGGGCTCCTTCCCTGCCAGAGCTGCCAGAGCCCAGCCCAGCCCCTGGGCCAGCCCTGCCCTGCAGCTGCTGGGCCCTGCAGGGATTAAAGAACAGCTCCCCCAGCCTGGGCACCATGGAAAGGTGCATGGATCTGGAGGCTGGGCAGGTGCAGGCAATTGCTGAGGTTCCCAGGAAAACTCAGTGTGATGGTTTAAGAGCCTCAGCCCCTGCTCTGCCCTGGACAGTTGAGTTTCCATTGCCACCAAGCTGAGCCAGGGAAAAGTGGGAGCACAGATTCAGGAAAGCAGAGACCCACGCAGGAAACTCCTGAATGAGCTCATGACAAGTCCACTTTAGAAATGAGCTGGGCATGAGCTGAAGCTCTAAGCAGCCCTGGCTGCAGCCCGAGCTTCATCCCCTGCAGCTGTCCCTGGCAGAAGGAGCCGTCCTGCCCTGTCCCTCTGACGGTGCCCAGGGCAGCCCCGCTCTGCAGCACATCCACCTCCTCCTCCTCCTCCTCTGCTGACAGAGAAACTGGGAGAGTTCTCATGACACATCCCCCAGGCTGTGGGGTGTGCTGGCGCCAGGAGATCCCTCCAGGATCACAGGAGACATTGCCCTGCACCCACACACTCACCATGCCCAGGGCTGTGAAGATGTTTCCCCAGGTGAAGTCTCAGCTCAATGTCTTCCCAATCCTGATTGCCTTCCGCCTGTCTCTGCCTGGCTCCTGTCCCCTCAGTGACTGCAGGCAGAGCCCTCAGCCCTGCTGGACTGGGAGAGGAGCTTGTCCTGGGAAGAGCTGCTCCTTTAAAGCTCAGCAGCACAGACACAGCACAAGGACCTTAATGAACCTCCTGGGGCTTTGCTGTTGTTTACATCAGACTCAGTCCCTGAGAGGGTCTTCAACAACTTCTCAAGAACTCAAAATTAAATTTAAACTCCAAATTTTCTTGAAGTTTTAATGGGTCCCACAGAGGGACATGACTGAGAAAGTGTCCCCAGGTTCCAGTTAGAGCAGAACATTAGAGGTGGTGATGACAGCTGGGGACAAACAAGGCAAAGATGTCTCTGGTGCTGAGCAAACCTGGATGTGTTTCAGGAATGCAAAGGGCCAAGGCCTGAGCCCCAGCCCCTGGCCAGGCAGATCCTGTCCCTCCCTCCTTGCTCAGGGCTCTTCCCGGGATGGGCACTGGCATGTGGGGATGTGCAATGCCAAGGGCAGGAGCATGGGGCAGCCCCTGCCAGGCTGCTGAGCAGGGACAAGGAGGCAATGAGGCCCCAGGCCTGCAAGGGTCACTTGTCTCCTGCTCCTGCCTCAGGCCCAGGCCCAGCAGCCATGGCCAAAGTGCTGCCCAAGTTGGCTCTGGCAGGGCTGTCTTGCAGCTGCTGCCCATCCCTGTGCCCTGTGCAGCCCAGGCTGTCCCACGGTGTCCCTGCCCTGTGCCTCTGTCCCTGCAGGCTGTCAGTACCCCCCGGCTGCCCCACCTGGCTGGCCCCTTCCTTTGCTGACAGCTCTGCCTCCTGCCTGCCTCTGCCTGCCCACAAAAAGCCTGGGGCTAACATAGACTCCTTCTGGTGAATGTGTTGTGCCACAGCCCTGCTCTGGGAGGGAAATTCCTTTCTCTTTGTTCCTAATCTGGGCTTTCCAGCCAGATGTGTCTGTTCTTGCAGCTTTTGTCTGAAAGCAATCTTTGGATATTTGGGAAGTTTTGGAGATGGCATTCCATTTCAGCCATGGGTGCCTGGACCAGAATGACAGTTCTTCTCTACAGGAAGGAAAGGGCAGAGCCCCAGTATTTCAAAGGCTGATTAGAGGCAGCCCTAAGGAAGCCAAGGCCAGCCAGACCTGTTTGCCTTGGCTACCTTTGTCTAGGTGCTCCATCCTTGGATGGAGGGAATTTGGGAGGCCAAATCCCAGTTTTGTCCATGGGCACCTGGATGAGAAAGACAGTTCTTTTCCATAGGAAGGGAAGTACAGAGCCCCAGTGTTTCACAGGTAGATGAGTACTGGCCCTTAGGAAGCCAAGGGAACCTAGACAGTCCTGACAGCTTTTGTCTGAGAGCTGTCCTTGGATATAGGGAATTTTGGAGGCAGATTCCCAATTTTGGTTTTGGACGCCTAGACTTGAAAGATGCTTTTTCCATGGAAAGAAAAGCTTGGCCCCCCAGTGTTTTGAAGGCAGATGAAAGGTGGCCCCCAAAATGCTCAAGCCATCATGAGCTATCTGTTCTGGCAGGTTACATGTGGGACAATCTTTGGACTTAATCAAATATGGAGGTAAAATCCCAATTTCAGCCATGAACCCTTGGATAAGGAGAGTTCTTTTCCACAAGAAGGAAAGCACAGAATTCCAGGGCTAGATGAGAAGCAACTCTCAACATGACAAGGTCAGCTGGACCAGTCAAGCCAAGCCAATCAGAATTTTTCCGTTTTCTTGGATCCCTGGGGCCCTGCAGCATCACAATGTCCACTTGGTTCCATGAGAGCCTGTAGTATCACAACAGATCTTTGTTTCCATAAGGGCCAGCAATACCACAATGGTCTCCTTCGCTGTTCAGTGGCACAATGGCCCCTTGCTTCCATGAGGCCTTGCAGTGTCAAAATGCTTTCCTTGGTTTCATGGAACAGCGCAATGGCACAATGGCCCCTTGGTTCCTTAGGGCTACCCACGATCACAGTGGACCCTTGGTTCCTGAGGGTGTGGCTGTGTCACACTGGCTCCTTGCTGCCATGAGGCTCTGCAGTGTCACAAAGAGCTCCTTGGTTCCACAAGGCCCTGCAGAGCCCCTTGATTCAACAAGGCCTCAAAGTGCCATAATGGTCTCCAGGATTCCATGAGGCCCCACAGTGTCACCAGGGCACCTTGGCTCCATGTTTCCCTGAAGTACGGAATGGCCTATTGATTCCATTGGGCTCCTCACTGTTACATGAGTTCCTAGTTCCACGAGCCCTGTAGTGTCACAATGGTTTCCTTGGTTCCACAGAGTCAGAATGTCCCCATGGTGTCATGGAGCCCCACTACGATCCCCTTGATTCCATGATGCCCTGCTGTGCTACAATGAGCCCTTGGTTAAATGAGGCTCTGCAGTGTCACAATGGCCGCCCTTGGTTCCAGCGAGTCCTGAAGTGTCATAATGGTCTCCATGGTTCCATGAGGCCCCAGAAAGTCACAATGGACTTTTGACTCCATAAGTTTCTATGCTGTAAAAAACAGTCTCCTTGGTTCCACAGTGTCATAATGGATCCTTTTTTCCATTAGGTGCCTGGCCTCCCAAAGCCTCTCAGAGACCTTCTTCCCCCAAGGTCCCCAACAGCCCTTCATGGCCCCTCAGAGAACCTCATGGCCCCTAAAAACTCCTCCTGGCCCCTCAGGACCCCTCACAATTCCATCACAGCCCCTCACAGCCCCTCATGGCCCCTCACAGCCCCAGGCCTGGGGCTCCTCCCAAAGGAGAAGGGGTCGGGTCCTGCTTGTTCTCCATTAATTTCAGTCCCTTCACAGCAACGAGTGCAGAAAGGCTGAAATGGAGCCTTTCCCCAGCATTTCCCTCGGGGTTAACTGCGGGCTGAAGCTCTGTGCTGGCGCTGGCCCCAGTACCACCATCCCTGCAGCCGCCAGGCCTTTGCTGTCCCCCCGTGTCCATTCCCTGTCCCTGAGTCCCGCCCGGCTCTGGCAGCAGCAGCAGCCGCAGCGCAGGGGGCGCTGGCCCGGCCTAGCCGGGGCTCCCGGCCAGGAGCAGCAGCAGTGCCGGCCCCTTCCCGCCTGCTCCTGCCTCGGCTCCCAAGGGCTTTTTCCAGCTCAATTCTGGAGCAGAGCAGCCAGCACCCACACACAGCCCTGACTGCTCAAGGCCCGACTGTGCTGCCCCGAGCCAGCCCTCAGAGGAAGAAAGGATCGGGTTCCAGCGCTGTTTTCAGCACTGTTTTACTCACCCTGAGCTGACAGCAGGAGGCTGCTGCTGCCTTTGCCTTGTGAATTGGAGATCCCGGCTGGTCTTGCCACTCTTCTGCTTGCCACTTGAAATTTATCTGTTAAACTGCAATTGCCTTTTTTGATCAGCTCTACCCTGAGCACTTTCATGATGGTGAATGTGGGAATCCTTAAAATCAGAGGGTTTTGGGAAACCTGCAAAAGGCGGGCCTCAGAGACAGCAGAACTGTGATTAGAGCTAAGCGGTAGCCATAAGATTTGTTAGCAGAAAAGTTATATTAGAAGTAGAAAGTAAGGACAAATAGAACAATGGTTGGTGTATTAACGCTTGTCTAGAATAAATCCCTAAGCCACAGAGATATTAGGAAGTTCTAAGCTTAATAATGGAGATCTGTGCATTGTGTTTAAAGGCTCACAAGCAGGTATTGTATACAAAACAAGCAACCATTGTTTTAACCAAAGGAACCTGTGCTTACAGTGGTTGGATAGAACTACTGTCAATATGCTTTTTCTTTTTGTGATTGGTCAAAAAACTTTTCAACTAAGTTGTAACATTAAGTTCTTTGTCTGCTGCCAAGGACACGAGGTGCTGGCATCTTCCCATTGTCATAACCATGCAATGAGACTGATGCTGGAAAATAAACAGCTCGATACACGTTCCTCAGCAGTCTCGTCCTGTTGGTGATTTGTACATAGCCCGTGGCCAGCAATAGCTGAAGTCAGGCTTTTGGTCCCAGGCATCAGGATTAGCAGATCTTGAAATGCTCACAAATCCCTGAGCACAAAGTCAAGGAGAATTAAAGCCACACAGGCAACATTTGCAGTGCTCAAACACAGCCCTGTTGCCACTGCTGAAATAGAATCAACTGACAGAGGCCATCACAGAAATTGCCTCTTGAGAGTCAAATCAAATGAAAAAATCCACCAGGAGAAAGAGAACACAGAACCTCTTGACTCTCTCCATCGCTTCTTCCAATCAGCAGCAGCAAATGGAGATGTGCAGAGGTATTTCCAGCTGCTGCTGATCCCAGCTGGAGCCCAGCCTGCTGCCCAGGCCCAGCGGGAAGCTGAGCCCAGCCCGGGGAGCTCCCGCAGTGTCGGGAGCTCAGCGCACGCGGGGCCAGGCCCAGAGCCTCGGGCACGGCTGCCCATTGCGGGGCAGCGGTGCAGACAGAATGTCCTGCGGCCCAAACCTCCTGCTCCTGCCACACAGCGCCAGCGCTCTCCCCCTCCTCCACCTCTCCCAGCACGGCACAAATTCCAGCTGGGAGGAGGCTGCCCCAGAGAGAGCTCAGGCTCCTGCTTCAGCCTCAGTGTCCCTGCACAGGAACAGGGCATCTTTCAGGCACTTCCACAAGCTCAGGGTTCCCATTTCATGCGGAATCTGGGATGAAAATGGACTTGTTAGGAAGTCTATTAATTCCAAATGGATCTCACCTCTAAGATCCATGACTTGGCATGTTTTAGACACTAAAACACCATGAGATATGCACAGTTTGCCTTCCCCTGTTTTTTTTTTTTTTTTTTTTTTTTTTTTTTTTTGTTTGTTTTTTTTATGGAAAGCAGTGCTGTTCAGGTAAATGCAGTGCATGGGTCAGGTAAAAATTATGAGTTCAGGGAACAGGCTCCAATAGTGTTTGACCCTCAGCAGGGAAAATGCACAGCAGTGACCGAGGGGATTCCTGTGCCGCTGCCTTGAGTCCAGACTCTGGGTCTTGGCTGAACACAGCAAAGTTCCCATGTTTGGACAGGCTCAGGGGCGACCCCCAAGGAAGTGCGGGCTCAGCGCAGGAGCGAGCGGGCTACGGACAAACAGACACAGGGACAAACGGCACCAGAGCTTCAGTTGCAGCGGCGGCAGCAGCAGCAGCATTGGCAGGGAAAGCAGCAAAAACAGCAAAAAAACCCGAAAGAAGCGCCTTTGTTGACTCCCTCACGCTTCTCCTCTCCCTCTCCCAGAGTCCCGCACCCTCTCCCACTCTTCCTTTCCCGGTGTCCCCTCCTCTCCCAGTCTCTCTCCCCATGCCTGGCCGGGCCATACCCCCGGCCCACCCCTGACCCCGGGCAGGGCTGCCCGGTGCCCAGCCCCGGCCACCCCGCCGTGGTCTCGCCTCGGGCCAGCTCTGGCCGTGCCTGCGGTGGCGCTGCTGGGCGGGCATCAGTGCCTGGGGCTGGGGCGGCATCGCCTTCCTTTGCCTCCGCCTGGCCTGAGCCCGGCCCCGAACCCGGCCCCGGCTCCTCCCGGGGCCCGCGGAGCACACACGCGGCATGGCCACTCCCGCCGCCTCCACTGCGGCTCCCCCGGCCCGAGCTCCGCCGCTCGGCAGCGCGGTCACCAGCCCCGAGCCTCCCGTGCCGCGTTCCCGGGAGCGAACGCCTGGGCATGGCCGGCCCGGGGCGGGTGAGGGGAGCTCGGGGGCCGTTGCTGGCCCCGGGCCGAGCGCTGACCGCCGCGTCCTGGTTGCAGGGAAGGCGCAGCAGGGCCTGAAAGAGCAGGACAGGCTGGGCTTGCTGCTGGGGCGCGGCGGCTTTGGCAGCGTCTTCGCAGCCACGCGGCTCTCGGAGGGCACCCCGGTGAGCGGTGGCCGGCGGCCGGTGCAGGCGGAGGAGGCGGAGGGAGGATGGGGCTGGGCAGGGCGGGCGGCGAGCTCACCCCGCTGCTGCTCTTGGCTTGCAGGTGGCCATCAAAAGGGTGCCACGGAAGCGCGTCCGGCACTGGGGCGAGCTGGTGAGTGAGCGGGACCAGCAGCAGAAGCTGGGGCTGCCGGCCGGGGATGAGCCGAGATCCGGCAGGGTGGGAGCTGCCAGGACACCCCGAGGGAGAGGGGGCGTGGGGCCAGCGCAGGGCGCAGAGCATCCCGGGCTGGATGAGGGCTCCCCGAGCCACGGCACAGCATCAGCCCCACTGACGGCATCGTGCTCCTCCCGCAGCCCGACGGCACCAGCGCACCCCTGTAGATAGTGCTGCTGGCTAAGGTGTCCACTGGCTTCCCTGGTGTGGTCCAGCTGCTGTTGTTGAGATCCCCAACAACATTGTGATGGTGCTGGAGCACCCAGAGCGCTCTCAGGACTTGCAGCGTTTCATTCGGGCACGGCGGTTCCTGCCCCAGGAGGAGGCGCAGGAGCTGTTCCGCCAGGTGCTGGAGGCCGTGTGGCACTGCACCAGCTGCGGGGTCCTGCACAGGGACATCAAACCAGAGAACATCCTGCTTGACCTGGACACCAGCCAGGCAAAATTGATCAACTTTGGCTGTGGCATCTACCTGCAAGACACAGCCTACACTCACTTTGCAGGTGAGCCCATGCAGGGGTGTGCTCCCTGTCCCGGCATCTCATGGCCCAATATCTCACAGCCCAAGCTGGATGTGGCAGTGGGGATTCCCCCTTTTGCTGCCCTTCATGGCACTGAGATTTCAGCTGAGTGCTTTTGAGCAGGGCTGAGTGGGGAGCCAACTTCCAGCTGTGGTGGCAGCCTTTGCCCACCACTGTGCCCAGAACTGGGGCTGGGGCAGGCAGCCCAACAAAAACACCCGTTGGTGGGGGTAGCAGAGAGGCAGGGGCAGAATATGTGCCCCAGCCGGTTTGGTGTGCAGGTGAGAAAGGGCTTGGACTGCTTCACTCACCTGGTTTGTTTTGGGTTCATAATGTTTTTTGCTGCAATGCAGATAGGGAGGATGAAGGCATGGTTTTTCCCAGCACTGAGTGGGTTCCTCCTTGTCATGGTCAGGCCTTACCATGGTTTCCACTTCCCTCTTCCATCACCAGTGGCTTCTTTTCCAACCCCAAGTCTGTACACAAGTCCCAGGTGCTGGTGAGAGGGCAGTGGGTCACCCTGTGTGCCACTGGGGCAGCCCCCACATGCCCAGGGATGCTGGGGCCAGGCTCTGGGAGCAGCAGCATCCCCCTGATGAACTCCATCTGTATTCCATAGGAACACTGTCCTACAGCCCCCCGGAATGGAGCCACTTTGGCCGGTACTATGGCAAGCCAGGTACCATCTGGTCCCTGGGCATCCTGCTGCACCAGATGGTCTGCGGGGAGCACCCTTTCAGGAGGGGCCAGAACATCAGCTGGGACCATCAGCTCTCACGGCCACAAGGGCTCTCTCAAGGTGGATCCTCATCTCTGGGCACGGGGGGAATCCCAGTGCTGGGAGCCAGCAGCGGGCTTGTGAGCATCCTGCACTGGCAGCTGCTGAGGAGGTGGCACATGTCCTGCTCTCCTCCAAAACAGGGAATTGATGGGAAAGTTCAGGCCCAGCTTTGAGCACATCCAGCACGGCCTGGGCATGGGAATAGTGGGACAAAGCCAACAGGAGCCTTCTCCAACTGCCCAGTGGCTTCTGGTTTCTCTGCCAGAGTGCCAAGATCTGATCAGGCAGTGTTTATCCATGCTGGACTTGGAAAGGCCCTCATTAGAGGAGCTGTTCTGTCATCCTTGGATGCAGGATATTTATCTGCCGTAGAAGAAGGGAGAGAGCCACAGGCACACTGTGATGCAGGGCCCTGGCAATGTACAGGTGCACACGTCTTGGCGATAATGAGCAAAGGAATCCAGACTTTTTGTCCTGCCTGTGTCACTGCCCAGGGCTCATCAGATGGGAACACACAGCCCTTGTGCTGGAGCTGAGCTGCTCTGCCCAGCACTGGTGGCCGCCATCCAAGCTGGTTTTGCTTGTCCTGGTTCCCTGACAGCTGGGGCCCTGGGCAGAGCCCTGAGAGCCTGGTCTGCCCCCAGGGAAGGAGAAGGAGCCCCTGCAGAAGCTGTACCAGGTGGGGCTGCTGCTGCTGGGGACAGTGAGGATGACATCAAGGATGACAACCTCTTCCTGGACCTGGCCACTGGCCAGCTGAAGATGATGGACTTGGGTTCTGGCACCTTCTTCAAAGCCAGGCTCCACAGGGAATTTGTAGATGAGTCCACACACAGGGGGATGCTCCCAGATTTGGGCATTGCACAGCCCGGTTGGGAACCAAAGGTTCCCCCATTGCTGGGGCAGATGCAGCTGATCCTTCAGTCGGCTGCCCAGCTGCTTTTGGCAGGGCTGGGGCATGGGCTGGGGTGGGTACAAAATGGGAGTGGGCTCCTGGCCCTGCCAACAGCCCCCAGCACCCCCCATGCCCCGGGCTGGGGCAGCCAGCCCGACACAAACAAACCCCCATGGTGGGAGCAGAGGTGGGGCTCCAGAACCTGTGCACAGCTGCTTTGCTGTGCAGGCAAGGAAGGGCTTGGGCTGCTCCACTGCCCTTGTTTGCTTTGGGGTCACCCTGATTTTGGGGGGCAGTGCAGGGGGGAAGGGAGAAAGTGTGGGCTTCCCTTACCTGTGGCTGGGTTTTTCCCTGGCATGCAGGGGTTGGGCCTTCCTCAAGGCCCTGACAGAGATAAGAGTTTTTACCTTTCTTCTTGTTTCCTGTTTTTGTCTGTAATCTATTTTCAATAATTTGTTCATTTGTTTTTCTAGGGGAATCATTCTAAGTGGGCTCCAGCCTTGATCAGGAAGTGCTTGGGAGCAGCTGTGGCGTGGATGGGCTGTGCCCTTGGAGAAGGCTGAGGACATCGTTTGGGACCAGCTTTTCTTCCAGCGGGGGATGGCGTGAGGTGGGTCCCCGTCTGCTTGACATGGTGGGATCAGAGCTTTTGGGAGCTGGCAGCGAGCACAGGAGCATCCTGCTCTGGGCAGCTGCTGAGGAGGTGGATGTGCCCTGGCTGGCTGCAGGCTGGGCACATGTCCTGCCCTCCTGCTCTGTGCCAAAGGAAGAAGGCATGGGCAGCTCTGGGCACCGCTCTGAGCATGGCCAGCACGGCCTGGGCGCCACGGGCGGCTGGGACAAGGGCACAGGAGCCCTCAGCTGACAGGCGGTTTCTACTTTCTCTGCTTGCAGCCAGGCTCTGCAGGTGCTGAGGCTGCTCTGGGCTCTGCCAGGGCTCTGCTGGAGCTCAGCACCAGGCCAGCCAAAGAAGAAATCATGTGACCTGCAGCACAGACTTGCTTGAGCATTTTGGCACAGCATAGCTCAAGTCTGCAGAGTGTACACCTCCAAGGGAAAACATGACACGCCCCAAAAAATAAACTTGTTCAATAACTTCTGAAATGAATCTGGGATGACCCCAAATGACGTTTTTCAGCTTGCTGAAGCTGTAGCTCAGCCCTTCTTTGAACAGTTCTCTACCTCCCAGCTGCCTTTTACTTCCCAACTGCTCCCTCTTTTCCCACAGTGAGTTCCCAGCCCATTGCAGTCTCCATCACACTGTTGCCTTCCTTGATGCCCCTCACCCCAAGGAAGGCTGAGCCCCAGGCTTAGGGACTCATCCTGTCACTGGCTGAGGAGCAGCAATGTCTCAGAGGTCCAGTGGGATTTTAGTGTCATTCAGAGCCACTCTCCAGCCCTCAGCTCTCCTCACTGCTGAGCTCCCACTCCTTTTTCCTCATCCTTGCAGCAGGATGAGCTCTGTGAATCCCCTTGAGCCTCCCCACTCTTCCCAGCCCATGCACCCCCCTCAGTTAGGCTGAAGCTGAAGCTTCTCAGTCTCCTGTGGCACACCAGTCCAGTTCCCTGTGCGGGGAGCCCCAGCCCCAGAGCACAGCACACAACAGCGCAGTCCAGGCTGGAGCAGCTGCCCTGCAGCCCTGGCTTGGCTATTTGTGGCAAGGAAATGCTCCCTGTTCCCAGCTGTCCCTGCAGGATGGCCCCAGGGCAGAGCCCAGCCAGGCTCCCACTGCAGCCCCTGGAGCTTGGGGCAGACAGTGCTCCCAGAGCTGAGGTTCCTGAGCAGCACCCAGAGCTGTGCCTTGTACTCTGTGGCCGTGTGTCACAGGGCAGGCTGACTCATGCTGTGTGAATGTACCAGCCCTGGTTTGGCTGCCAGGGCCCTCGCCCAGTCACATCTCTCCCAGGGCTGCAGCATTTTACTGGCCAGAATCTAACAAGGCATAGGGATCAGAGCAATGAAAATATCCAGACTGGGTTTTTCAAAGGCCCTTTAAAAGGAAGAGCTTGAGAATAAACGCTCTCTGTTTGCCATGTGGACATCGGGGCCAGTGCTCTGTCCTTCTCCAACCCACTCCCCCCCAGCCAACGTTACAGCCACCCATTCCCTCACACATCCCCCACGTGCCTTCCCACTGCCATGTCGTGTCAGGGTTTCCCAGCCCCTTGTCCCTTCCTGGCCCTGTCCCCTCACGGTCTCCCCCAACCCGGCCAAGCTGCCCGGCAGCAGCGCCGCAGCCCCACAGCAGCTCCAGAGCAGCCCCATCCAGAGGCACCTGGGAGCCCTCAGCAAGGCAGCCAGCAGCACACGGGCAGGAGGACACGGATGGCGCTTCCTGCCTGGCACAGGGCTTGTGGCCATCTCCAGGCACCGCTCTGGCAGGGATCCCTGCGGCCCTGGCCCCTGCCTACCCACTCTGTCACCAGCACAAAGGCTTCAGCAGAACCACCAAAGGCCAAGGGGCTTCTGGCCATTTTCCTTGCAACACTGCACGCCTGGGCAGCTTGCTGAGCACAAGCATCCTTTTCCCCCTTCAGGGCCTCATCACCCCTCAGCCTGCTGTGCTGCTGTGCACAATGTTCCTTTTTCACCCTTTCCTGCCTCTTGCCCTGCAGACCCCGGGTAGCAAAAGAGTGCTTCTGGCAGTCTGTGTATCATAACACATTCTAAAATTTATTTATTTATAATAGAGATAAAAAATGGAAAAGAAGAAAAGAAAAATTTTAAAGAAAAGGAAAACTCCCCCTTACTCATGTGGTCCCAGCAAAGAGCGCCTCTCAGATCAGCTCTCTGAAGATCTCCTGCAGAGCAGCCAGCAAAGCCCCGACAGACAAGGCCGAGTCTCCCATTCCCTGCGCAGCTGATCTTGCAGCCTCTGGAAGATGGAATACTGCCCACATGTTATTGGCCGGAGGACATGCAGTGTTCCAAATGCCAGCTATGACACGGCACTGCTGGTGTCCTCCCTCAGGCATTCCAGGGCTGCAAGAGAGAAGAACAGAGCCACGGTCAGAAGCTGGAGCTGCGATGAGCCGAGGAGAGCCCCCCGCAAGGGCCATCCCAGCCAGCTCTTGCCATTGCCAGGAGGGAGCAGGGACCAAGGGGATCAGCCCTGCTATAAATGATCAATTGAAAGCCAGATTATCAAAAATGCAAAAATATTTTTTTTATCTTCATGTGCCCAAAATACGATCCTCAAAACCATCACAGCCAAAGAGACAGCATTGAGCCCGGGATTGGTGCTGGGTAAACCTCTGGATCCGACCTCTATCACATCAGATCCACCCCCCCCATTCATGAGAGTCACTTCCAGCAATGAGATTTTACACAGTTTATTTTCCCAAGGCGAAGGAGTCCTAATTTCTTTTGCAGCTCTTCACATTCATAGTTTAGGTCTTTCACTGTGCAGAGCTGGATAAAGGCTGTGTCCTGGTTGATCGCCAGCGTTGATTGCGTTTGGGGAAGTAATGTATTCACATGTATGTTCTTGGCGTGGCTATCTTGATTGATGTTATCTGCAGGACGATGATTGCTCTTAGGCAGTTTCCGAGGACTCCAGATACCAGTGATAATCTCCCGGAAGTGTGTATTTTTACACTAAAGTGTTAATCGTTATCTTAGCCCTGTCTGGGAATCCTTAGAATCTGAATAGGCATCCTCTCTAAGGCTGTGTGTGGGCAGAGACACATTTGGATTTCACAATCTTTATAAAATACATTCTTTGATTCTCTACTTCTTCTACCCTCCACCTTTAAGTGTCTCCTACAAAGAGAAAAACTTTATTAGATCCTTATTCCATGTTCTCCTTGTGGGATTCCCTGATAACCAGTATTATTGTTCAAACTAGTTTTGACCTGTTTTTCAAATTTTGCCAAGAATTCGGCAGCGTTGCTTGCACCCTTTCCCTCTCCCAAGCTCATGATCTTGGATATGTTGTTTCCAGAAGCCAACTCTGGGTCCATGGGTACTATTGCTATCTGCATACCCCTTACCACGGAATTAATCAGTCTAATAGAACAGAATCACAGAATCACAGAATTTCTAGGCTGGAAGAGACCTTTAAGATCATCGAGTCCATCCCATGTTCTAATACCTCAACTAGATCAGTGCACCAAGTGCCACATCCAGTCTTTTTAAACGCATCGAGGGATGGTGACTCCACCACCTCCCTGGGTAGATGATTCCAGTATTTGACCACTCTTTCTGTAAAAAACTTCCTCCTTAATTCTAGCCTGTATCTCCCTTGGCGCAACTTGAGACTGTGTCCTCTTGTTCTGTCTGTTGTTGCCCGGAGAAAGAGACCAACCCGCAGCTCACCACAGCCACCCTTCAGGAAGAGAGTGATAAGGTCACTTCTGAGTCTCCTTTTCTCCAGGCTGAACAACCCCAGCTCCCTCAGTTGCTCTTCATATGGCTTGTGCTCCAAGCCCCTCACCAGCCTCGTTGCTCTCCTTTGGACTCGCTCAAGCATCTCAACGTTCCTCCTAAACTGAGGGGCCCAGAACTGGACGCGATACTCCGGGTGAGGCCTCACCGGTGCTGAGTACAGGGGAAGAATGACCTCCCTGTTCCTGCTGGCCACATCATTCCTGATACTGGCCAGGATGCCATTGGCCTTCTTGGCCACCTGGGCACACTGCTGGCTTGTGTTCAGCCGACTGTCACCAGCACCCCCAGGTCCCTTTCCACCTGAGCACTGTCCAGCCACACCGTCCCCAGCTTGGAACATTGTAGGGGGGTTATTGTGGCCAAAGTGCAGGACTCAGCACATGGACTTACTGAACTTCATCCCATTAGATTCTGCCCATCCATCCAACTGTTCAAAGTCCCTCTGCAAAGCCCTCTGTCCCTCTAACAGATCAACACACGTTCCCAGTTTAGTGTCATCTGCAAATTTGCTAATGAAAGACTCTAAACCCTCATCCATGTCATCAATAAAAGTATTAAACAGAACTGGCCCCAGCACAGACCCCTGAGGGACACCACTCGTGACTGGCCACCAGCTGGATGCAGCACCATTCACCACCACTCTCTGGGCCCGGCCATGCAGCTAGTTTCTAACTCAGCAGAGTGTTCCTGTCCAAGCCATGGCCTGCCAGCTTGTCTAGGAGTATGCTGTGGGAGACAGTGTCAAAGGCCTTGCTGAAATCCAAATAAACAGCACCTACAGCGTTCCCTGCATCCACTAGGCAGGTTACCTGGTCATAAAAGGTGATCAGGTTGGTTAAACATGATCTACCCCTCCTAAACCCATGCTGACTGGGTCTGATACCTGGCCATCCTGTCAATTCTATGTGATGGCACTTAATATTTACTGATCCATTATTTCGCCAGGTACTGAGGTCAGGCTGACTGGTCTATAATTACCAGGATCCTCTTTTGCACCCTTTTTGTGAATGGGTATCACATTGGCCAGCTTCCAGTCATCCAGAACCTCACCAGTGAGCCAACACTGTTGGTAAATGATGGAGAGTGGCTTTGCAAGCTCATTTGCCAGCTCTCTCATTACCCTGGGGTGGATCCCGTCTGGTCCCATAGATTTATGAACATCCAAGCATTTCAGTAGTTCTATGACAGCCTCCTCTTGGATAATGTGGGGACCATTCTGCTCCCTGACACCACCAACCAGCCTAGGCGGGCAGGTGTCTTGAGGGCAAGTCATCTTCCCACTAAAAACTGCGGCAAAGTAGGCATTAAGCACTTCTGCCTTCTCCTCATCTTCAGATACTAAGTTCCCTCCCTTGTCCAATAAAGAACAAAGGCTGGTCTTACCCTTCCTTCTAGCATTATTGTGTTTATAAAAACATTTTTTATTATCCTTTTCAGAAGTCACCATTCTAAGTTCAAACTGAGCTTTGGCCTCCCTGATTTTTTTTCTGCATGCTCTAGCAGCCTTCTTGAGTATTTCCTTAGAGACCTGACCCTCCTTCCAACTCTGATACATCCTCTTTTTATTCCTGAGTTCCTCCAAAACCTCCCTGCCCAGCCAGGCTGGACGTTTACCCCATTGACTGATCTTTCGGCACACAGGGATAGTCTGTTCCTGTGCCCTCAAGATGTCTGTTTTGAGGCATGCCCACCCTTCCTGAACTCCTTTGTTTTTAAGGGCTGCTTCCCAAGGGACACTCTGAATAAGTCTCCTAAACAGGCCAAAGTCTGCCCTCCGGAAGTCCAATGCAAGAGTTTTACTGGTGCTCTTCGTGACTTCACCAAATATTGAGAACTCTATTATTTCATGATCACTCTGCCCCAAGTGACCTCCAACCACTACATCTCCCACCAGCCCATCTCTATTTGCAAACAGTTCTAACATAGTTCCTCCCCTGGTGGGTTCACTCACCAGCTGCGACAAAAAGTTGTCCTCCACACATTCTAAGAATTTCCTGGACTGCCTCTTTATTGCTGTATTAAGTTCCCAGCAGATGTCTGGTAGGTTGAAGTCACCTACAAGAACAAGGGCTGATGATCTTGAAACATTACCTAGCTGCTTATAGAATAAGTCATCTACCCCTTCTTCCTGGTTGGGTGGATGATAACAGACTCCCAGTAGGGTGTCAGCCTTGTTGGCCTTCCCCTTAATTCTTACACATAGACATTCAACTCCATCTGCCTTAGTTTCAATTTCCATGGCATCGAAAGTCTGCTTAATATAAAGGGCCACCCCTCCACCTTTTCTTCCTTTCCTGTCTCTTCTGAAGAGCTGGTATCCATCCAGTGCAGTACTCCAGTTATGCGAGTCATCCCACCATGTTTCAGTGATGGCAACTACATCATAGCTCTGCAGTTGCACCATGGCCTCCAGCTCTTCTTGTTTGTTGCCCAAACTGCGTGCATTGGTATACACACACCTCAGCTGGGCTATTGACTTCAGCCCTAACTTAGCCTTGCAACTCTTGGGCCTGCTTCCAGTTAGCTCAGCTTCTTCCACTTCCCCCTTCAAACCTAGTTTAAAGCCCTCTCAATGAGGTCTGCCAGTTCATGAGCTAAAAACCTTTTGCCCTTAACAGAGAGGTGTACCCCATCTGGTTCCAGCAGAGAAGATGCTGTAAAAGTTTCCCCATGATCAAAGAATCCAAAATTTTGCCGGTGACACCAACCCTTAAGCCACTTGTTGATGATGCAGATTCTCCTGTTTCTTTCATCATTTTCCTCCACCACCAAAGGGACTGAGCAGAACACTACCTGTGCTCCTGCCCTATCAACTACCTGACCCAGTACCCTGAAGTCCTTTCTAATTGCCTTGACACTTTTATCAATCTCATCACTGCCAGCCTGGAGTATCAGCAGTGGGTAATAATCAGAGGACTGAATCAGCCCAGGAAGTCTCTCAGTGATATTTTGCACCCAGGCCCCAGGGAGGCAACAGACCTCCCTGTGGGATGGGTCTGGTCAACATATGGGGCCCTCAGTTCCCTTCAGAAGGGAATCACCTATTACGATTACCCTTCTTTTTTTCTTGATGTTAGAGGTAGTGATCCGTCTTGCAGATGAATCATAATTGGGGGGTTCACTGGGCAGACAATTTTCTCCTAAATCATCTAGTTGGGTTTCTAGATCTAGGACCTCATATCTATTCTGAAGTGGTACCTGGTTGGATGATGGGGATGGGGAGGACTTTTTGTTATAACCTCCCCGAATGGGGACCCATTTCCACTCCTCTTCATCTACCAGGTGCCCTTCTATTGCCTGAGAGGGGCAGGCATATAAGTCCTCAGTCTCTTGGTCAGAAGCCTCCCTTAAAGATGGTAGGGCTGAACTCCACCAGTCTATTTCCCTTTCACTTTCCCTGATACTCCTTAACCTTTCAACTTCCTCCCTAAGCTCAGCCACCAGTGAAAGAAGGTCATTCACTTGTTCACACCGCAGGCAGATCTCCTCCACAAGACTCCCTGAAACCACCGATAAGCACAAAAACTCTGGGCATGGATGGGTCTGTACAGACACATCCTTTTTGGAGGGCTCAACTTGGTCACTTATACCAGCCACAGTTTTAGACCATGTAGAAACCATTGACAAACACCTCAAACACAACTAGGCAGCAAAAAGACCTCAAACAGCACAGAGGACTCCTTACTAGCAAGAAAGCTGGCAGCCCTGCCTGCATGAATTGCCACGCAAACTGCCTCATATATGCCCCAGAGACTCACCATACCCCTGTTTGCCCACTCCTGTTCGCTGCGCTCCAGGTTTCCGTGCTCCCCAGACACCTCTTATAATCAGCCACTCAACAGCAACTCAGGAAGCTCCTCCCTCTGCTCCTCTCTGACTCACAATGGCAATCTAGGAACAAGGAATTAGAAACGGGAGAAATGGGATTCCTGCTACTGAACACAGGACAAAGAATATTATTTTGTTCCACCAGGCCTCATCAAATCATCTGTCCCACCTGGATAATTGTAAAATTGAATTCCATTTTTGGACTGGGACATGGGCCACCTTCTTAATTTCGGCTGCCAATCCTCTTATGGTTTCCCCATAATCATCAATTTCAATACAACATTCCGATTCATTGAATTTTCCACACATTCCCCCTTCTTTGGCCAGCAAATAGTCTAAAACTATTTGATTTTGGTACAAAAATGCCCTTACCTGGGTGTGCTGCCGACTAAGTAAATCCAGGGCCTCAGAGGTGTGATTTGATACAATTTCTACCACTGCCTGCAGCCGAATCAGCCAGTTCAGTAGATAAATTAGAGTCCTATACCCGTAGCTTCCATCTTGAGCTTATGGACCACGTGGCCGACCCATAATAATCAATTATTATTGCAGCCGGCCACTCTTCCTCCCCCCAAGTTTGTTTGCCACTTAAGACAGGCATCATCTTTTTCAGACTTCTTCTCTCCCTCCTCAGGGTCTCATACAGAGGAGCCCCTAGTAGGTTACTTTTCGTTCGAGGGAGAGTAAAGAAGACTGGCCGGATCATGCCCAGAGTGCATGATCCCTTCCACCTCGGGGGTAACTCATTGTATGCCTTTTTCCTGCAAATCCAATAAATTCCATCCGGGGCTTTCCATCTAAGGTCTATTCTCCCTGGGTCTCCCCAGTATTCTCTCAGGCCCTCCAAGTATTGGTAAGGGTTGGCTCCCGGATTTTTGACCCAGCAAAGTCCTATCTTTCTGTTCCATTCACAATTGGTCTCATTTTTCTGACTTCAGTACCCCGGAGGGGGTTCTAGTTGCCCAACCTTGCCCTTATTGTTTGAATTTACTGTTAGAGTAATTATACACGGAGTGTATTCCACCACCTCAGTATATTCCTTTCCTTCCTGACTGATAAAACATGGTTCCAATCACCCTCTGGTCCAAAATCCACCCCTCAGGCCTCTGTGCCAATTTTGAGACCCATGGATTGTCCCATTTCAGAGGCTGTTCTGGAGCCAAACCTTCCCCTTTCCATGGCCATTTTTCTGCTGACTTCAGCCTCCCACAAATCAGAGTTGCTATTTATTGCATCAAATCAATAAATATGTTCCTATTTAGGTAATAGGCTCCTAAGGTAATTCCCCATCAGTGTATTGTTTCTCAAGTAATTAATACTGTTCTCCTGGAGTTTTAAGCTTTTCTGTTCATTTCTTCCTCAGTTCTGACCCCCTTCTCTTCAATTCCTGAGTGATCTCCCTCATTCTTCCCTCAGGATCCTCACCATCTTTTTTTTCACGAAGCAGAAACCCTGTCATATTGCAGGCACACCCTATCATCATTTGCCTGTGCCAAATCCAATATGATTGGTTCCCTGCACAAGGTAAACTTGCTATCAAATTTAACATTTCTTCCCATCCAATACATTTTCCCATTCATCATGCATATCCCTAGCCTTGCATTGTCATAACACAATGGGTTCACCTGGTGATACGCTACAAAAATCCATTCCGTTTTTCCCCCAACCCACATTGTTCGATTACATTGGTTGCAAATAGGGATTGACATTATTTCTGCATTCCTTCTCCGTATCTGATGTTTGTGCTTGTCTGACTGCCTGTTCCTTGACCCTGCCTTGGGATGGATACACCAAATCCCTCTGTCCAATTTACATAATTTGACCCTCATGCCGTTTCTCCAACAGTACCTGCCAGGCTCCTTGATGCACTCCTCCGGGGCTTGGTATGCTGAGGGGTTCCCGTCCCCTTGCTCAGCTCGGACCATCTGAGTGCAACTTCCACACTCATCTGCAGAGCTCTCGTTTACGCCTCTCATTGTGACCTCAGTGTGCAGACTCTGCATCCCGCACACGACTAGGCTCAGGCCAATCAGGATTCCCACCAGGCATACTCCTCTGCCTTTCCCTCCGCCCCCTGGGGTGCCATCAGCTGCAAGGAAGACCATCTTCACGGCAGCAGGAGTATTCTTCGAGGAACACATTCTCTGACCTAGCCGCATACCTCCTTTTAAAGGCGCCTCACTGTGAAACCTTGACAGCATCCGAGCTGCACGGTACCTTGATTGATTTCCAGCACTCCACATCCAGAACCTCTGCCTTTGATCTAAGATTTCCATGCACCCTGTTCTGAAAAATCTGAAACCACTCCTGTAAATCTAAGTCAATGATTCCTAGGCTTGTGGCTAGGGTTAGGATTTGGTCAGTCAGCTCAAGCTCCTTCTTCAGACACTGAGTGCACAACCCCTTCGGCCTCTGCCCCCTTCTACAGTGTACTACAAACACCTCCTGACAATATTCACATTTGAAATGTACAAACGGATAGCATACACAGTCAGACAGTATACAACCTATCCACTCACCGTTGGTCATTTACAATGACGTTGGAGTTTGAGTTTCAAGTCGCCTGGGGAAGAAGTGACCCACCACTTGGCCGCTTCCTCCTGGTGTTCGACTTTCTTCACCCTAGATGCGTGTGTCCAGCTTTTCTCTGCCATCCAAATGGCCGTGTCTGTTGTCAGGAGCACAAGAAAAGGACTTTCCCAGTGAGGAGAGAGGGGTACAGCTTTCCACACTTTCACAAGCACTCTGTCATCCAGTTGAATTTTGTGGATAGCAAATCCCAGAGGAGCACTCTGAGATACTATCCCTTGTTTTCTCAGTTCCTGTAAGTTTTTGTGTATCACAACCAAATACAGTTGAATCTGGCTGTCCTCAAGTCTGGGGTGTCCCACTGGCATCCCATGTTTATATGGCATTTCATATAGCATCTCGAAGGGTGAGAGCCCTGTCTCTGAATGAGGCATTTTCCTGATAATAAGCAAGGCTAAAGGTAGGCATTTCGGCCAGGACATCCGAGTTTCTAAAATTAATTTACACAACTGTGCTTTCAAGATCTGATTCATCCTTTCCACCTATCCTGAGCTCTGGGGATGCCACGGAGTGTGGTATTCCCACCGAATGCCTAGTGCCTCTGCCATCTGCTTAATAATTTTTGACGTAAAATGAGTTCCTTGGTCCTAATCAATGCAATTCACCACCTCATATCAGGACACAATTTCCTCCAGCAATTTCCTGGACACTGTCTGAGCCATTGTCTGTGGACTGGGGAAAGCTTCCACCCAATGGGTCAATTTGTCCACGATCACAAGCACAAATTTGAACATCCTCACTTTGGGCAATTCAGTGAAATTGACTTGAATCCTTTCAAATCGTCGATACGCGATGGGGTGACTCCCCAGGATGGCCTTAGTCTTGTTAATTTCTGGTAAATCAGGCATCCTTGTACCTCTTGTTTGGCCAATTCGTAAATTTCCCTGCACCTGAAAAATTTCAAAAATTGTTCTGCCAGGGTCTCTGCCCCTCAGTGTGTTTGCTGGTGCAGTTTCCTCAAAATCCTTCTGGTAAAACCTTTAGAGACTAGTTCTCTCCCATCTCGTAAATTCCACTTTCCTTCCTCCAGTTTTCCCCCAGTCTTCTCATAGCTTTCAATCTCATTTTGGGAGGGTTGAGGAGGGTTGTCTGGGACCTTGATCCCTTCCATCTCCAGGGTACTTACCATCATCAGTGCTGCAGTCTTGGCTTCCTGGTCTGCCAAATTGTTTCCCGTGTTCGGAACTGCATCCCTGCCTGGTGTCCCTTCACTTGGAAAACTGAAATTTCCTCCGGCCCTCTTATTGCTTCCAAAATTTGCTGGATCAGTTGTCCATGCATCAGTCCTTTGCCCCGTGTGTTGATCAACCCCCTTTCTTCCTAGATTTTCCCAAATGTGTGAATCACCCCAGAGGCATACCTAGAGTCTGTAAAAACTGTTCCCTTCTTCTCCTTCATTCCTTTCCAGGCTCTCAGAACTGCATACCGTTCACAAACCTGTGCTGACCAACCTGCACTCAGGGAACCTGCTTCAATCACTTTTCCCGTTTGTCCATCCATGACTGCGTATCCTGATCTCCTTTACCCATCAACCACCCTGCTTGATCCATCCACAAACCATTTTTCTCCTTCATCTAGCTCTTCCTCTTCTAAATCCTATCTGATCTTTGTTTGTAATTCAAACACCTCCACGCAACCGTGAACGAGCTCCTCTGAAGCTTCCCCAAACAAAAACTGCACAGGGTTCTGCGCAGTCATTGTCCACAATTCCAAATCCTGTGAGTGAATCAAAATGGCCTCATACTTCAACAACCTTGCATCAGTGAGCCATTTATCTGCCTTCTGCTGTAGTATGCCCTGCACATTATGTGGTGCAAATACTACCAATGGTGCGCCGAAGGTTACCTTCTTAGCTTCCTCTACCAGCAATGCTGCGGTGACTATCACCTGCAAGCAGGTGGACCAGACTCTGTTGACCAGGTCCAAAAGCCTCGACAAGTAACCTACTGGTTTCCTGACCCTTGCCCAGTCCTGTGTCAGCACCCCATGTGCTGTGTGACTGCTCACGTCCACAAACAACTGAAAGGGTCCTCTGGTCTCTCAGTTTCAACGTGGATTGGCTCTATGTCCAACCTCCCAGCTTCCCCGTGGACATACCAAAACTTTGGATCTATTTTCTCCTCATCCTGGACGGTGAGTTTATACATCCTCAGTTTATACATTCTTGAGCTGGGAATTCTCCACTGCAAAGCTGATTTCTAGGGTAACCATCATGTCTTGCCCCAGCAAATTGAATACCTCATCCCATATCAATAATATGTTTCCTGTATGTTTTTTGTTCTCCGTTTCTATTTCTACATCTTTTATGATCGGGACCTCAAAGAGTTCCCCTTTTGTCCCGATTACCATCATGGAATTGTCGCTCAGGGAGCACCCCTGCGGCAGCTGCTGCACAGCTGTCTGTTCTGTCCCTGAGTCTACCATAAACCACATATCCTGCCTGTGGGGTCCTACTTTTAATTTTATCAAGGGCTCCCTCGGTGTTCTGGACCCCAAACTGAAAAGCCCCTGGCAACCCTAATCTTCCTGAAACATTGCCTGGTCCTTGGCTTTGTTGGGACAATTCCTTCGAATGTGTCCCTTTTGCTTGCAGTAATAGCACTCAAAATCTCTCCTCTGATCATTCAATCCTTTCCCTTGGGAAGAGTTCTGCTTCTTTGCCTGTGCCTTCTTTGCCGTTTCTCTGTCCTGCTCCTGTTTTTGTGCTTCCCTTACCGCAGCTACCAATATCTTAGCTTGAATCTTCTCTTTGTCTCATCTCATGTAGACTTTTTGGGCTTCCTGAAGCAGTTCCTGCAACCCCTTGCCTGCCAACCATCTATCTTTTCTAGCTTTTTCAGAATGCCTTCCCAGGATTTTGCCACAAACCGCCCCGATCAGAGAATCGGGATCCGTCCCTGAATACATTCTCAAACACTTGCGGAGCCTCTCCAACCATTCCATGGGAGTTTCACCTTTCCCCTGGCACTCCCTGAGTACCTTGCTCATGTTCTGTCCCTTGGGTACCGCTTCCCTGATACTCTGAATTATCATATTTCTCAAATTTATAATTTTCTGCCTCCCCTTCTCCATCTGGGCATTCCAGGATGGTTTCTGGTTTGGCCATCTCTCATTCCCACTTTCCCCAGTGGTGTTTCTCTTTTCCCAATCTATGATCGTGGCTTGTCTGATCATGTCCCTCTCCTAATTGTTGAACAGCGATCTCAGGATCACTTGGAGATCCTCATAGGTGTAGGTGCTGGTCCCTAGAAATTCATCTAGCCTTTCCACCACCCCCAAAGGATCATCCATTAATTTTCCCATCTCTTTCTTGAACACTCTCACATCTCTGGTATCAATTGGCGCGTGTACGAAGCCGATCTCTCCAGGAGTCGTCGGCACCTCCGTAAAGGGAAGAAGCCAGGCTTCTCTTCCTCATCCCCACTGTCTCCCATGGTTGCCCTCCTCGTTTACTGCCTCGTTTGATGGGCCAGGGGAGAGCTGGTTTTGGGGATGGTTACCTGTTTTTCTTCAGTTTTGGGAAGGTTGGCGGCAGTGGTTGCTCACATGGGAGCGGAGGTGCCGCCGCTTGTTCACGTGGAGGAGAGGCGCTGCAGCCGGCCCCGGTGGGAGCGGTGGTGCCGAGACCTGACCCAGTGGGATTGCTGCCTCTAGAGCCAATGCGGGCATGGGTGGTGCCTAAGCCAGTCCGGGCTGGGGCAGAGAAACAAGGTAGAGAGGTGGAAGATTGTCAAAGGGTTCCCATTCCTTTCCCCTCTTTGCCGCGCGTCGGAGGGTTCATACTGGGTATAAACTCCTACAAGCGTACCTCCACATCTCGGCATACTCGATTTCCTCAAAATCCTGTGGGCGGCAATCAAATATGTGATCATACAAGGACTCGCAAGTCCATGCCTCAAACGTGCTGAACACCACCCAAACTACGTATTTTCCAATCTCCATCCCTCCCCATTTTTCCGTACAAAAATTTTCTCCTTGTGTTAGCGTTCAAAAACACATAATCACGGGGATTATATGCGGTGCTTTTTATTAAAGAGCTCTGGGAATCGGGGTATTACCCAAATCTGATTCCTACCATACATCCAAAATGATAATGTGTTTATACTCTATCGTTACATAACTTTCATGTTAATTATTAAACTTATATTGTTCTATTGTATACATAAATGTAGCCCCTCTCTGAATTTCCAACATAGTTTCTCATTATTCTTCTTGTAGTTATATAATAATTATATTTAATTACTAAACAATCATCACATCTAACAATTATATAATTTTTCATACTGCTTACGCAGGTGCAGTTGATATGGGAAAGCACAAAGCTTAACATTTTAGATTCTATCTTTAACTTTTTCCAGGGTTCCACTATCATTCTCCCCCTTTTGAAAGCATTTTCACTTCACTGTAGGTGTAAATGTTTTCATTTGATACTGTCCTTTATTCCTCAGTTCATATTTGGTTCTTCAAATCCAGGGTTGATGTAAACGTTGTCGTGGATGCTGTTACAAACTGGACCAGAAGATGGTGGGCGTGGATATCTCGTGTTAGTGCCTTCATTATCCTCTGGTTCCAGGATGTTTTCTTCTGTATCTCTCCCTTTAAGATGCTGTAAACTAACCAAATTGCTAAGAATACAATTAGTAAGATTATCACACTCTCAATGATAGATTTAATCCATGAACTCACATTCCACCCTAATACTTTAAAGATTTTTCCTAACCAGCTTGTAGCCAAATCCTTTTGCTCTTCTTGTGCTTCATGCTCTATTTGTTTCAACTGATTGATGTCATATTCTACATCTGCAGTTACATTTGGGATATGAATGCAGCAATGATCAACTTGTCCCTTTAAAAATCCACATACTCATGCTCTTTCAGGAGTAACATATATAGGGCTAATCGATTTTGTGAAGTCATTTTTGTGGTGGCTTGTAATTGTATATTCAATTCTTTAAATCCTTCCCGGGTGACTTTTGCCAGTCTACCTACCTGACCTGTAAGTTTGCACAGCATCTCTCTACTCTGATAGTTTGCTATAGGACCAAGCAATGACTCTAGGGCCCATCCAAATTTCATTCCACTAAAGGGTTCTTGCCAAGTGTCATCTGGATCTTCATTGTCTAGAACTTCTCGTCTTGCTCTTATCTGCAGAAGTTCATGTTTTCCATTAAATGGGGACTTTTTCCAAATTGGACATAAGGTTGGCAGGCCTAAAGTAATCTCCTTTACTTTCCCATCTACATGCAGATGTGTTGTCCAGGTACCATCACTTGTTGCCCATACAAATTATCCTGGACCTCGGACTGCAACCCTGGTACACCCTGTAATTACTCTATAATTCACTCTGCCTTGTTTATGTTTAATCCCTCTGCAAGCACAACCAGTTTGCAAGGCTACTGCCAGGGGTGGCATCTGTTTTATCTCTTCATCATCTGAAGTGCAGTCGTAAATTTTATTACATGCCCACCAACTTACTTTGTCTGCCCTCGTTCTGCTACTAGTGTCAGTGTTCGTTATTGCTGGATCTGTTTCATTCTCAGGGCCTTCTCACTTAATACACCAAGGGGTGTTTGCCATATATTGGAATCTTTGAAGAATACTCACAGACCATGCACTGTCCCAAGGTTCTATCTGATCTTTCTTATCCTTGGCCTCACATTCCCATAGCAGAGTGGTTTCTGTAACTTGCCTCGATTCAGGAACCTGTTTACATGTAATTGTTTTGTTCTTTTGTATTTCAGGTAGTTTTGATGTTATGATTCCCCAATTTACTGGGTCTCCTGCTGCCTTTGGTATTGGCAGACAGGCAGTTATTTGGCTGGTGTTTTGCATTTTGGCAAAATCTTTGCCTAATCCAATCATTACATTCTCAACCCGAACTGCATTAGAAACCTTTATCACCTGTGTTTCCGTTTGTACCTCTCTCTTCATTCTAGAATGAAGAGTGGTTAGTTCATCATTTTGCATTCCACATCCCAAAGATATTAATAACCATAACGTTAGCACAATTACTGATAGCATTCTGAAAGCAATTAAACACGTCTTATCTGCAGCCTTTGTTCATTCCAGAGTTTATACAGTCTGTGATCCAGGATGGACTTTCTTCACTCGGGTATAGTGGATCCAGGGTTCCACGCCGGCTACTTTGACTGCTGTAAAGGTGGTCAGTAGTACCTGATGGGGTCCACTCCACTTTTCTTTCAGCGGTTCCTCGTTCCAGTTCTTGATGTACACCTCATATCCTGGATGTATGTTATGAACTGGGTTCTCAAGAGTCACTGGTCTATTCCACACGAGGATACTCCGGAGCCGAGCTAAAGTTTTCCCAAGAGACAGAACATAATTATATACGTCCTGCTTTCCTGTGACGTGTACATTAGGGTTAGGCTCAGGAGATTCATATGGTTTCCCATACAATATCTCATAAGGACTGACTGACATCCCACTCCTAGGCTTTATCCGAATCCTCAACAGTGCTATTGGCAAAGCCTGGGGCCACTGCAATTTGGCTTCTTGGCATATTTTACTGATTTGCCTTTTTAGTGTCTGATTCATCCTCTCTACCTGTCCACTTGATTGGGATCTCCACGGTGTGTGGATGTCCCAGTTTATCCCCAGCAACCTACTTACCTCTCTTACTACTGTAGCTATGGAATGGGGTCCCCTATCTGATGATACCCCTAGGGCTACCCCGAATCTGGGAATAATCTCCTGTAGTAACCACTTAACTGTTTCCTTTGCTTGGTTCGTGTGACAGGGAAGGGCTTCTGGCCACCCAGAGAATGTGTCAACCCCCACTAACAGGTATTTGTATCCTCGAGTTCTTGGTAGTTCTACAAAATCTACCTGCCAATAGTCTCCTGGCTCTATTCCTATCCAAAGTCTTCCTAGCTGTGCCTGTCGCCTGGCCACTGGGTTGTTTTTCAAGCAGATATCACATTTTGACATTACTGATTTTGCCATTGTTAACACCCGTACTGAAATTAAACTCTGCTTTAGCAATTTTACCAATGCCTCTGCTCCCAGTGACATTCGTTATGTTTAATTTGTAGAACTTCTCTCATTATCAAGGGGAGTACCACAATTTGTCCTTGTGCAGTTACATACCATCCCTCTGAATTCTTTTGTGCATTTAGCAAACGTGCCAGTCTCTCATCTTCTACTGAATATTTTGGTTTTGGAGGCAAATTGAATTGGGATACATTAAGCTTCAAAGGTATCAATGCCATTGTTGTTTGTACCTTTCGAGCAACCTGTCGGGCTGCCCAGTCTGCCTTTCGATTTCCCTCACAGATTTTGGAGTTTCCTGATTGGTGTGCTTTGCAGTGTATGATTGCCACTTGTTCAGGTTTTTGTACTGCCTTTATCAATTGGAGGACTGCATCCTGATGTTTAATGTGGGTACCCCGAGAAGATAACAGTCCTCTTTCTTTCCACAGTGCTCCGTGTACATGCACCACTCCAAAAGCATATTTTGAGTCAGTCCAGATATTTACCTTTTTCCCTTCACTTAATTCTAGTGCCCTGGTTAAAGCAACCAGTTCTGCCTTCTGGGCAGATGTATTTGGTGGTAATGCCTTTGCCTCTACTACTGTATTGACTGTTGTTACCGCACATCCAGCATATCTGGTTCCGTTTTCCACGAAGCCGCTCCCATCTGTAAACAGCTCCCACTCCGGCTGCTCTAGTGGGACGTCTTTCAGGTCTTCTCTTGCTGAATAGGTGTACTCTATTACTTCTACACAGTTGTGTTCTAATGGGCCTTCTTCAGTTGTGGTACCTAGGAACAAAGATGGATTCAAAAGGTTAGTTGTTTTTAATGTGACATCATCCTGCTCAGTCAGGACTACCTGGAATTTCATCATCCTGCTGGGAGATAGCCAATGGCCCCCCTTTTGTTCTAAGACAGTGGTTACCATGTGTGGTACATAGACATCTATGTGCCTTCCCATAGCAAGTTTCCTGGCTTCTTGTATCAGGATCACAGTAGCTGCGACTGCCCACAGACATGGGGGCCACCCGGCACTTATGTTGTCGAGTTGTTTGGAAAAGTAGCCCACTGGCCTTTTCCAGCTTCCCAGACGTTGGGTCAGGACTCCTAGTGCTAGGCACAGCCTTTCATGTACAAACAGTTGAAAATCTTTAGACAGATCAGGTAACCCTAATGCTGGAGCAGTTATCAGTGCTTCCTTTAATTTTAGGAAGGCTTCTTTCTGTGGTTTGCCCCAGGTGAATGGCTGTATCTTCTGAGCTTCATACAGGGGTTTCACAATCAGTCCCTAGTCCATGATCCACAAGCGACACCATCCTGCCATCCCAAGGAAGACTCGCAGCATGTAAATTCTGGGGCTCTGGAATAGCACAAATTGCTTGGATATGGTTAGTACCTAGTTTTCGTTGCCCTTGTGAAATTTAAATCACAGTGGTTACCTTTATACAGGTTGCTTTTTCTTCTGTAGCTATTAGTATATCATCAACATACTGCAACAATAAGTATCGGTCTCTTGGTACTTACCCAATTTCGCTTCAAATCTCCAGTTTCTTTGCCAGTTAGTTTCCAAATAAGGTCGGCGAGTTCTTTTCGTGTCCAGGTGAGCTGGGTCTTTCTTCTGTTCCCTGGGTTTTTCCACTCAAAGACAGTTACCTACTTTCTTTGTCAAAGGGTATGCAGAGAAAGGCATCTTTTAAATCAATTACAGTAAACCACTTATATATCCCCTTTATGGATGTTAGCAATGTGTGAGAATTTGTTACCACTGGATAAATGCCCTTTTTATTTCTTGCTTTCAAATCCTGCGCTAAACTATATTCACCTATTTGGTTTCTTTACTGGAAATATTCATGGGTTAAATTCTATTGCATATTTGTGGTGAGTTCTTGAACCTGTTCCACAGGTTCACTTAGTTATATTCTCCTAACACCATGGCTTTGGCAGCGTTTCCCTGCTGGAACTGATTGTCCTGGTGAAACAATTCTGGACAATCTCGCTTCCAATGTCCCACCCCCTTGCAATATGCACATTGATTCAGGCTTGACCCCTGGGTAACTGGTCTCCTACCCCGACGATTCCTGTTACGTCCCCTGAAATTTGGGTTCCCTTTTCCATGTATTACTGCCAAAACATTCTGCTGCTCCTTTTTACTAACTTCTCTTCTGCGATTGATATATACCTTCCAAGCAACCTTCCTTAAGCCTCTCCAGAAACGCAGTGGGAGATTCCTTCTTTTCCTGTCGAACCTCATATAGTTTGGACTAATTTATTGTTTTGGGCAGAGCATTCTGAACTCCTATTTGGATCCACTCTTAATATTTCCGTAATTTCCTCATATCGCACAATAAATTAGGGTCCCAATTTGGATCCTCAATTGGGAAATTCACATCTAAATTCCCTGTTACTAGTCCATTTCTAATATCCTCTCTTGCCCTCTCTTTGGCCGCCTTAAGTACCATTTCTTTTTCAGTAGAATCCATCAGAGTATCTAATACTACTTGTATGTCATCCCAGTCAGGATTTTCAGTTTTTATATCCATTTTTACTATGCGTGCCATTTTATCAGGATTTTCTCATAAGTTCCAGCTGACTGTTTCCAAATTACTAAGTCTGCCGGGGAAAAAGGCACTTTTACAAATACTGGCCCTTCCACTCCGACACCTTGTCGCAAGGGGGCAATCACAGTCCGTTTTTGTTTCCTTATGCCTTTCCTATGCGTAACTGGAGCAAGCTTTGTATGACTCCGGGTTCTATGGGCTATTGGGGTCACTGATTCATTACCGTTGCTATCTTTTTCACTTGCATACCTCTTTCTCCTTTCCATCACAGTTTGGTTTTGCTCATCTTTTGAGGAAGAGGGATCAGGTGATGATGGGAGAGGACGATAAAGAGGGAAAGGTCTAGATGAGACAGGTTCAGGACTAGGTGGGTGAGGAGCAGGCAGTGGGATAGGGACAGATGAAACAGGTGAAACAGGTGGGATAGGGTTAAGTTCTCTTCTTCCTATTGGAGCTACTTGTAAATCAATATCTGTATAATTTTCCCTACTCGAGCTTTCTTTTAACGCCAAGTGTTCTAAACAACGTTCCTCACAAACCCCACACTTTGCAGGTGTTTTAACCACTAATAATCCACATTCATCCTGCCATTCTGGCTTTCCCTGTAAATAGAAAAACAGATCAACATATGGTGCTTCATCCCATTTTCCTTCTTGTTTAAAAAGCAACATTAACCATGAAATAGTGTTGTATTTCAGAGTACCATATTTTGGCCATTTTTCGCCATTCTCCAAGGTATATTCTGGCTACCATGAATTACAATAATCAATCAACTTAGTTTTACATAATTCTTCCCCAAAATTACCCTGTTTCCAATGTGCTAATAAGCACTCCAAAGGAGAATTTTGCCGGATAGGGGTGTTACTGCCCAAAATCCCTTTAAGTTTCTCCATTTCAAATACACCACAAATGCCGAACCCGCAAGGCTTTCGCGATTGTCTTACGGAACGGCGCCTAGGCTTGTACCAACAGGAATTCCTTTAGCCCAACCAAGTGTAGCTTTCGCTGCATCTTATTTGGCAGGCATCCAAAACCAAACCAAAGTAAAAAAAAGCACCTTACCTTTATCCCAGGGACGTTTGTGAGTGGCGGAAGAGGTCGGGGCTGATGGGCTCCCCAAGAATCCCTCAGTGCCGGCTGGAGCATGATCGAGTCGCGAACTCACTCAGCAGCACGCACAAGCGTCCAATCTGGGGGTCCCAAAATGTTAACATTCAAAAACATAATCATGGGGGATTTTATGTGGTGCTTTTTATTAAGAGCTCTGAGTGTCAGGGGTATATTCAACCCAAATCTGACTCCAACCATACATCCTAAATGATCATGTTTTATACTCTATCATTACATAACTTTCATGTTAATTATTAAACTTATATTGTTCTGTTGTATACATAAATTTAGCCCCTCTCTGAATTTCCAACATAGTTTCTCATTATTCTTCTTATGGTTATATAATAATTATATTTAATTACTAAACAATCATCACATCTAACAATTATATAATTTTTCATACTGCTTACGCAGGTGCAGTTGATCTGGGAAAGCATAAAGCCTAACATTTTAGATTCTATCTTTAACTTTTTCCAGGGCTCCACTATAATTTTCAGAGATGGTGGATCCTTTTCACATAGTAGAGAAGAGCCAGAGAGAGAAGAAAATAATTCCAAGAGCAGCTGGGAAGACCGAGACTGGACACCAGGAAAAAGGAATTTCCCTGCCAGGGCAGGGCTGTGGTGCAGCACATCCCCCAGAAGGAGCCTGGAGCAGCCCAAGGCTTTGTGTGGGCAGGCAGGAGGCAGAGCTGTCCGCAAAGAAAGGGGCCAGCCAGGTGGGGCAGCCAGGGGATGCCGACAGCCTGCAGGGACAGAGACACAGGTTTGCTCAGCATCAGAGACACCTTTTCCATGCTTGTCACCATCTGTCATCAATGCCACCAGTGTTCTGCTCTACCTGGAACCTGGGGAGACTTTCTCAGTCCTGTCCCTCAGATGGATCTATTTAAAGTATGAGAAACTTCAGTGTTTCACCCTCTTTTTGAGTCCTTGAGAAGTTTTTTGAGCCCTCTCTGAGAGACTGAGTCTGATGCGAAGAGCACCAAAGCCCCAGGAGGTTCTTTAAAGTCCCTGTGCTGTGTCTGTGCTGCTGAGCTGGGCCGGGCTCCTGGCCCAGAGGCAGCTCCTGGCAAGGGCAGCGCTGCAGAGAGACAGCTCTGGCCAGGAGCAGCTCCTGTGCACAGCCCAGCAGGGCTGGGACGCTGCCAGGGCCCCTCAGGGACACCAGCAGGGCACAGACAGAGCTCACAAGGGCTCAGCACTGGCAGGGGCTGTGGGATGTCCCAGAGGGGGCTGTGACACAGCAGCTCCTCTGTGGCTATGTCATAGAGGCACAGAGCAGCTGGGATGTCAGCAAGGGGCTGTGTGACAGCACAGAGCGGGCTGTGTGAGGTCACAGATTGGGCTCTGACATGACAGAGTTTGTTGTGTGAGGTCATTGAGCAGATACAGCAACATGGAGGGGATTGTGGGACATCACAGAGCAGGCTGTGACACCATGGCATGGCTGTATGGCATCATAGAGCAGGCTGTGATGTCAAAGTGTGTGTTGTGACATTACAGTGTGGCAGTATGAAATCACAGAGAGGGTTTTGTGACATCACTGAAGGGATTGTTACATCACAGAGCTGGCTGTGATGTCATGGAGTAGGATGTGATGCCACAGTGCAGACTCTGCCATCATAGAGGGTGGCTCTGTGACACCAGAGAGTGGGTTGTGACATCACTGGGTGACTAAGTAACATCACAGAACTGGCTGTGACATCACAAAACAGACTATGATGTCACAGTGTGACTGTGTGATATCACAGTCTTCTGTGACATCACAGAGTGACACAGACATATTTTATGAAAGATCCTTTGCCAGGATTTTTCTCCTGAGAAGCTGAGAGACCTTAGAAACAAAAGGTAAACAATAATTATCTGTTGCTGCGGAATGCAACTGGTACATCTTTGATTGGTCTCATGTGGCTGTTTCTAATTAATGGCCAATCACAGGACTGTCTCGGACTCTCTCGTCAGTCACAAGATTTTATAATCATTCCATTCCTTTCTACTCCTTGCTAGCCTTCTGATGAATTACTTTCTTCTATTCTTTAAGTATAGTTTTAATATATAATTTTCTTTTAATATAATATATATAATAAAATAATAAATCAGCCTTTTGAAACATGGAGTCAAGATTCTCTTCTCTTCCCTTGTCCTGGGACACCTGTGAACACCACCAAATCAGAGCAGCTGTATCACATCACAGGGTGACATCTCAGAGTTGGCTCTGTGACATCACAGGGGCTGTGTGACATCAAAGGGGCTGTGTGAGGTCACTGGGGAGGTCACTCTGCCCCAGCCCCGCTCACAGTTCCCCCCCAGAGCAGTCCAACCCTGCCCGTGCACAGTGGGGTGCCCTGTCCCGCTGGGTCCCCCTGCCCCCGGCCCCGCAGCCTTCCCGAGAGGATGTTCCACGAGATCGACCCCAGAGCCTGACACAGGGACGGGGCCCTGGGGGTGGCACAGGGGGACAGGGACCCCCCGGCAGCATCCCTGTGTCCCCCAGGGCCAGAGCCTGGGCCAGGGCTCCTTCACCCTGGTATGAACGAGGGCTTGAGAGCGCTGAAAAAATCCCCAGCAAGGGAACAGCAAAAGCCAGATTTAATATTAAGGGACAGAATGGCAAAGTTCCTCGGTAAGAATCACTCTGCTCCTGACTGGACACTTCAGGCACACCAAGGAAACAAAGGAACAACAAAACCAAACCAAATCCAGGCAATCAAACCAGAAATTACCCGAGAACTGCGTGTGTATGTTTGTGTGTGTGTGTGTTTGTGTGTTTGTGTGTGTGTGTGTGTGTGTGTGTGTGTGTGTGTATGTGTGACACAAGGAAAGTGAGGGCAAGGATAAAAGGAATATGGCCTAAAAGCTTAACAGAGCTCAAACTTAACAGGACTTAACATAACCTTGACTGATACTTTAAACTTGACAATTTAACAAAAGAACAGCACTTAACAGTATTTAACCTAACTTATAACTTATGACTTTGCAATTCAACAGAGGAATTACATTTAACAGTATTTAACTTAGCTAATAACTTAAACTTAACAACTTAGCAAAAGAGCAACTCTTAGCAGCATTTAACTTAGCTTAGACCTTGTGACTTGACCTTACTTATAGGCATGACTGACTCAGCTATCCAAGGCACTCAAACCTCTCAGAGAGCAGCATTTCTGCCATATTTCCCCAGCACAGGCACTCCTCTGTGCACACAGAAACTAAGAGTCAGTTGCCGAGATCCGCCTGAGTGGACGGGTGACGGATGATTTTTTGGTGCAAAATAACCAACAAGGCACAGGGTGTTTGCAGTAACAAATCAACAAAATGCAATTTTATTGATGATAACCACAGTTGAATATGCGTTTGGTTAGGGAATCTAGGGAAGAAAAGGGTAAGACAAGGGAAGAGGGAGGAAAGAAGGCCAGGTGGGGTATAGCTACGGAAACGTGTCATTGTCCTTCGGGGATCCAGCCGTTGAAGCTCACTGGTGCACATCTCAGGGAGATCTCAAAGCACGGTCAGATTGCACCCCAAAATATACTGTTTTTTGTTGGGGGAAGGGTGGCCAAAATAAGGTTTCCAAGGAGGGGAAAAGAATAGGAACAAAAGGAGGGGGTGCTTATTCCATTGTTTGCATGGCTGAACGCTTCGCATGCGCGTTTATTCTGGGCAATTTTCCCCCTTCGTGCACAACCCCCACCCCGAGCTGGAGGGGGCTCAGTCCCAGGGGGTGCCAAGGGGGTGCCAGGGGGGTGCCAGGGGGGTGCCAAGGGGGTTTCTTGTCTTGTCTTGGTTCCTTGATGAAGAGGCTCACATCTCTATTTGTCTGTCACAGTGGTTGAAGGCAGGCAAAAGGGGTCTTCCCTTGGAGAGGGGGAACCACTCCAGAGCTCAGACCAGACAGGTCAGGAGGTAGGGAGAAAGTCCAGATCCATTGTTCAGAAAGGGCAGCATGTCCCTTTCGAGTACAGCATGACATGTTCTGCAAACACCACCTGTGAACACACTGAATAAGCATAAGACTTTCTTCCCCAACTGGCTCAACAGTTTTTAACCTTTCAGTGTCTTTTCTCTTCATGATAGTTGTGAGGCAAAAATGAAAGATTTTTGGACTGACCCTCACCTTCAGTACAAGGCACCTGTGAGAAATTCCCCTGAAGGCAGGAAATGTTCCCTGTGGATGCTTTGGCATCTACCCAGTGGGTGAAGGGTTGAGCCTGGAGGAATGGGGGGATCAGCCCAGGCTCCGTCCTTGTTCAGGATCCCTGAGTGCAGCAAACGGGAGAGTTCCTGGCTGGGAGAGGCCCCACTCAGAGGGAGTCGCTAGCCCAGGAGTGTCACTATAGGACACAAAAGAACACAAGCTCACCTCGTTTTTCTCAAGGTGAAGTAAAAAGGAGAAGTTTATTTTCTGACTCCAACATTTACAGTTTTCCAAAAGTGACAGTGGATTGGAGGGTCACTGTCCCATCTCTCCAATGACACTGGACAAACCAACAGTGCATCAACTCTCTCCTCCTCCATAAAGGAATGCAAAACAATGAGTTATTTACAGAAAGTGTGTGAGAAAGTTCACTACAAGAATGTCAACATCAGAAGGCTTAGAAAATCTTAAAATACCAGGGCGACATCTCACCGTTTTCCATTTAAAAAAGAAAAAGAGAAAAGAAAATGAACAATATGAAAAAGAAAACATGAACAATGTTCAGTGCCCACTTGCAGAGGAATCATCAGAGTGATCACTCTCATCATCTGCATCTGACAATTCACCCGCTTGATGCCTTTCAGGTTGGTCACGGTTTCCATCTTGCTCATCGGCTGGATTCTGTCTCTGCGGTCACAGGTCAGGGCAAACACACTTCGAAGGTACCCAGCATACCCAAGTATCTGTGGATACACAAGCATACCTGCGCCCCAAAGCGATAAGGTCATAGGGACCTTCCCACTGTTTGGTGAATAAATTCCACACCCGAACCTTCGCTTGATGCTGATGTGCCTCATCCTCAGTCTGCAACGAGAGATGGTGATTCAAAGTGACAGGATTATTTGACTTCTGTGGCTCTGTGAGATGATTGACTGCGCACAAAACTTTTGCCAACCGACTGTGCGGGGTTTCACCCTGCATTCCCCATTTTTGTTTTTGAAGAACCCACTTCAGAGTACCATGAGTGCCTTCTACAATACCTTGACCAGTCGGAGAATGAGGGATACCAAACTTGTGCGAGACACCCCACAACAGCAGGAACTGCTGCACCTTTCGCGATGCATAAGCAGGACCACTGTCGGTTTTCACAGCAGAAGGTATGCCCAGAATGGCAAAGGTCTGCCTCCAGTGGCCAAGGACATCACTGGCCTTCTCCCCAGTGTGAGCCGAAGCCCACATCGCAGAGGAGAACGTGTCCACTGTGACATGCACATACTTGAGCCAGCCAAACTCGGCAACCTGGGTGACATCAGTCTGCCAAAGCTCCAAGGCCCTAAGGCCTCTGGGATTTACCCCAGCTGGCAAAGGCGGAGCAAGTGCATGGCAGTCATCACATGACTCGACAATGTCACAAGCCTCAGTTGGCGTCAGCTGAAACTGCTTCTGCAGGGTATGTGCGTTCTGGTGGAAAAACCCATGCGATGCCTTGGCCTGCGTGAGTGTATCAGGCTGAGGTGCCCCCCATGCTGGGTTAGCCAACTTGTCAGCCCTCGCATTACCTTCCACTATAAAGCCTGGCAAATTGGTGTGACTCCTCACATGCAGAACATAGAATGGATGAACCCAGGCCTGAATGGCACACCACAAGGTCTTCAGTAAATGAAACAAGGCAGGATTACTGACCTCCTTCAAAACCGAATGACCCAACTGCTGTGCAATATCAGCCACATGGGCGGAATCCGTGACCAAGTTGAAAGGTTCCTGGGAAAATTTCTCAAATGCCATGACAGCAGCCCTCAGTTACAACCAATTGGGCTGACCCATCCTCATGGCCTTCCAGAACCTGCCACTCAGATTCATCCCTCCAGGTAACAATGGCTTTTCCTGTTTTCCCTGAACCATCAGTGAAGACGGCGGGTCCTTGCACAGGCTCCTGACTATTTTTGGGCCGCAAAGAGATTTGTGTGAATTTTGCCATATGCAGTAGCCTATGACTGGGCAGATGATAAATGACCTGCCCTGAAAAATTTTCCAGAGCACTCTGCAGGCACACACTGTTTGCAAAGCTCCAGTCAAAATCCTCCCGTTGCACCAGGAGTATGATCTTTGCGGGATCCACACCCATCAATTGCAAACACCGTTGCCGGCATTTGATTATCAAGAGAGCAATCAGCTCAAACAATGCAGCTGCCGTCTTCTGCGGCTGATGGGACAGGAAAACCCATTCCAACACATGCAAGGAATCAGACCATTTTTCACTCCATTGGCCAATGATGCCTGTGGGATACGAATCCGGAGTGGTGATGAACACAGTGACATCAACGGAGGGATCAATGCAATAACCTTGGCAAGCATTGAAACAGCTTGCTGAACCACCTCCAACGCCTTAAGTGCCTCAGGGGTCAGTGTGCGAGGTGACTTTAGATCAGAGTCTCCTTTAAACAAATCATACAGAGGAGACAGCTGTGCGTCGGTTAGCCCCAAGTACGGATGTAACCAAGTCATGACACCTACCAATTTCTGAGCATCATTCAGTGTCTTCACAGAATGCACAAATTGCACCTCCTGGTGACAGATCGTCCATTCCAGAATTTTGACCTCCAAGTTCTTCCAAGGTGGTTGTTTTTGAACCTTTTCTGGAGCCACCTGTAGTCCATGAGCATGCAAAGCATTGAGCAACCAAGGCTGAATCCTCAGCAGCTCATCCTGGGTGGACACGGCCACCAAAATGTTGTCCATATAATGATACAGAAGTACATCAGGAAACTGCTTGCCAACTTCACACAAGGCACAGGCCACATACCACTGGCATATGCAGGAGAATTGTGCGTGCCCTGGGGCAATGTCCTCCATTGATATCTCTGTGCAGGTTCAGCCTCGTTAATCGCTGGCACTGAGAAGGCAAACTTCGGTCTGTCATCGGGATGCAAAGGAATCGTAAAGAAACAATCCTTCAGATCCACAATGAGGACTAGCCAGTCTGCGGTAAGCATGGTAGGCGATGGCATGCCCACCTGCAATGTTCCCATGCCCATCACGGCATTAACCTTACGGAGGTCTTGCAACAACCTCCATTTCCCAGATTTCCTTTTGATGCAGAAGAACGGAGTGTTCCAGGGAATGGTAGAAGGCTCCAGATGACCCTGGTCCAACTGTTCCTGCACCAGATTCTGAAGAGCGACCAATTTATCTTGAGGGAGGGGCCACTGCTTCTCCCAGACAGGCTTGTCCAGCAGCCACCGTATAGGAGGCGCAGTGGCCCCCATCAAAAATCTGTCTCGATGCGCACCCCCCAGACAGACAGAACATCCCTCCCCCAGAGGTTGGGAGGAGTTGAAGTAACATGAGGCCTAACCCAGGCTGTCTGTCCCTCTGGGTTCATGAGCAGCACGGGCTGCAGCATTGTGCCGTCCCTCCCAGGCCCACAACAGATGTCTCCACCGGATCCAGGGGCCACTCCGAGGGCCAGGCAGCAAGTGAGAGAATCAGGATGTCAGCACCGCTGTCAAGAAGCCTGCAGAGGTGGATCTCCGACAGCGTCGCACCAGGAACAGACAGGGTACACAGCATCTCGGAACGATCCTTGGTCAGGACCGCAGTCCAGTGAACTTGAGGCAGCCCAGTGGATCCAACGCCACCAGCTCCACACAACTGGTCAGCTGACCTGCGAACAGAGGACTTAAAAGGCACAAGTTGAGCAAGTCGTGTCCCTTTCAGGATCATGACGGGAGGGGGTGGGTGTGGAGACCACGGCACAAATCTGCCCTGTGAAATCTGCATCAATGAGCCCCAGGTGCACAATGATGCCCTGAAGGGTGGCACTAGACCTCCCCATAAGGAGAGCACTCATGCCCCCACCCAAGGGATCAAAGGAATCCAGGGGAGCCTTGTGTATTTTACAAGATTCTAAGACAACTGTTGCTGTGGTGCAGACATCCACACCTGCTGATCCGTGGGTGCTGGCTGCAAGCTGGCAAAGGAGACCTCCATTGGCTCCTGGGTATGGAGAGAAGCTTGTGTCTGGGCATGTCCCTGCTGCACGCTCTGCTTCACGTTTCCCGAGTCCGGTAAACCCTGGCCATTAACATGAACAGTCACCTTGCAGATAATGGACATGTGATTCGGCCTACCACACTGACCGCACAAGAACATGGGGAATTTGACCTTCTGTGCTTTCTTCCCCCGCTTCTTGCCAGCCTGCGCAGTCCCCTGCTGTGGTCACCTGCCCTGCGGTGCCGTCCAGACTGGCTGCACAGCAGCAGACACAGCAGCCAACTTCTGACCTGAGGGGATGATGTCCGCACAGGCCTCCGCCATCTGGGAGACAGCAGGAAAACCAGGCACAGCCGCTATGACCCTCCTACAAGCATCATTGCAATTACACCTCACAAGGTCTGCAATCACAATCCTCTTTGCCACAGGATCAGGCACCTGCCTCTCCACAGATGCAGTCAGCCTTGCTGCAAATGCCATGAAAGGATCATCAAATCATCCCCCTGGACAATGGTCGCAAATGGCTGCCTCGGAGCAGCAACTTCCAGGGTCTGAACAATCACTGCCATGCCCAGTGTGTGGCACTGGTCAAGCACAAGGGGATAGAATCCACTCTGCCCCTGAGTATTTTCATAAATCCCTGTTCCCAACAGCATGTCAGTGACATCCACATGCCTGGGGTCCTGTGGCCCCAGCACATTTTGCTCCACCGCATCGGCTGCCAAATGAGACCACTTGGTCTCAAAAACATCAAACTGCACAGGGTCAAAAAGACCGGATGCCACACGACGGAGGTCATGAGGCGTCAGCACGTCCATAGCAACCCTCCGGAGAGTCTGCATAACCTCAGCAGACCCCAAACCATGCTGAGCAACCGCATCACGGACTTCCCCCTCCAGCTTATACGAAAGGGGTTGATGGGTGTTATGAGTAACACCCCTGAGAACAGGGAAAGCCTGGGAAGCCCCTGGCAAAGCCACAGCACCTGCTGTGTCCCAGTCCTTGGGCCCCAGAGGGACAAGGGTAGATGATCGACTGGGAGGGAGGTCAACACCACTCACCCCTGCACCCCCGGCAGCACCGGCAGAGCCAGAGGTCCCCACTCTGCAACCCTGCGGATGCCGTGAGGAGGCAGGCTCAGACATCTCATCGGTTTTAGTATTGGCTTCTTGCCAGAAACACACAGGGTTCCTCAGACACACAGTCACCTGGCATGAGGGAAACATCCACAAATCTGACAAGGAGGTGCCATGGCCCTGGGAACCCACTAGCCTCCCGCTGGCCGTGTCGGCATTCGCACTAAAGGTAAATACCTCAGCACCCTGTCGCACCGCAGCCGCAGCAGGGGGTGCCTTGGCAGGCACAGGTGCCAGCACGGCCTGCAAACCCAGTGTGGACAGGGATGAGACCAGCGCGGGGCCCCCAGCCCCCAACATGGGGGAGGAGGGGGATGCCATAAGAGGCGGGACCTGCGGAGCCACATCACTGCAGAGCAGCACAAGGGAGACTGGCACAGCCCCTATGAGCGTCCATCCTGAACCACAAGACTCCACAGTGGGTACTGCCCCGGCCGAGTGGAGTGGGGCGGGCTGCCTGCCTACCAGAGTGGGGCCAGACAGAACACTGTCCATGGTCCCACACCCCCACAGCTTCCACTGACTGCGCATCCCTGGCAGACTGCACAGACTCAGAGATGGGTTAAGCCACCCTCCCCACCAATGAGCCCAACTCGAAGGCGGTTGGACCTGCTCCTGCCGTGCTCAGGGGGAACATTGTGGAAACACCGCAGTTTGGACAAAGAGTTGTCACCGAATCAGACTCAATCCGAGGCAGAGGCTGATCCTCAAAGGCTGGAAGGCACAAAGAGAGGACAGCACGCCCTCCGCCCTGCCGCCCACACAGGGCGAGGCAAGATGACCTGCCGAATCCACAGAGGCATCCCCCAGTTGGACCTGTTCCCCAAAACACCATCCTAGGTCCAGGGGGAGGGCTCTACATCACACAGAAACTCAAACTCTCCCTCGTCCACGTCCAAGACAGGAGTGCATCCCTGGGAAATCTGAGAGGTGCAAGAAGCAGACCCCTGCCAAAGCTCCTCACACTTCTTCCACTACATCAGCAGCGATCCCACTTCTACAGTGCAATCATCAAAGAGGGCCTGCATGGGGCGGACCCCCATGAGAAACCGCGCTTCCCTGGAGAACACCTTCGCAGGGTCCAAAAAGAGCTCTCGCTCTCGGGCCCACAGAAACAATCTCTCAAAATCATCCCAGGAAACAGAAACCTGTTTCCACTCCAGGACCCCTGTCCAGACATCCAAAATGAGGGAATCCTCCTTGAAACCCACAGCAGGCAAAGCACCAAAGAGGGGGAACAATACAACCTCACCGACAAACTGCACTCTGTCTCAGCCTGGGCTGCAGTACACTTAGGTGGTCACCAGATCTCACTGTAGAACACAAAAGAACAGAAGCACACACCACTGTTCTCAAGGTGAAGGAAAAAGGGATATTTTATTTTCTGACTCCAACATTTATAGTTTTACAAAAGTGACAGCAGATTGGAAAGTGACAGTGCCACCTCTCCAATGACACTGATCAAAATAACAGCCCTTCAACGCTCTCCTCCTCCATAAAGGAATGCAAAATAATGAGTTATTTACAGAAAGTGGTTGAGAAAGTTCGCTACAAGAATGTCAACATCAGAAGACTTAGAAAATCTTAAAAATCAGGGTGACACAAGTCTGGCTAGACGTGGTCTCTGGTGACTGCCCCTGCACCACTGGGGCTCACTTGTTTCCTTCCTATGGAGACCATTGTGACACTGCGGAGCATTGTGGATCCAATGGGCCATGGTGACACTGCAAGCCCTTTTGGAACCTGTTACACTGTTGGGCCTTAAGGAACCAAGAGGAACATTGTGACCCTGCAGGGTACCACGGATCCAAGGGGGCACTGTGACACTGTGGGGCACTGTGGAACCAAGAATATCTTTGTGGCTCTGTTGGGCCCCATGGTCCCAAGGGACCAGTGTGAAGCAGCAGGGCTTTGTGGAACCAAGAGGCCATTGCTGCATTTCAGGGCCTCGTGGAGCCAAAGGGCTGTTGTGATCCTGCAGGGCACTGTGGATCAATGCAGAGCATTGTGGCATTGCAAGGCCCCATGGAATCATGGAGACCATTGTGACCCTGCAGGACCTCAAGGAGAGAAGGGGCCATTGGGACACTATGGGAAGTTGTGGAAACAAGGGAATCATTGTTGCACTACTGGGCCCCAATGGAACCAAGGGGCCATTGGACACCCAAAGTCCATTATGGCACTGTGGGGCCTTGGGCTTGTGGAACCATGGAGACCATTAAGATCCTTTAAGGACTTGTGTAGCCAAGGGGCCATTATGACACCTTAGGGTCTCATAGAAGCAAGGAGCCATTGTGACACTGCAGGGCCCTGAGGAAGCAAGGGAACATAAAATATGTGTGGCTGCCTTGGTCTCTCAGAGGTCACCTGATAGGTCTGGCTGACCTTGGGATGTGGCAGGCCTCTCCCATCTGCCCCTGAAACACTGGGGCTCTGGGCTCTTCTTTTTATGGAAAAGAACTGTCCATTATTTCCAGGCATGCATGGCCAAAATTTGGATTCCACTTCCAAATTTCTGTGTATCCAAGGATTGCTGCCAGACAAAAGTTGCCAGGACAGACAAGTCTGGCTGGTCTTTGACTCCTGAGGGGCACCACTTACCTGTTTTCCAAACGTTGGAAAGAGCTCTGTGCTTTTCTTTTTATGAAAAAACTCCATCCCTCTTCTCCATGCACAAATGTTTTAAATTAGGACTCCACATCCATAATTTCAAATATCCAAGGGTTGCTCCAAGAAAACCTGCCAGGACAGACAGGTCAGGCTTGCCTTGGCCTCTGGTGGTTGCCATTCATCAGCTCCTGAAACATGGGGGCTCTGTGTTTTCCTTTGCATGGGGACCAAAGTGACATTTGTTAGCCTTGTGAAATGAAGGAGCCATTGTGGCACTGCAGAGCACCATGGATCCAAGGGACCATTGTGACACTGCAGAGCCTCATGGAACCAAGGACATTATTGTGGCTCTGTTGGGCCACATGGTCCCAAGGGGCCAGAGCAAAGCAGCGGTGTGGGAGTTAGCCTGGCTGTAACTCAGAGTCAGCCAGATTTTACCCTAGAAGACCTGGGCGCAAGTTTGAAGCCCTGGGAATCATTTGTTTAACCTAGGGTGAGCTTGAGAGTTCCCTCATATGCCTTTAGTGTTGTTATGCTAAGTTGTCCAAGTTCTCCTCCCCTATTTGTTACTTGTTTCCCCTCTTTGGTTTTTGTTCTAGAGTGTTCTATCCCCAAGTGTATACATTGTTGCTTCACCTTTATCTCAGATCTTTGGATCCCACACCCCTCCTGCTGTGCTCGACTTCTCCATGTGTATTGTTTTTCACCCTGTTACTAAAGTTTTTTTTGGTAACTCCATTGATCCTGCTTGTAGGAGCATCGGGGGGTAGGACGGTTGGGATGGATGGAGATGATAGATCTCTGAAGCCAGGTCTTGAACTTGTGGTTTATTGCAAAGGGTGTGTGTCAGGACCCAGGACATCCCTCTGGCTGTCCTGAGCACCAAGACCCCTGCCAGGGGTCTCAGAGACCCTGGCACAGAGCCCAAAATGCCTGTGGTTTTGATTATGACCCATGGAGCAAATTACCAACATTGTATGAAGGTCAGCAGGGCACAAGAGGTTAAGTAGAATATCAGTGAATTTAGCACAGGGGAGAAAAGTAGATTTTAGAATTTTTGGTATGGGGGTTCAGGAGGCAGGATGGAGGGAACTGGGTATATCCAGCCTTTCTCCTTCTTCTTCTTGGCCTCCATCTTCTGCTGTGATGTTGGCACTTAGAGATTGCTTTAGAGTAGAAGCTCACTGTCTAACATAGGTGATAGGTTTTGGAAAGTAATTGTAAACATTGTACATGTAGTTTTTAGTATAAAGATATAACACTGCCCCAGGGGCAGGCAGAATGCCTCGGACTGTCTTGCTGAGCTGACCTCAGCAGGGCAGGAGAAAAGTTTTTACAGATAACATAAAATAAACAACCTTAAGATGGAGAAATGAAGAGCCCTGACTCCTTCTTCAAGCGCTGGGCTGGGAAAAGAAACTTTTGAACTTTTCTCAGGGTCAATCTGACCAGCTAGACATCCCAACAGGTGTGGGTGCAGGAGCCTTGTTTGGAGCTGCCAGCCACAGCTTGGAGCAGGCCCAAAAGAGGAGCTCAAAAGAGGCACCCAAAATGGATGTCCAAAAGAGGAGAGGAGTTCCCGTTACAATACAATAAATCTTCTTCTGTGACACATATTCTAATTTTCACTAACCACTCTAAAGCAAGATACAAATCTTATGGCATTTACATACAACCTATAAGAAACTTTACATTGCCATACTGTGTTATATTTTAAACCATAAAAACTACTCTTTGGACCCCTTCTGCCAAACTAGTAGGGTCTGCTCTGACCCTTGGACCTGTCTGCAAGCAGAGGGAATTGTTTCATCAAAAGAAGACTACCTTCAGCTGGCCATACCATTGTTTTCCAGTTGTTCAGTAACTAAGGCTTGGTATCTAAAAGCTTGCTTTCATTTCAATCTCACTTACAGTTTCTCTATTCTCAAAATCTTTTCCAGGCAATCATATTTATAAGGCTTTCCTGTTTCATCTTCCCCAGCATCTGCTCCTTTTCATTTTCACCACCCTTGCCCTGAAGTTGGGGAACCAGAAAGGTTTGTCAGAGCCACCCTCATTGTGACATTTGGTGCACAAACAGGGACCCTGACATTCAGTCATGTCAGCTGGGGTTAGCTGATGGATAGGCCAGTGCTCCCCGGGATTTTGGATTGTGCCAGGCCAGCAGATTCATCATTGTTTCGAGTGACCTCAGCCAGGATCCACAGGGACAATGACAGTTTCAGCTGCGTAGGATTGCAGGTGGGTTTGGGGAAATACAGGACAATTAATGCCCATTTTGCTACTGTGTTTTTACAATACTCATCCACATCCCATAACTGATTTAGGATGTTCCAGTGGCTGTTCCACCTAAGGCGGAGAAAGAGAAAAATGGGCAGCCAGATGTCCAAAGTAGAAAGGTGCGTATATGGATGCTTTAAGTTAATTCTCACTGATCATGACCAAATATCTTCAAAGAACAAATTAAAATCAATCATGAAGTGGATCATTAAAAATTTTCCAGATGCCCCTGACCCTGACCGTCTTCCCTCCATCTTGGCTGCTCCACTTCCTGCTACTACAACCTTCTCTTCCACCCTGAATGAACCTCCAGACTCCACCCCCACAACCACAGGTTATGCCTCCACGGTCAATCATTCCCCCCACTACCCTGGGCCATGCCTCCAGAAGGCCAGCCTGGAAGTCTGCCATCCTAGGTCAAGGCCCTTCCTCCCCAACACCTGACGCCTTTTGCATCACCCTCTGGCAACAATATAACCCTATGTTCAAGGTACTAAGCCCAACTGTCACACTATTTCTAATCCAAATGTTTCTCCTCCAAGTCATTCTTCCTCCCCAGAAGACAGTTTGGACTCCTCAGAGCCACCTTGCCCCTCAACCCCAGAAGATCCCTGGGAAAGTAAGAAGACTGGCATGTAGTCTCAAAATTCCTCATTGTCCCTGTATGTTATAAAAGAAGGGGGCAGGATCCCAGGTATCAGCCATTGGTTTATGGGGAAATCAAGGATCTGTGTAGGGCAGCTAAAGAGCATAGGAAGGACTTACCTTGTTTTAATGGCCTAATTAGGGCCATATTTACAGCACATGTCTTAACCCCCTATGATTTAAAATGTATTATGACCATGTTGCTGTCACCTACAGAATACACCCTGTGGGAAGGGGGATGGAAGTGTTTACTAAATCAGTAATAGCAGAGAATGCTAATAATGAGGCAAGATCTGAATTGACAATCAACCATCTAGCTGGAGAAGGACAACACAGCCTACCAGATGATCAAGCAGCAGGTATCCCCAGAGAAGTATTGGATGATATCAAAGACATGGCTTTGCAAGCTTTAATCCAGGTATCGGATGGTAGCACCCTCAATATGGACTACCTTGGGTGGCTGCAGCTAAAGCTTTAGGACAATTAGACCATCTTGGGTGCCTGTTAAGTAAGCAAAACAATGCTGCCTCCCTCACATTGAGTTGCCCGCTCTCAGACATAGAGACCATCAGACATGCCACCTTGCAGAACAGCAATAGAGTTTTTACTGTGGGCACATGGGGCATGGCCGTGTAGACTCTGAGGACATGTGTTGCATGAACCTCTCCATCCACAGCGAGTCAATCCACAAGAGCATTCAGGTACTGAAGGAAGGAGTCAAGAAGCTTTAAGTAGAAAACAAAGACTGGGTAAATAAACTCTTCCAATCCAAGGGACTAAAGGGTTGGATGATGTCTAGCTAAAACAGGACTATTAATTTTCTTACTGATTGTTGCTGTATTGTTAATTGTCCCATGCTTGTTTGGATGCTTTTAGAAAGTCTTACAAAATTATTTCAGTTCCATCTTTGTTGTAAAACAGAAAGAGGGAAGATACCCAACACAAGCTCCTCATGGACCCCTTGGAGGAGAGAATTGGAGACCAGGATGGCACAAAAACCTCTCAGAGACTCAGCGTGGGAAGGAAAATTCTTAAAAGTACCTAAAAGTATTCTTAAATCCATAAAGTATCTTAAAAACCTTGAGTTTCTCAAGGCATTAATGAGCCCCACTGAGTGTCAGTACAAAGCTCTCAAGGGATTCGTTAAAGCAGATAACTGAGGCCTTGAGTGCACAAACCTCTCACGGAGTCTGTATCAAAAGGGAAACACCAAGTACCTTCAAACAACTGAAGTACCTTGAAGCATTAATGAGCCACAATGAGTGTTGTTACTGACAAAGACTCTCCAGGGACTAATTACAGCAGATAATTGCAGGCCAGGATTGCATAAACCTCTCAGAGACTCCAAGGCAAAAGCAAAACCCAAAGTCCTTTGAAAAACCTGCAGTCCCCGCAGGGAGCATTAAGGAGGCCCCAGGGCCATTGTTGAGCAAGGCTCCCCGGGACTCCTTCTAGCAGATCCTTGAGGCCACTGGGATGTGGGCTAGGGGGGGATGCTGAGGGCAGGACAAGGGGGTGACAGTGCCCAGCCTGGCTGGGGCTGTGCCAGGAGGCCCCAGTTCCTCAGGACAAGGTGTCTCCTCACAGCCCTTGGTGGCACAGACCCTGCTTTGCCCCAGGGCACCAAGACTTGGCTTCTCTTTGTCCCCACCTGTCATCACTGCCTGCAGTTCTCTGCTCTGCCTGGGGCCTGGGGACACTTGCTCAGTCGTGAACCTCAGTGGGACCCATTAAAAGTCCAAGAAAGTTTGGAGTGTGATTCTGACTTGGAGTTCTGGAGAGGTTTCTTCAGCTCCATCTCAGGGACTGATGTTCAGGACCTGGGCACAAAATCCCAGAGGCTCATTAAAGTCCTTGTGCTGTGTCTGTGCTGCTGAGCTGGGCTGGGCTCCTGGCACAGAGGCAGATCCTGGTAACCCAGAAGAGCTTCAAAAGCATATTTCTCTTGATGAGCAGCTCTTCTACCTGCCCAGCAGGGCTGGGGCACTGCCTGCAGCCACCCTGGACACAGCAGAGAGGCACAGAGAGCTTCAAACAGTCAGGGCTGGGAAGGTGCTGAGAAGTGCCTGGGGCAGAATCACTGCCAGCCCTTGGCACAGGAACCTCTGGCTGCAGGACAATGCAGCTGCAGCTCCCGGAGCCGTCTCCTCAAGCTGGAACATCCCAATGCCTACAGACCCTGTGAGTACATTCTCTGATTGTCTCTTGTGCAGAGCAGCCAGGGGTGGCCAGGGCTGTCCTGCAGAGCAGGGTCCTGCAGCCCAGGGCACTGTGCTGGGGCAGGGACTCTGCTGCCTGCCAGGGACAGCTCTCAGCCAGCCCTGGCAGCTGCTTCCAGCACTGGGGGACAAGATCTGGGTGGGAGGAGATAGCTGGTAATGCTTGGAAGTGTTCTCCTTTTGTGGGGAGGATGCTGCATGGTTCAGGACTGCTCCCAGCATGGCATTTAACTGCAGAACATTTCCAAGTAGATTATGCAGGGAGCGGAGCGAGGCAGGGACTGCATAAAAGGGAAAATCCTGCTTTTTTAAAGTACTGCTCTGGGTTGTCTTGATGGGAAATTGCACACAGATATTCATCTGGCAGTCCAGAATGAGAAAAAAAAAATTTCCTCAGATATTGCTAAACCAGGCAGTTACAGAAAACAGCACAGGGCCCCTTAGAAGTTGCATTTTGTCTTGTTTATCCAGCCTCCTCAGGGTTGCTTTGACGTTGCCATCAGAGCCTGCAGGTCCAGAGCTGTCCCTGGGCAGTGCCAGAGCTGGGAGGGGTCTGCAGGGCAGAGCTGAGCCCCCAGGACTGGGCTGAGCTCTGGCAGGACTGGCAGGGCCCAGCCCTGGGCACAGGGAAGCAGCTGCTGGCAGGGACAGCTCCAGCCAGCAGAGCCCTGGGTAGGGAGTGTGTGGAATGTGCCCCCAAGCTGTGCTGGGATATTTAAGGTCCTCTCCAAAAGTGATCCAAATGATCACTTTTTTTACAGATCCAAATGCTAAGGCACAGCAAATGTCCAACAGCAGCTCCATCAGCCACTTCCTCCTACTGGCATTAGCAGACACACGGCAGCTGCAGCTCCTGCACTTCTGCCTCTTGCTGGGCATCTCCCTGGCTGCCCTCCTGGGCAACGGCCTCATCATCAGCGCCGTAGCCTGCAGCCGCCACCTGCACACGCCCATGTTCTTCTTCCTGCTCAACCTGGCCCTCACTGACCTGGGCTCCATCTGCACCACTGTCCCCAAAGCCATGCACAATTGCCTCTGGGACACCAGGAACATCTCCTACACTGGATGTGCTGCTCAGCTCTTTTTCTTTATGTTCTTCATCTCAGCAGAGCTTTCCCTCCTGACCATCATGTGCTACGACCGCTACGTGTCCATCTGCAAACCCCTGCACTACGGGACCCTCCTGGGCAGCAGAGCTTGTGCCCACATGGCAGCAGCTGCCTGGGCCAGTGCCTTTCTCAATGCTCTCATGCACACAGCCAATGCATTTTCCTTTCCCCTGTGCCATGGCAATGTCCTGGGCCAGTTCTTCTGTGAAATCCCCCAGATCCTCAAGCTCTCCTGCTCACAATCACACCTCAGGGAACTTGGGCTCATTGTAGTTAGCCTTTGTTTATCATTTGGCTGTTTTGTGTTCATTGTTTTCTCCTATGTGCAGATCTTCAGGGCTGTGCTGAGGATCCCCTCTGAGCAGGGACAGCACAAAGCTTTTTCCACCTGCCTCCCTCACCTGGCTGTGGTGTCCTTGTTTATCAGCACTGGCACATTTGCTCACCTGAAGCCCCCCTCCATTTCCTCCCCATCACTTGATATATCAGTGTCAGTTCTGTACTCGGTGGTGCCTCCAGCCCTGAACCCCCTCATCTACAGCCTGAGGAACCAGGAGCTCAAGGCTGCAGTGCAGACAATGATGACTGGATGCTTTCAGAAACGTTGAAATGCTTGCCAATTTCTACAAATAAATGTAATAAAAATAATCTTTGATACTTCTGTTTGTTTTCATTTTGGAAGTTCTTTTTCTTTGTTTTACTTTTTTCATATTATCTAAAAATAAATGTAATTCCTTGTGACATTTCTCATTATGTTTCTCTCCACCTTCCCTGTGGCCACAGCCCATTTCAATGGGGAGCTGCACTCTTGGTGGCTTTAAATGAACTAAAGGATGTCCCAGCAGAGTTTTCTGCAGAGATGCCCTTTTGTTGCCTTCTCTGGAGCTGCAGCAGCAATGTCTGTGTGCAGAGCTGGGGGCAGATCAGTGCTGGCCCAGCAGCTGTGCCCAGCAGCAGCAGCACTTGGTGTTGCCAGTGCTGCTGCTGTGGCCCTGCCCCGCTGCCCTGGTGGCCCTGGTGTTTCTGTAGGGCCTGAGTGCTTTCCGGGCCAGGCACAGCCCTGGGGGTGGCAGTGCTGGGGCTGCAGCAGGAACAGGCCAAGTAATATGAATAATTTGTAATATAAATAATTTGTAATATAAATAATCTTTGATAGTTCTTTTGGATTTGTTCTTTTTTCCCCTGTGTTTTAGTTTTATTATATTGTCCACCAAGTAAAACCATTGTTTGAGCCATTTCTCATTTTGGTTCTCTGCACCTTTCCTGTGCCCACAGACTGCGTCAGTGAGGGGCTGTGCTCTTGGTGTCTTTAAAGGAGCTAAAAGATCTCCCAGCAAAGTTTTCTGCAGTGATCCCCTTGTGTTCCCTATTCTGGAGCTGCAGCAGCAATGTCTAAGTGCAGAGCTGGGGGCAGATCAGTGCTGAGCACATCAGCTCTGGTCCTGCTGGCCACACCATTCCTGATCCAGGCCAGAAGCCATTGGCCTTCTTGCCCACCTGGGCACTCTGCTGGCTCATGTCCAGCCTGCTGTCCATCAGTCCCTGCAGGTCCCTTTCTGCCTGGCTGCTGTCCAGCCACTCTGTCCCCAGCCTTTAGTGCTGCAGGGGTTGCTGTGGCCAAAGTGCAGAACTCGGTACTTGGATTTGCTAAATCTCACATTGGTGGATTTGGGTTCTGGATCCAGCCTGTCCAGGGCCCTGTGCAGAGACCTCCTATGCTCTCACAGAATCTACACTCACATCCAGCTTGGTGTCATCTACAAAGATGTCCTTGGTTCCGTGAGGCCTCTCATTGTCACAATGGCCTCCTTGTTACACCAGGCCCTGCACTGTCACACTGGTCTCCTTTGTTCCATGAGGCCATGCAGAGCAACAATGGTCTCCTTGGTTCTGTGGGGCCCCAAAATGTGACAATGGATTACTTGTTTCCATGGGGCTTCACAGTGTCACAATGTTCTCATTGGTGCCACAGTTTCACAGTGGCCCCTTGGGTCCATGGGGCCCCATGGTGTCACAATGACCCCATGGTCACATAAGGTCCCACACTGTCACCATGGTCTCTGTGGTTCCAGAAGTCCCCTCAGCGTCACAACGGACTCCTTGTTTCCACGAGGCCACACAGTGTCACATTGTTCCAGATTCCTTGGGTCCCCATCGTGTCACAGTGGCCCCTTGGTTACACAGGATTCTACAGTGTCACAATGTCCCCTTGGTTCCACGAGGCCCCACTGTGTCACAATGGCCCCTTGGCTCCTCTCGGCCCTGGAGTCTCCCAATGGTGCCCTTGGTTTTGCAGTGCCAAAATGGTGAAACCCCTTGGTTACTCGAGGCCCTGCAGTGTCACAATGGCTTCTGTGGTCCCACAAGGACTCACAGTGTCACAGTGCACTCTCTGGGTCCATTTGGCCCCGGAGCACAACAATGGACCCCTGGTTTTATGGGGCTGCATGGTGTCACCATGGTCCAATTAGTTCCACAAGGCCCTGCAGTGTCACAATGGCCCCAGAGTGTCCCAATCATCACAGAGTGACAGAATCAAATAGGCTGGAAAAAACTTTTGGATCATCAAGTCCAACCAATGTCCTAACACTGCCTTGTCACCCAGACCATGCCACTAAGTGCCACTGGAGAGGGACAGTGACTCTGCCACCTCACCCCCTGGCCAGCCCCTTCCAATGCCCACTCATCCATTCTGTGATGAACTTCTTCCTATTGTCCAGCCTGAACCTCCCCTGGTGCAGCTTAAGGCTGTGTCTTCTTGTCCTGCCCTCCAGCAGATCAACACTCACACCCAGCTTGGTGCCATCTACAATTTGTGAATGGTGGACACGATCCCCTCACCCAGATCATCAGTGAAGATGTTAAACAGGACTGGGCCCAACACAGATCCCTGGGGGACACCACCAGTGCCTGGACACCAGCTGGGTGCAGCACCATCCCCACCACTCTCTGGGCCCAGCCTCCAGCCAGCTCTTAAATCTCCCAGCGAGGAGGGAACCTGCCCAAGCCATGGGCTGCAGCTTTTCCAGGGAATGCTGTCAGAGACAGAGTCAAAGACTCCGCTGGAGTCCAGATAGACACATCCACAGCCTTTCCTGCATCCACAGGTGGGTCACCTGATCATAAAAGGAGACCAGGTTGGTCAGGCAGGACCTGCCACCCCTAAATCCACTCTGGCTGGCTCTGACCCCTCGGCCATCCTGTGGGTGCCCTGTGATGGCACTCAGGGCGATCTGTTCCATAACCTTGCCGGGCATCCAAGTCAGGCTGACAGGCCTGGAGTTCCCCAGATCCTCCTTCCAGCCCTTCTTGGGGATGGGCTCACACTGGCACCTCCAATCCTATGCGACCTCCCTGCTGAGCCAGGACTGATGTTAAATGATGGAGAGCAGCTTGGGGAGCTCATCCACAGCTCCCTCATCCCCCTGGGATGGATCCCATCCAATCCCCACACCTGTGAGCATCTGAGTGGCTCAGCAGGTCACCAACTGCTTCCTCCTGGATTACAGGGGGGCTGTTCTGCTCCCTGTGCCCATTTACCAGCTCAGGAGAACACTGGTCCTGAGGACAACCTGTCCTAATATTGAAAATTGAGATAAACAAGGTGTTAAGTAGATCAGCCTTTACCTCATCTTTAGTTACTATCTTCTCCACTGTATCCAATAAAGAGTAGAGGTTCTCCTTATCCCATTGTTTGCTATTAATTTATTTATAGAAATATTTTCTATTATTTTTCACGGAAGTGTCCTAGTTAAACTCTAATTTAGCTTTCACATCAAAACTTTTCTTTCTGCATGACCTTACAAAATCCTTAAACAATTCCTAAGTTGCCTGACTTTCTATCTAAAGGTGATGCTCACTCTTTTTCCCCTGACTTCCCACAAAAGCTCCATGGGCAGCCACGCCAGTCCTTTTCCTTACCAGCTCATCTTTTGCCACACTGGGACAGGCTGCTCCTTCCCCCTTAAGATTACTTTCTTGAAATGTGCCCATCCTTCCTGGACCCCTTTGTTTTTAAGGGCTGTTTCTCTTAAAAAAATCATTACCTGATTGGGTACTCCCCAAATCTGCATCCTAAACAGGCCAAAGTCTGCCCTTCCTAATTCCAGTGTTGAAGTTTTGTTCCCGCCTCTCCTTCTTTCACAGAACTTTGAAAACTTGATTATTCCATGGTCACTGTGCCCCAGGCAGCCTCTGAGCCCCACATCTGCCACCAGCCCTTCTCTGTTTGTGAACAGCAGCAGACAGAGCTTTCCTTGGCACTGGGAGTGTTACCAAAAATTCAGTAAAACAGAAAACTCCTTAACACCAATGTAGCATTAAGAAGCAGAATTTTTTATTCAGGGGGATGCGTGGGGGAGAGCTCCTCTCAAAGCTGTGCATGTTGAGAACAGGGAAGTTTCTCTTTATTTTCTGTATTTTGCACATACATTCATTGATTGTCCTGGACTAAACATACATATGATAATCATTTCCCCAAAATCATTAACACGTTTCCCCTCCCCTTTTGCATGTGTTCTTCTGTCCTGGGGGTCTCTCTGGTGGTCCCTAGTGGTCATGGACCCCAATGTTCCCGTGGGCCTGGCTGAGCTGGCAGGACACTGAGGCTGCTGAACTTCCAGTTCCCCTTCTCACACAATGGGCACTGTGTGGTTTCCACAGGCCTGGGGTTGTGGAGAACAAGCTCCAGGTGTCAGCTCACCTGGTGTAGACATCTGGTAACATGAGGTCACAGAGTGAGCTGTGACATCACAGAGTGGGATATGTGAGAGAGTGGGATATGTGAGGTCATTGAGCATCTATGATATCATATACTGTCTCCGTGACATCACAGAGCCAGCTGTGACATCACTGGGCAGAGATCTGACATCACAGAGCAGATGCTGACATCAGAGATTTGGTTGTGACATCAGAGTCCAGCTCTGTGACATAAGAGAATGGGCTGTGACATCACAGAGCAGCCTGTAACGTCACAGAGGGGCTGTGTGACATCCCAGCAGGGCTGTGTGAGATCACTGGGCTGGTCACTCTGCCCCAGCTCCCCCTCACAATTTCTCTCAACAACTCCAACGCTGTTCATGCCCAGCAGGGTCCCTGTCTCCCGGGATCCCCCCGGCCCACCTGAAACCACAGCCTCCACCAAAGGATGTTCCACAGGATCCACCCCAGAGCCTGACAGGGGACAAGGGGCCAGGGCTGTGTGACCAGGACATCAAGGAAAGGGATTATCCAAGTCACTGGGGCCTGGGTTGGGTCCCCAGGGCAGGAAAGATGTCTGGCAGCTGGAGCAGGGTCTGGGAAGGGCCTCCAAGGTGGGGCTGGAGCCCTTGGGCTGTGAGCAGAGGCTGAGGGAGCTGGGCTGGTCCAGCCTGGAGCAGGGAAGGCTGAGGGGCTCCTCATCCCAGCCTGGCAGTGCCAGTGAGGAGGGGATGGAGAACACAGAGCCAGGCTCTTCTCTGGTGGCTGGTGGGAGACAAAAGCCAATGGGTGGAAGGAGAAAGATGAGAGATCAGCCAGGGCAGGAGGAGATGAAATGAGTCAGGCTGCTTTCAGCATTTCCTCAACACCAAGAGCAGCCTGACCTCCCTTTTCCATCCATAGATTCGCAAATCAGGAATTGTTTGAGCTGTTCTATCCTCAGTCCAGGATGAGCATCCTGATACAAGAACTTAATTATGTTTATATCTATCACAGAACCACATTTGTCTAAAAATAATTTTAGTATGGAAATCACTTGTGGATGGTGGACTCATCAGATTCTGCTGGGACATTGAACATAGCTCAGGGAAGAGTGAGATTGTTATTAAATTGTTTCCTGTTCAACTGTGGTCTTTTGGCCATGAAGAGAAACTTTCTGTGCCTCTGAGTCTCACCAGTTCCTGACCCCCTAAGGACACAAACTTGATGAGTTGTGGTTCCCACTCCAGTGGTGGCACTTGGACCTCCCTCCATACCCAGAGCAGAGCTCCCTTGTCCCAGAGAGTCCCTGGCAATGCAGGGATGAAGGAAACAGGACAGGCTGTGGGGATCGGGGCAGGGCACAGCCAGGGATTTGGAGCCTGGTTGTGAGCCCAGGGCAGGACCTGGCCCTTGGCCCTAGTGAACCTCATCCAATTGTCCTGGGCCCATGGATGGCTCCAGCCTGTCCAGATCCCTCTGCAGAGCTTCCTGCCCTTCAGCACAGCCACAGTCCCACCCAGCTTGGGCTCACCTGGGAACTGACTGAGAGTGCCCTCGATGGCCACATCCAGATCAACAATAAAGAGATTTCACTGACTGGGCCCCAATCCTGAGCCTTGGGGACACCCCTGGATGTGACTCCATTCCTCAGCTGCTCTGAGTGCCAGGGGTTGGGTGAGGGAAATGGTGGGGATATGTGTCAGGGATGTGTGCCAAGGCCTGAGCCCCAGCCCCTGGCCAGGCAGATCCTGTCCCTCCCTCCTTGCTCAGGGCTCTTCCCGGGATGGGCACTGGCATGTGGGGATGTGCAATGGCAAGGGCAGGAGCATGGGGCGGCCCCTGCCAGGCTGCTGAGCAGGGACAAGGAGGCAATGAGGCCCCAGGCCTGCAAGGGTCAATTGTCCCCTCCTGGCCCCAAGGCCAGCAGCCATGGCCAAAGTGCTGCCCAAGTTGGCTCTGACAGGGCTGTCTTGCAGCTGCTGCCCATCCCTGTGCCCTGTGCAGCCCAGGCTGTGCTACGGTGTCCCTGCCCTGTGCCTCTGTCCCTGCAGGCAGTCGGCATCCCCCGGCTGCTCCACCTGGCTGGGCCCTTCCTTTGCGGACAGCTCTGCCTCCTGCCTGCCTCTGCCTGCCCACACAAAGTCTTGGGCTGCTCCAGGCTCCTGCTGGGAACGTGCTGCACCACAGCCCTGCCCTGCCAGGGAAATTCCTTGCTCCTGGTGACAGTCTGGGCCTCCCCAGTTGCCCTTGGCATTAATTCTTTCTTTCTCTGGCTGTTTTCCACTATGTCAAAAGGACCCACCATCCCTGAAATCTCCCTTTAAACACTCTCATGGCTCTGCTCCACTGTCCTCAGTCTCCACCCCACTGAGCACAGAGCTCCTTTGTCCCTATCCAGCACTCATGTGCCCAAGGCCTCCAAACCCCTCCCCTTGGACATCTATGGGCCCTCTCCA